>NW_024467025.1:1200000-1553033 GCF_017591425.1 Ochotona curzoniae
ATGGGATGGAAGAAGTCCAAATCCTTCCTTGCAGGATCCAAGGTCATCGGAACAACAGCCAGGAGCCCTGAGCGGTCCGCAGAAACAGAACAGTAAACTTCCTTCAGGACTAGGGAGAGGAGCTTTCTCTGGTCCTTGCTTGGTTCCAACTTTGGGTCCCCACCCTCTCTTGCAATGACCATCAGGATCACTCCAGAAACCCCTCAAAACAAACAAACAAACAAAAACTAGAATAGATAGACAGAGAACAACAAGGAAAGCTTAGAATCAGACAGGAAACAGTCAGTGTGGATTCACTTATACCTTACTAGGTAGGACACAAAGATTAGTTACTCCTCACTAGGGTATTGAAGATTTCTCTGCACACCCCTCCTAAAACTGTTCTGCACCTAAACTGTTGACATATGTCTTGTTAGAGTTATAAGCCAGTTTAGACTACCCAAAAAACTGCCAGGTTCAGCAAAATTATGCTTCAACACTATAAACTGCTAAATACTAAAATGAAAATAGACACGAGACAGCTGAATAGTATCCTATAGCCATTTTAAGGTGTATAGAAGCCGGTTGTATATAAACTAAAATTGAAATGTCAATGAAGAAGTCACAGGATGTGGTTAAGAACTTGCATTTTTTAACATATTTGTTACTCAATACCATGTCAATTAATTCCATAATGTTGTAAATTGTTGCTGATGTTATGTTGGGGCTTTTAATTGATCGGGATGATACTCTGCCAGCTCTACCTTCAGACCAGAGATGGTCTCCCCAAGAAACTGTTGAATTTATCTGGACAATAAGATGCTGGACTCTATGCTTGGTATATGCTTGCAATGAAAGAATCTCAACTGAATTTGAACTATAATATTGCAACAAGGTGGAGGAATCCACCATGAGGGGAGGGTTTGGGGAGGGATTGGGAATCCCAGAGCCTATGAAACTGTGTCACATAATGCAATGTAATTAATAAAAAAAAAAGAGAGAGAGAAAAGAAGAAAAAAGCTTCTTGAACAGGACCCTTGGAGCTTTCCCAACACTGGGGAACCTGGGGTGGTGTTGGGAGGCTGTCCTCCATTACAGGGTATGGAGACAGTGGGGAGGCTGGGTGTAGCTTCTCCCCTTCTCTCTCCCCTTTCTCCAGATACAGGAAGGAAAAAAAAAAAAGAATATGGAAATAATGATCTCACCCATCTTCCTGTAACCCTAAACCCTTTGCACCCTAATCACCTACGTAAAAATCATCAAAAATTAAAAAAAAATTTAAAAACCTATTGTGAACTTGTAGGAGCAATAGCTGATCAACCCGTGTTACTGATTCATTGGTTTCTCTAGTTCATGTAATTTGTTTCTCTCCATCTCCATTTGCCTTGTGAAGCTCACTTCCTTTATGGGACACATTCTTCAGATGGTTGAATGTGTCCCAAAAAGGTTAACCATAAAGGTTTAACCAAAGGTTAAAGGGCAAATTTCAATTCCATCCAGGCCCTGCTATTTCTGACAATATTTCTGTGTGAGCAGACAGAGCTCTGAGCTTATCAATGAAAGCATTGTTGGTTTTAAAAAAAAATAAATTTCCAAATAACCTAAAGCATATGAGATAAGCACCATTAAACATTAGGGTAAGTATGAATTTTATTAAACTCAGTTTTCTATTATTATCATGTCAGTATTGATGCATGCCCATTCACACTAATTTACAACTTAAAATGTCCAACTCACCTTTTCTTTTAACCAGATCCTGAAAAAATTAAGACCCAGTAAATTCACCTGAGGTACTGACTCATGAAAGACTTGTGCATTGCTCGCGGTATGGAGAAGTGCAAGACACAGAAGCTCACACAAACATGTGGAATAGAGGAGCCACTCCAGCTGCGACTGGATGAACCCAAACAGAATCTCTTTCACTAACTAGCTCTGGTAGTGCATTTCAAACAGAAATAAAAACAATCTAGTGCCTGCATTTCCCCCTGATTTGATGGGCATAGCTACTTGTTAGAAACAAACTGTTCACAGCCAAAAGGAGCAGAATGCAGCTCATGTACAAGGCAGGAAAACAAATTTCGTATTTTAATATTACTACAATTGCACTTTTTGCCTTTGCTACTTTTCTTGACTTTTATTTTCATTTTGTGCATAGCAACTTCTTAATTAACATTTTAGATGAGAATGTCAGAAACAGAGAGATGACAGACTGCTACTATTCTTGGTCTTGGTGACACTTTCCCTATGGCAGAATGACAGTCACAGCTGCAAGGAATAGGCCTGAAATTAGCATTAAGGTTGGGTCAAAAGAGCTTCAATTTTCTGAAGCAGTTTCCTTGGCTTAAGTAGTTTCCAACCAAAACAGAAAAGACACTTGAAGGAGAGGGTTTAGGTGTGAACCTCTTTGGAAAGCCACAGCCCTTCGGTAATTGAAGCACTACAAATTGAATAGCACGTTTTTCAACAGCTTTATTAAGCCTCCATCTTCGTAACATGGTAAAAAAAAAAATGTGTCGATATGGCCTCTGCCTGTGACGTACAATCCTATTCCTATTGGTTGAATAAGACAGGCAGCAACTCCTGACCTCCATGAAGACTGCCTGCTCCACCAAGTTCACACCCAGCTGCCCAGAATGGCATCACCTCAGTCACAGTTTACAAAGAAACTGTTGATTATCAGGACATTACTTACTTCACCAGTTCTGTTGAACAAACCAGGTAACAAGCAACCCAGTGGACAAACATATTGTACTGAAGTGGGTCAGAAGACCTTGATTAAATGTTCAGAAGAGAGAGAAATGGGTGACTTACTTGGTATCAATCCTATCCTCTCTGCTTGGTTTTGCTCAGGTAGATGATAATGTCAGGTTACATCCTGAAGATGGTCCTGGACCTTGAACTCAAAAGACGCTGCTCTTTTTATGTTCATCCAGAAGCGCAATGCTGAGGGCATCAAAAAGCAGGTGTGGATGCAAAGACAGCCTGACAAGGGTCATCTGGCTCTCATTCGTCAAACAGGATTCTAATCCATAGAGTGGCCACTCATTCACTAGTATTGATTTTATTCTCCAGTCTTTGTCCTAGATGATCTGATGGGAGAGGTTTGTGCCATAAAACTTATTTTAATATGCTGTAAGCAACAGCACCTGTTGCTTCTCTCAAATAGAGCAATAAGAAAATGATTTTTTTTGCTCAGGCAAGATTTTTTAAATTATTGTTTTGTTTCTTTTCCTGTGAGAGGTGGTTAATTAATAAGACTTAATGCTTAGTTGAATTGCAAGTAATGGCTTGGCAACTAGCCTCTGCTAGCATTAAAATGCTCACTTTTTAATATCACTTATTTCTTTCAAATATTTTGGAATAGTAACAGAGCAATAACATCATTTTGTCTCTGAACCCAATTTTGAGTCTACTTGGAAAGAATTATCTGTACCCATGTGACATTCTGAGATGCGACATTAGGTAAGTAGCTATGTCTGAGCAACCAGGGGTTATATACCTGCCAGCCACATTCAGAGGCGGTGCATCAACAGGTTCAGAAGTGCTCATTATAGAGTGTTAATCTATCAACATCAACATGGGCTTAGCTATTGCATTTGTCACCCTTCCAATGCTAAAATTGAATGCTTGAGACAGGGCATTTGCAAAATAAAGAGTAGCTCATAGCTTTGTAAGTTCAAGTCTAAATTCAAATGGTCCAGTTGGTCTGGCCTCTGGGCAGTGGTTGGCAATGGTAGGAGCACAGGTTGGAGTTAGCAGTTATATCCTGGGGCTAGAGTGATGAGAAACTGGGCCCTCACACAGTTTTATAAATGCTCTATCCCCCTCAATGACCTGACTTCTCTCTAGACCTCGCTTGAAAGTTACACCATTTCCCAAGAGGGCAACCTGGGGATTAAGAATTTAGTATGGGAACTTTTGAGGGATATTCAACTCCAGACCACAACTACTATGTCTGAACAAGAGCCTTCAGCTCACAAAGCCATGCAGAAAGCCTCCTCTGGGACAGCCTTCCTCTGTGCTGGGAAGGGGAGGAGGCAGAGAAGATGCTCCTCTTCGGCTCAGGCTACTTTTATCTCCTGCCTTCCTCGCCTCTCTTTTTTTTTTTTTTTTTTTATTGTTGCTTACATTGTATTATGTAGTACAGTTTTATAGGCACTGGGGATTCCCCCCACCCCTCCCATACCCCTCCCCCCATGGTGGATTCCTCCACCTTGTTGCATAACCATAGTTCAAGTTCAGTTGAGATTCATTGCTTGCAAACACATGCCTAGCATAAAGTTCAGCGTCTTATTGTCCAGATAAGTTCAGTGGCCTCTTGGGGAGACCTTCTATGGTCTGAAGATAGGTCTAACAGAGTAAAGATCCGGTCGGTTAAAAGCCCCAACAAGGCCTCAGTATCATTATACAACATTATGGAATTAATTGACATAGTATTGGGTAAACAATATGTTAAAAATAATGCAAGTTCCCTTCTTCGAAACATCTGGGTTGAGACAGTATCAATGACAGGTTCAAAAAATAACAAACAACCAAACAAAAAATTACAGGTTAAATCAAGGCAAACATGTGGTATCTAATCTTTTGGGATTCGCTCATTTCCCTTAGCATTATAGTTTCCAGTTGTGCCCATTTAGCCACAAAGAACTGCATTTTGTTTTTTTTAATAGCTGAGTAGTATTCCATGGAGTAGATGAACCAAAGCTTTCTTATCCAATCTTCTGCTAACTTATCCCTCCCCATCAACTTATTCCTTTCCTAGAAAGCAGATGAGCCTCTAGGTGGATGCAGAGCCCTGTTTTTTCATTGGCCTCAAGCCACAAAGCCGTTTTAGAGCATGCTGTCTGCCCCAGGCTATCTCTTGGCTACTGGTAAAACCCAGCCATTTCCCAGTTACCTCTGTTGTGACAGCTTTTAGACTAGCATCTCTTATGTGGATTGGCCCCCCTCCTTCTAACAGTCTACTTGCTAGGCTGTCATTTCTGCCCCAGACGAACATTAAAAACACACATGTGAGCATGCCACTCTGGTGTCTGAAATCTGATATGAGAATCCAATTGCCATATAACTTGGAACATCTCAAACTTCTGAACAGTACCCTTGGTTTCCTTAGTCTGTCCTTCATATACACACAATCGCATCCGTTTCCACTTTCCATTATTCCAACCAGGCTGAATGCCTCCTACGCACTCTCATACTTTGGCATTTTTCTATACCTGTCTCTGTTCTTCCAGCTCTCTAGTGCCAATGTAAATTACATAATTACTACTGAACCTTTAAATAACAGCTGAAATTCCACATCCTGAGTTCTGACTACTTAGAAGTTGAGAATCCCTTTCTCTCTGTCATCACTCTGCCTTCCAGAACACTGTATATTCAGCACAATTATAGATGTTCTGGACCGGAGATCAGCAAATGGTCCTAAAGTCAAATTTGGAGGCCACCTGTTGTTGCATCTTTCACTGGAACATAGTCATGCTCATGCATTTACTTATTATCTGTGCAACAAAGCACTACAATGGCAAAATTGACTAGTTGAATAAAGCACTGTGTGGCTATTTCACTGTTTCCTGGGAGAGTTCCTTCAGTGAACACCAACTCTGATGACATCATATCTTATTCAGGTCAGAACCTAACTACTTCATGAAAATTTCCCCATCTTTATCAAAGTGCTTGTGGAAGTATTCTGTGTCTACTGAGGAAACAGGGATGTCAGAATAGAAATGAGATTCCAAATCATGTCTGGTTCAAACCTATCTGTACTTATTGACCTCAAAGCAAAACAAACCAAAACCACACACCACACCACACACACACAGCTTGTTGCTTATTCTGGTGATACCTTGGAGCTGTTAAAAGCATGAGGATGCAGAATGCAGAAAGAGTAACCAGAGCAATCGTCTCCTAAGGAACACTGTTGTCCAATCTCTTTCATCTGTTGCTCCAGCATCAGGGGCATTTCATGGTAGGTCTGTGACCTATGTGCTGAAAGCAAGGACATTTGCTGGAAAATGTCAGTTAAGAATTGAAAAGAAGGGGCCCGGCGCGGTGGCGCAAGTGGTTAAAGGTCCTCGCCTTGCACGCCCGGGATCCCATATGGGCGCCGGTTCTAATCCCGGCAGCCCCGCTTCCCTTCCAGCTCCCTGCTTGTGGCCCGGGAGAGCAGTCGAGGACAGCCCAAGGCTTTGGGAACCTGCACCCGCGTGGGAGACCCGGAAGAGGCTCCTGGCTTCGGATCGGCATAGTATCGGCCCGTTGCGCTCACTTGGGGAGTGAATCATCGGACGGAAGATCTTCCTCTCTGTCTCTCCTCTCTGTACATCCGCCTTTCCAATGAAAAAATAATAAAAATAAATCTTTAAAAAAAAGAATTGAAAAGAAAAGAAAAAAATTCATTCACCAGCTTGCTCTGACTTGGGGGAAATAGAGAAAGGCCACAGAATCTAGCTCCTGGAAGCCCTCATCTGAGATAAAGCATACTGCCTGTTGGAAGTGATGCCATCTTAATAATGGTGTGGGAGAGCCCTCATGGCCTCGTTTTGGGTGGAGAATAAAAGAACAGATGTAAATGAAAAGGGACTCAATGGTCCCTGGTTTTAGGGTATATGTGTTTGGTGGTTGAAGAGGGTGATCATTGATAATCGTAAAATCAGCACAAAGAAATTCAAAAGAGAATCAAACACTAGCTTGGAAAATCCACTTTCCCCTGTTTTGGGTCAGTTTTTGAGATGCTGCCTTAGTGTGCCATAAGGTGAAAAGAAACGTAGAAGGAATTCCTGCACTTTGTTTTGGCAAAGCTGGATCATCTTGCCTCCTCCTGTGCTGTCACAGTTTAACGCCAGCATTGGTCAGTGCAGTACAGCCTCCTGGGAGCATCACCAGGAAGCTCACCTTCCAATGACCAAGCTGTGTATATCCCAGGTTTTGAGTAGGATGCTTTCCTCTTCCCTGGCATTGATCTTCCTTCCCATCTATAGATCACGTCTAACCGACCTTGTGTCAGGGGTTTCTGGACTGGGTGGAGTTTCACAGGTAGCAGGCTGCTCTCCTCTATTCCCTGCAGTTTTTTTCTCCACCCTTCTGGGGTCTGGCAACAGTGAGGTGACTTCACAGGGGTGGCAGAGATTCTCCCACGTTCTCTTTTTCACAGTGGATGCTTACGGACGGATGGTTAAGAGGATCGTCCTCCAGGCAGGAAGAGCTGAATAGGGCTGCTGAACAGCTTTTACATCTTTCCTTCCATAAAGCCAGGCTTTGGGGACAGTCCTGAGAGCTGGCTGGATTCTGAATTGCGCACAGGTGCTGGGGAGTACTGGGTCCTGAGTCATCACTGCTGTGTCAGCTAATGACGTCACCCCAACTTCCTCTCTTGTTCTGCAGACACGCATGACTGCCCTCGGCTTGGGATGCTGTAGTGCAAGGGTTTCTAAGATCCCCTTCTCGTAGGGGAAATGAGCCATGGTTGGGAGGTGTGGAGGATGTTGGGTCCTGTGGTACATTGCCTCTGAGGTTGCCCATCTTGCCTTCTGAGTTCTGCCCAGTGGTCCTGCAAGATCAACCGTTTTCCTCTTCATTTGAAATCTCCTGGCTTATATACCAATCTGCTTTCCTGAGGGTCCCCCTATGGCTTTACTGAAGCATCCCAGCCCCATCCTTCCACAGCCCCATGGCCAACACTCCCTTCCCTGATGTTATCACAGAATCAAAACACCATGTGTGTGAACATAAAATTCTGTCATTTATTTGTACTAAAGAGTTCAGGAAAGGGGGCGAGAATCACAGCTTTTTTTCATTTAAAAAAATTTTCGCAAAATGTTTAAGCATTAGTGACCTTAAATCAGCCTGTTATTAACAGCCAGGAAATGCCTGGCCCAAAGGTCCTCACTGCTATTATAAACTGTGAAAATTATAAAAATGGAAATAAAAAATAAAGTAATTACCTCTTCATGTGTTAAAAAGTTAAGTTGAATGGCCTGTTGCCATGGAAATGATTTCCTGTTTACCATGCTGGTCTTCCCCAGCAGTTAAAGAACAGTCACCCAGCCAATGGGAAAACAGCATTTAACTTCCCATATTCCATTAACATTTGTCATAATGACTCAATGCACCCTATAATTTACCAGTCAGTAAAATTCAGTAAATCGTATTTTCAGATATACTAGTCGCTTCTAATTTTTGTTCAGTCTACGAAATTATCATCATAACCGAAAGCATTACTTTATATTTTGAGAAATGGAG
Organism: Ochotona curzoniae; assembly: GCF_017591425.1. Classification (NCBI taxonomy): domain Eukaryota; kingdom Metazoa; phylum Chordata; class Mammalia; order Lagomorpha; family Ochotonidae; genus Ochotona; species Ochotona curzoniae. The sequence continues at coordinate 1,208,218 of NW_024467025.1, forward strand.
GGCATCCCCGTATTGAAAACGTCCTCATGGGCCCTTTTAAGGTCCGGAGACTTCGTTCCACTTCTGCACAAGTGTTTCTACAGCTGGACTTCACCCTTGTCCTCTTTGCTTGTAAGGCTATAGTGTTACCAAGAGCAATACGACTGATAATACTCACATTAGCAGTAGCCAAAACCTAAGCTGGCATGCTTATTAACTACAGATCAGTTCTTTGGGGTTTTTATCTGAAAGATCCCAGAATTCTAAAATAAACCGCTTAGTGCAGTAGATAGTACAATCGCTTAGGATAATAGATAAAAATTACTTGAAAGCCAAAAAATTCTCTGCCTTAATGTAAAAATAAAATGGAATACAAAGAGATCTAATGACTCCTAGGAGATGGAACTGCAGATTTGAGTAACCAAGTCTCCTGAAGAACAAAGATGTGTTGACTTGTTAAAACTTTCAAGCACCATGAAAATATAAAACGTGAAGATAAAAAAAATAAAGAAAGAAAAGGGTATTGTACACTTTCTACTGAGCATTTCACTGAGAGGAAAGTAGCTTAAAGCAGTTTGACCAGAAGCTTCAAAGTGCCGACTTGTAAAGTTGGCTTCCAGTGTCAGCTCAGGAGGCCCAAACCCTCACCGCACTCTACAATCCTACCTCCGGGATCTGACTACACTCATTGTGTTTTCTCATTGTTCATCTACCCCAGCTCTCCCTGCCTCTCTTACCAGTCCTCTCCCCTGCCATTCACTTCCCCTCATGGATATTCCTGTGCAACACCTGTGCTACCAGACGCATCTAAGCCTGCAGGGAAAAACATGGGTGAAAGAGTGGAGAAAACCGATGGGACATACAGTGTGCTTGAAATACATCTCATGCAATCCAAGAATTAACTGCATGAAAATGTATATTTACTTATCTGAAAAGCAGAATGAGAGAGAGACATCTTCCTTCGGCTGGTTCTTTGCCCAGGTGACTGCAATCGTAAGACTGAAGTCAGGAGCCAGCAACTCCATCTGGGTCTTCCATATGGGTGGCATGACTTGACGAAGTTCCTAGAGTTGCATATTCCATCAGCTCTTATTTCTGAGATAATAATGCCTTAAAGGCAGCAGTCAATGATCCTTTTTAATTGCTCCCGTATTCCTCATGATGCCTGCCATGTGATCTTGGGTGGAGTAGAAATTAGATCTTGTTGAATAAAGAACAGTATCGGATCTAAGCAAGATGAAGAAGTACATTTCACACGCTAACCTCACTTTTGTTTATTCTTTCATTAAACCTCCTTAGGACTTATGAACAGGCATGGTCAAACACCATGTGCTTTTGTAAGGTATATGGGGGAAGGATGGTGGATACAAAATAGAAGTGTGAGGGCCTGGCACAATGGCTCAAATTCTCAACTTGCAAGTGCCAGGACCCCATACATGTACCTGTTCACTACTCCTCTTCTCATCCAGCTCCCTATTTATAGCCTAAGAATATAGAAAATGGCTCAAGACCTTGGGACCCTGCACTTGCATAGAAGACCCAGAAAATGCTCCTACCTTCAGATCATCTCAGCTTCAGCCATTGCAGCCACCTGGGGAGTGAAGCAGCAGATGGAAGATTTTTCTCTCTGTCTCTCCTTCTCTCTGTAAATCTGATCTCACTTTCCAATTAGAAACAGAAAAAGAAAAGGAGTGTGAAATCACAGCGATTGTTCTGAAAAATCCTTACAGGCAAAATGAAGTGACTTCTTTTCAAGGAATAGAATAGAGTTCAGGTAAAACAGACCGCTATTGAATGGAGTTGCTCCCCCATTTTTGATGCAATGACATTTATCATACATGTTGAAACATGTATACCGTCATGAAGGACACCTTCTTAGCACTTGAAGACTATGTATGTCTTTGAAGTATGGGTCTATCTATAAGTTATCCCTTTGAACTACGACTGAAAGATGCATACAGTTCTGTTGTATTCTTTCTGGAATGAAACCCAAGTCACTGGACATGACAATCCTACCTTTCCTAATGTGAAATAAAATGTATATGCTATCATCATTACCAGTTGTGGAATGAAAGAATTCCCCACATTTGGTTGGCATGTGGGGAAGCCTTGATTTTCTCACTTCGCAAATGTTAGAGGGGAGACATCGAGGGAAGAACCATGCGGCATGGCCTTAGAGGTGCCTGTCAGGTTGAAGGTGAATGGATTGTATGTTTGGGTGGTCAGAGGCTGAAATGGTAAGGAGGCATGGTCAGATGGCACAAGGAGGCCGGAGCCTTGTTCTGGAAGCAGCACATTGAGAGCACTGATACCAGTGCCTGTCCCCTTAAACATCCAAGGAATGTCCCCCATTGACGCCTGAAGAATTGGAACTATCAGCTAATGTTTTGGCAGGTACTTTTCACAATTGCTTCCATTTGCTATTTGTTTTGATTCCTGGCTTTGACCTTGGACAAAATCTTTGGAAAGCTGCCATTTTAGCCACTTATATTATTTATCTGTCTTTAGCAACTTTTGTAAAAAGCGCTGAAAAGCAGTGAAGTTCTGCCTCTGACAGAGGAAAAAGCCGGAAGCTTTTTCCGTTGTGCTCTGTTGCCCAGGTCCTTCTGTGACACATGCCAAGGAAACAGGTGAGGTTACCAGAAAGGCCAGGCGTGTCTGTCTCAAAGCAGCCCCAAAGTTCAGGCAGGCTCATTTCTCCCAAGTCTCCAAATGCTTAGTGATCAAACATTTTCAGTTCTAGAAAAAAAAGTGTTACATGTTTGTGTACGGTTTTTGTTTGTTGTTTGTTTTTCGGTATCCAGGTTACACACTGGTCATCTGTTCTGATTCACACAGAAATTCTGGAGCAACCATGAGATGCAATGCAAATGCTGGACACTGGGCTTCATCTGAGATACAGCATTTTTAATGGTACGCTTTGGGGCAGGCTCAACAGGTGTGAGGTTGGTGAATGCCGAGGCAGTTGTGGCGATGTGAAATCAGCCTCTCTCATGGCATTGTGTGCAGTCGGGTGCTATGGTGGCTTTGGGAGAAATGGAGGCTACAATCCAGACGCTTCGTTGTTGTCATCATCATCAAAGCCTGAGCGATGTGGAACTCCAACCCCAGTCAAATCAAGCATGAAGATCCTCGCTTCTCAGCATGAGCTGATCTTCCATTCCCACTGGTCTCAAGTGTGCCTCTGAACGAAAGGCCTTGCCTGACTGTTTTAACAGAACTGCAGTGTGATCTATAAATACACACCATCTCACATTGTTTCTAAAGAAACCAGTAGTAGATAGTATTGATTCTGATAACATTTTACTTAAATCAATATATTAAAATATTATCATTTCAAGCTACAACGGATATTAAGACAAGGGCTTCTGTTCTTTCATTCTTGGCCATGGCACAGGTACTGGACTATTCTGTTCCAGTCAGGGCTAACCGTGGCTTACATGCTCCCTAACCACTTGTGGCTGGTGGCCGTGTATCAGTGCCACTGTGCTTCTTCCAACTGCCACACTTGCTGGAGAATGTACGTTGCTTGTGAGAACTCCACCAACTTTTTCACACCTGTGGCTGTCTCTCTGCGTTCTCTGAAAACCAGTTTGCTGTCCAATTAGCCCACAGGGCTACCAGCTGCTGGGTGCCTCTGTCACCTGTCTTCCCCACCTTTAAAGGGCAGATCCAAAAGGCGTCCCTGTGCGCCCTCTAGTGGCTGCTGTCAGAATGCACCGTACTTCACAGACAACCGTTCAGTCATTGGCGTTTATCAAGCTTTCAGCTCCTGGCAGAATTCTGCTGCCCAGGAAGCTGCCAAGCAGCTTGCTTCTAATCTTGCCCACCATGGCCCTCAGCATATAACCTTCCATAAGTCCTATCCACCCCTTCCCTTGGCTGTAGGAATCCCGGCTTTGGTCTTGGACTCATGGCAGAGTCCATGGCAGTGGACTCTGAGAGCTCATGGCAGTGGGAGCCGGCTTAACCAACAACCTTGATTGGTTGAGAGACTAGTACTGAACCAGATAGTGTAAGGAGTTTGTCAGAATGAAAAGAAAGTTGATGAGAGCTCAAAAAAGAGACAGCTGTCTTCTTCCACCGGACACGGTGGTGTTGGTGGTTGTGGTATGTGTGAAGTCAGATTGGACTGTGGTCCTTGTCAATACTAAGAGGGGAGCTGTGAGCAAAGGAAGCCCACATAGAAATGCAAAAAAGAAAGAGAAAAAGAAAAAGAAAAAGAGCTGGCCCTAGATTAAACTGACACTAAAGTCTGCCTTTCCGCAGCTCCAGACACATAGTCAACAAATCTATTGTTTGCACCGTCTATGCAGTTGTCCCTGGCACTTGCTAGGACCCTCCCTAACCGAAACAGGCGTCAACCCAAACTGGATTCCAGAAACCTCTGTACATACTCTAAGAGCAGAACTTCTTGGGTCATCCCACCAAACTATTTAATTTTATAGATATTTAGCTGGGGGGGGTGATATCACGAATATATTTTATTCATGCTTAGCTAATGGATGGTCAAACTGAACAGCCAACAATAGTTGAACTATAGCATCTATGTAGTTCTCCTAGGACAGGACACAGACTTTATTGTGTGTTTAAATTATAAATGTTCTTTAAAAATTCAGAAATCCAAGCCACTCTACAGACTGAAATTTCTTTAAGAAGGAGGGTGGGGGTGACAACATGAAAGCAACGGGTTTTTGGTCTGTGCAGGCAGGTGTTCCACTCAATTTTGTTCTGAAGATGATGACCTCAGTTGGAAGCAGCAAAAAGATGATGAGATGAATCCACCAATTACTGCCCAATAGGCCCACAGCCTGACCCTACTGTAGGGGTCCCAATTCCTCCCCCTGTTGGCAGATTCAACCCCTCGTGCTTGTAATGAGAGAGGGGAGGAGATAGGGCTTAGACCCAGTGCCCTCTATGGCCTGGAAAACCATGAACGGCCCTGACATCATGAGACTGATTTGCTCTTGTGAACATTCATTGGTCCAACAAAATGTGGGTTCACTGACACTCCATTCACTTTTAGCTGTGTATCTTTTTTCCTGTCTGACCTCACCTAGCTCTGGGCAGAGTCTTTCCTCTGGTATTAACATCTAAACAAGCCAATATCAGCCAACACCAGTCCGCACAGCCTCACACTTCAACATCTCTGTGCGTTCCTTTCTGTTACTCTTACTTCGGAGGAAGGTTGTCCCTTTGCCAATTCTGCCTCTTTTGAAAACTCCAATGTAACCAAACTTTAGCCTTTGCCATATTGCTTGACCGGCACTTGTATTAAAAAACTAAATGTCTATGGAGACATCACTGCTGCTGAACCATGCAAACAAAAACAAAAACTATATATCTAAAGGAAATAAGTCTGGGACTGTAGACAGCATTGCCTTTCATTCCTGGCTGTGCCACCTAACAGCGGTTATCTGGGGGACATGAACAGTTCCCTTGCTTCATCTCCAGAGACAGTTGTTCTTAGACTATGAGAATTAAAGTCACTGGTATAACTAAGGTATTTAAAGATTCAAGTACACTAACTATTAAAACATCTGTCCCATAATAAGCACTCAACAAATGTGGTTGCTATGAAAACCATGTCATAAAGAATCTAAAACATTTCATCTCCTATGACAAAATATCACTGACCATGAGCTGTTATTTTTCAGTTACAACCACCAGCATAAGCATTTCATTTCTCTTCACCATCTTTACCAAGTACCAATGCAAGTTCCAGAAATAGGAAAAAATGTACTTATAATCTCATAAGTCTGAGTCCAAATATTACTTCTGTCACAAGTGTGTGACCTTTGCCAAGTCTTTTTTTGAAGGTTTATTTATTTTTCTTGGAAAGATCCTCCATCTGCTGGTTCACTCCACAAGTGGCTGCAATGGCCAGAGCTGAGCTGATCCAAAACCAGGAGCCTGAAGTTCCCACGTGAGTGCAGGGTCCTAAGGCTTTTGGGCAATCTTCAATTGCTTTCCCAGGCCACAAACAGGGAGCTGGATGGGAAGTGGAGCAGCTGGGATTAGAACCAGTGTGCATACGGGATCCTGGTTCATGCAAGGCTAGGTCTTTAGCCGCTAGACTAAAGGGACCCGTTCTGGGTCCCTTTGTCAAGTCTTTCATATACTCTGATGATCACTCCTTTCACAAGGAGAAGGGAATTGAAGAGTGTTGGGACAGATGAGTAACAGTGGCAGAGCACATAGCAGGGGACAGGTGTTCAGGCTTATACCCATCAGTATGCTCTTCCAGGTGAGCCTTCTGATAAAAATATTTTGTAGGAAGATGTCACATTATTGACCTCATAAATGCAAAGGTGCTTCAAAAGCCCACTGAAGACTGGAATGAAAGTGAAATTTATGTATTATTTATTTTTGTATAAATTTTATATAAAAGGTGAGGAAAACACAGTAATATTCATTGAAAGGGTGGGAAAAAGGGAAAGGTTGGGGGAGAGATGTTACTATTCAAAGTGAAGTTTTTCTTCAGAAGCCTATTATGCAAAAATGTATGGTTTCAATTTTTGCACCAAAATAAACTCATATTTTTAATATTACTCCTCATAAACTTTTGGAAGTTTCCTCATAGCTTGAATCCCCTACTATTTTATTAATAAATGCCAATCCTAACCATCAACACATTAATGGTGACAAGCACACCAATATCAATTTTGTAGAACTTTCATTATTACAAAGGAACATCTTGTTGTTTTACTTTGGATCCAAAAATTGTAGCTGGAAAATCCTGTTCTCAAAAAAAAGAAGTAAATGTGACTTTGTGAAAATTAGCTGAAAATGTGTGATACTCATGGTTATGACAGGCTGAAGATAGGGTCCATCAGCAACAAACTGCCTTAATTCATTGTTTAGTCCCATTTTCCCCACTCATCGCTGATGTTTTGGTTATCATGAACAAACCCCTATCAGTGCCAGCAAACGTCTCCCCCCACACACACAAATACATGCGCCCACACACGTGTTGAGTGTAATATGATTATTTGATTTATGCGCTGGAATCATCTCTCTTTGGCAGACTCATCTTTGGCACTCAGCTGTGCTCACACGGTTTTCAGCATTACCGCCTGTCACACATACCCTGAGTGCAAGGATGGGATAATCTGTTGCACTTGTCCTCTCGAATAAGAACTTGTAGGAACTTAAAGATTCAGTAAACTTAAAAGTGTCAAAATAATTCTATATTGCATCTCAACATGTTTCCTATTCCCAAAGCTTATCAAGTCATTGCAAAGCCATGCATAATATAAAGCAATTTTGTTGTTAAGAGATTTTCCCAAGGAGCTGCAAACAACACAATAATAGCAAATACAAAAATAAATAGTGAGTCCTCAGCTTCAGAGAATAGACTCCAGAGTTGCATTGAGCAGAGCAAATAATACCCTAATGTACTCTAAAACAATTGGAGGAAGGGGGCTTCATCATTTTTTCTTAAAAACGTTTAAGTGGCCCTCTTATTTTAAGAGCACTTAATCACATAAGACAAGAATAGAAGAGAAATGTTCTGCTTTCCTGGAACAATCTGTAAATTGACAGTGAGGGATAATCTGACCCAGTGGTATTTGGGGCTAGACAAATGTTCCAATGTTTTCTCTCTAATGTTTGGGTTTCTCTAAACTAAAAACACGCTTTTGCCCTAAGCTCTTTCCCCCTGGATGTTAACAAGTCATGTGTATTTAGAAGGAAATTGAATCCATATGTGTCTAATCTGCTTAAATTTAAATCGTTAACATGCTATTTTGTAGGATTATTTAGGAGGAAAGGAACTTTTTGAGCATCTTCAGGACTCTGCTTTTCACGCTGCACAAGTCTTCTTTCTATGAGGCAGTCACATCTGCCTATAGACTGGTCTTATTTTAAATTCACACACACACACAAATTTCCTGGAGCCCATTCTAATATAATAGGAAGAGTCCACGTGATTTCCCAATTTCAAAAAAAAAAAAAAGAAAAGAAAAGAAAAGAGAAGCTTATAACTATGTTTAAAAAAGAAAAGAAAGAAAAAAAAAAGACTCCAAAGTCCTCTGTGTCTCATTTGCCATTGGGGATGAGATAATAATAGATAAATTAAAATAAAATTATGCCCTGGAGGCACAGAGTGGAAGGATACTTTGAAGTGTGAGCTGGCCCTAAAGTACCGCCTGGAATTATTAGAAATACTGAAGGACATTGGGGGGCGGGGGAAGAATAGTTACACACATGAAGCTGGTCTAACAGCTTTTTGCAATAGTAGCTCTAAAAATTACAATGGGGGGAGAAATGCGAGTGATGGTTAGATCACGTCGATGGTGTTTTAACCAGGGCTGTTATAGAAACAAGTGACAGTATTTAAGCTTACGTACCGTCAAGCAAAGACTCAGCAATGCTTCCTATCACAACCTCTGTTGTGCATCAACTGTAGGAATCTATGACCCTACCGTTTCACAGCAAAACAAAGTCTCCAGAGCCATATTTTCAATATCCCAGCTCAATTGCCTCTTTACCACCACTAAGTCTAGTAATAACTGTAACAACCCACAGTAGAAACATTTAAATTAACTTTATACCCCAGAAAAGTTTGCTAAAACTGTTTTAAACTACCCCCACTTTAATTGCCAAAAAAAAAAAAAATCAAAAAAAAGCATAAAGGGAGTCTTGTCTGCTAATGAGTGCTGACAAGCCAGCAGGGTGTCCCAAGCTCCCTCTTTGTGAACACAAGCTGTGGGTCTGGACAGGACATTCAGAGAGAGAGCAGAGCTGCTGAGAGCTTGGCTGAGGGCCTGACCGGCTAGAAAATATTGGGCAAAATGTGGAGTGAGTTCTGGTTTTTGCACAGCTGCTTCTCTCTGAATATCTCCAAGCTATGCAGGACACATAGGCCTAAATACAAGTGAGTGAGCAGCAGATTCAAGGAGAATACACATAAACACACACACACACACACACACACACACACACACACACACACACACACACCATTGCAGTGCTGTCATTTCCAGACTACATCAGAAACCACACGTCAGCTCATTGCATCCTGGGACAAAAAGCCAATGTGGGCAAGAAATGGCTCAGCTCTTCTGAACACAGTTAAGAGGCAGAGGGGCAGGCAGGCTGTAACATCCTAATGGATAATGATCGCATAACAGGCTTGGGCTCTCCAGCTTCATAAACAACTAGCTCTCAAAATAACCTTGGGTGAGAGACAAAACTAACACGTTGACTGTCTTCTCCTCAGAGGACTTGACATAGATTAATGAAGTCATTGAATCCACCCGAAGAGTCTGGGTCGATGTTAGAAACTCAGGATTTTATCTCAAAAACATTACAAACATTTCCATATTAAACCTGTCAATATTCTATACTTTTTCAATGAATACACAGAATTTTTTGAATGAATAATTTATCTCTTATTTGTCAAACATTTATGACATAATATTTTGTTATTTAAGAAAACAATCAACTACATTTTATATAAGATTTTGTTCATTTTGTAGTAAATTTATTAAATTTTATTTCCCACAAATACCTATTTTGAAGAATTTTAATTTGTATAGTCAAATGATTCATGACAAGTGGCATTGATTTATTTTCCTGTAAAAAGGGTATAATTTCCTAACATGACTTTGGCCTTCTTTGAGTTTGTTCTGTACTCATTTCCTTATTACATCACAATACTATTCTTTGTTACAAAATGTTAATTTGGATCTTTGTCTTTTTTTAATTATAACTGCCAGAAGTATTGCCTAACATGTTGAATCTTTTTATTTTTATGTCACAAAATATCAAGTCAGATTTATCAGTTACAATATTTTTCATTTCATATGTTGCCTGTTTTTACTTTTAGCTCTAAAATTATTGCTTTCTTAGGTTTTTTTTTAAAAAAAAAGATTTCTAAATGTTTCAATAAGGAAGAACAAAATCCTGCTACAACTCAGATTCCAGATGAGGTGATTCCAGTGAAGGCAACTTGTATCATCATGACATCAAAGTGCTAACCTTAATACATCAACTGGTACAGTGGTTTTCAAAGCCACTGAATGAAAATGGAAGAACAATATGTGTTGCCATAAATCATTGCTTGGCACATCTGGATTCCCATGAAACTCTTCTTAAAAACCACAACAAAACCCTGATCTTGAGACCACTTAACTGGGTGCCGAACTGAACAGAACCAAATGCCATCCACAGGGTCCATTTGCACCACACCCTCACCCATGTCGGAGGCCCTGGAGAACAGCAGTAACTGGAAGGTTCTAGTCACCTCCAGGCACGTGCAAATGGCACAAAAGGAAATAGGGGCCTCTGGTCAACTGAAATAGGCATTCTCTCTTTTTGAACAGACGAATGAATTAACTAGACTATCCCTATTGGCTTGATTTATATATTTGTCTCAGCTCACCAAGTCAGGCAATTCCTGGGGTGTTTTTGTTACACGTCTATTTAACTCACAGATGAGGTCCTCTCATCCATCCTGATAGCACAGTTTACCAGCTATAATTTAATATCGCCACTTACCTTTGCTTCATGGCTGTTTCTCATTTTGAGGACTGCTGGGGTGTGTTGTTGGTGCTGTCCCTCAACAGCACTTAGTGCCCGTGTGTCTGCAGAGTGAGACATCAATTTTCAGGATCCAGGGCCAGGCGATGAGCTTCTCCCCATCACCACCCTGGAGAGTTGTTTGTATTCCGTATCAGAACAATGCCTGTCTACAATACCAAAAGCTAAGAATATTGATGCAAGAGGATAGAATACCCAATTTATAAGAAGATATACTAAATAAAATGTGTCAAAATGATCTTCGTCAGTTCAGCTACTTAGTGATGTCCTAGGAACTCAGACCTCTGCATTTTTATGCCTTTTCCTACTTATTAAAAATGGCTTTCATAACCTGTGTCAGTGTTTAAGGCAGAAATGTATGGGATCTATGTCAGCCACAGTGGTCCTCTTAAATCAAGAAAGCACTTTCCCAGAAAGCTCACTGGCTTAAGTAAAAACGAAGATCCTTGTCATTCAAAATCCAAAGGACTATGAGACTGGGAAAAGGATAATAATGATTATTGACTTACACTAATCACAACTTATTTATGGTCTAGATTCTGACACACTAACTTTCAGAATAAAATCAAGACTCTTAGCAGGAAAGAGGAGCCCAGCTTTTTGGTAGGAAAAAAATCATGAGAAATAAAAAATTCATTATTTTAGAAAAAAATCATAATTTTTATGCACACTTTATAACTGCTTGTGTGAAGCATTTTTAACATTTGCAATCCATTTTATAATTATATTTGTTACTATTGCTTAGACTTAAATCTGTTCGAATTTTAACACTTAACATCACATACTTAGATCATAATTTTCTTGCTCTTGAATTCCTTGCTGCAATTTGTCTTTTATGAGCCCAAGGTATTAATCAACTATACATTTTTCAGGAAGAACAAGTGATTCTTACTTTAACCTCTGAAACACAAATTAGCTGGGAATAAAATTGTAAAGTATTAAGTTTTCTTCTGTTAAAATTTGCTTTTCCCAGCTTTTAGGTCATGAAAAATTTCAGCAAACCTAATGTTAAAAAATAATAATAAGTTCTATAGTGTATTTATATAATCACAGAAATAGCTCTTTATCATATTATATACAAATAATTATATATAAGCTATATAATTATATAAATAAGTTAATAACTGGTTACTAATAATTAATAAAATACTAAATAAACATCTTGCATATAAACCTCAGATGTGACATTTTTCCCTGCATGATTGGGTAATACCATCTGAAATATCCCTTAAGTGAGTCTGTTTGCAGACCAGTACTCATTAATATGACCAGTGCCAGATTTATTCATTCAATTTGCAGATCTACTTTTTAAGTAAAAAAAGAAAAAAGAAAAGAAAAAAAAACTCTTGAATATTAGATTTTTTTACCCTAAAATATAAACTAGATACCTAAATAATTTTTATGAGTTCAGGCCCAGTGTGATGGCTCATTTGGCTAATCATCCCCTTACAAGTGCAGGATTCCATATGGACACTGACTGTATCCCAGATGCTTCACTTCTCATCCAGTTTCCTGACCATGGCCTGGGAAAGCAGTGGTTCTCCCAAAGCTTTGGATCTGCTCAGCTATGGTCATGGCAGCCACTTGTGACTAAACCAGTGGATAGATTTTTCTGTCTCTCCTTCTGACTGTAAATCTGCATTTTTTTATAACACAACTAAATCTTATAAGGGCATTTTTTGAGATTCATACTTTTTAGTTTGTTTCCATTTTCTTAGAAACTTTAGGATAATTTGCCAAATTTGGCCTCTATGTTATTCACCAGCTGTTGAATTTTCAAGTTAAATTAAGTCTTACTTAATAATTCCATCATTGTACTGTAGTTTGCTATGTGCAAGGAATTGTTCTTACTATAGTCTTCACAATAATTCAATGAAATAGGTACTATTTTAATTACTATTTCATAGATAAACAAACAAAGGCTCAATGAAGTTAAACATCTTGCTTAAGGTTTCACAAATTGTAAGCCATAAAGGCTGGTTTTGAAAATATTTGGTTTCAGAGTTTTCATTGTAAACGTCACTGTTTCTCTCTCTGTGTCTCTCTCTCTGTCTGTCTGTCTGTCTGTCTGTCTGTCTCTCTCTCTCTCTCACACACACACCCCTTGGTCAGTCAACTCAGATGTTCAGCTGATATTTTGGGCTCCTTGCCATCACCTATTTAGTCATAGAATTTGTGAACAGATGGCTCAGGTCCTGGCTGTGCAGTGTTCTTGTCTCTGTCTTTGAATCCTATGGAACTAGATCTGTGCTAATCAAAGCTCTTGGAAGCAGCTATAACTTATTTCATTTCCTTTCAGTGTTGGGGTGCCACACCTCAGCCCCCTTTTTCAACAGTGGGCTTGGCCTTTTGCTGCTGACATTTGTGGAGTGTCTACATTCCTAACATCCTAAAAAATCAGACTCCAAATTCCTTGACTATCCTAGGATTCTAACATTTCCATGGCTTTAAGTGCAGCCCATCCACTACTTCTGCTCTACTTTCAAATCCACACATGCATATCTTTTATTATGGAAAGTATGTCATTCTTTCTATAAAGAAAAAAAGATGCATTTTCCTAACTGCTATGTTAATTTAAGAGTGTGTATAAAACACGAAACCATGACAAGAACATTATCAAATGACTGTTAAATCATCTCGAGATCTTTAAAGAAACTTTCTCTGAGTCTGATGTATGCTTCTGTGATATTTTTCTGCTACTTCTTTGTGTTTTTGTTTTTCATATTAATTTATCTTGGAATAAAAAGAATTGGATCAAGACTTCATGTTTGCCATCAGAGAAAGTCTGTGATTTGCCCATGCCCTTGTTTTGTATTCATTAATTGTGGTTAGGAAACCCCTTTTGATTTAAAACTAGAGAAAAACTGAGGGACATAATTTTAAGCCTAATTGCCAGTAACCAAACCCCATTCTAAAGAATTAATGTTCTGGATTTACATAGTTTGACACCTATTTCCTGGTTCTTTGTCCTGATCAGTCAGTCCTGGCACGTCCTTCCTTTATCTGCTCTCACCTCTAACCACTTATTGGGATTTTAGGTCCCAACAGCACGCCAATGTCAGCCATCCCCTTCCTCCTTCTCTCTTATCCATTAACATACACGTCCTGCTGTCAGTTTTCCTTCTGGTTCAAATACCCAAATAAATGCGGAATGAAATTATTGCTTGGCAGAGAATTATTGGGAGTGAAAGTCTTATGATTCAAATGAAGCGTTTGTACAACTGTGCAATGGCCACATTATGGATTTTTTGTTGTTGTTGTTGCTGTTTTGTTTTTTGGGGTTTTTTTCTGGTTAGGATAGACCTTGTTTCTTTGAACTAGACTACAGTGGTGAGAAAGACCTGCACATCCCCCTATGTCATCTACAATAATTTGTCAAATTCTATTTCGGTTGAATTAGCACACGTAAGCCAACAATTTGGATTTTTATTTCTACCATAAATACCTCATAATTGGTAAAATTTCTTCCAGGATTTTGATAATATATTGGCTGTCAGCTTTAGTTTTGTTCCCTCTTTTCATGGTTTTGATGGTTATATGAGTGGGAATTTAGGAGAGGTTGAATTAGGATCTATTGATCAAATGACTTTAAGACAGAAATCTATTCCTGAGATGATCTTATTTAGATGCTTTTTTTTTCAGGGGTTATTATCAGTTAGGTCACATTTCACCACACTGACAAGATGTTCACGATTTCTTCGAGAGGAGACATCCTCCAAATGCCGACCAGTCTTTGTAGAGGCCACTGCTGGGATCCCTCACCTGCTTGACATCACGAAACTGCTCAATTCTCCTTGGAGCCAGTCTGTCCTGGTTCAAACTGTAGGACTCAGAAACATCTTTGAAACCAAAAGTTCTTCCTCAGAGTCCTTTTCTGAAGTGTGATTTATGGCTTTTCGAAACATGAATTTAGAAAAAATGGTGTCTTCATCAAAACATCTTATTTCTATTAAATAATACAGTATCACAGCCACTTTTGTTGAACTTCGCTGTCATTTTTCCAAAAAGTTGTCAAAACAAATAATGTATAGTATTTAAAATGAAAATGATTTTGCTTAGAGTTGTGTGCTAGACAACCCACACAATTCTGCAAGGCAACCAAAACCCTGTACTCTTGGACCTAACAAAACTACTTTTGAAATGACAGCAAGATTTACAATTTAACATAATGGATGGAATGACTAGTTACTCTGTTGCAACTTTACTAAAATGAAAGTAAAAGAAAAAAGCTTTATGGCATTTGTCCACAAAGACAGAAAGAGAATGAGAGCAAATAATAATAATAATAATAATTGTGTAAGATAGAAAGCAAAAGGATGCAAGGTAAATGAGAAAGCAGGAATTAAAAATTTGGGACATACATGACTAGTGTTAAGGACCAAAAATACAATTTGCATTGTGGAATTCCATCAAAAATAGCAGCTGACAGCAGTAAGTAGCCATGGATTTCGGAAAGGCATCAAAGTGGAAAATTGGGTGGTTGTTAGGAATGCTTATATGAGAAATGTCTAGACACTCAGATTCCCCACCCAGCAGCACTCAGCTTGGTCAAAGCCTGGGGGTTTGCTCTTGGAACAGAATGGATAAAGGCAATCTCTGGATTGGAGATCACACTCAGCCAAGGATGGGAATGCCTAATAAAACACAGATGGTCAAAGTCAAAACTCATCTTGCTACTGAATATTGGGATCATGAGTTCTCTGGTATGACTCAACACCCAGGTTTTTATCCTACTGTAGACAAAAGTTTCTTCACTGACTATAAGCATTTTAAGGAAAAAATGTCCAAAGACATTGATACAGGCAAAGAAGACACAGGCAAGAAGTACCAATTACATACAGAGCTGTCTTCCCACCTTGGAGAGTCTCTCTCCTAAACATTAACAGTAGCTGCAGCTCACCAGGTCTCAAGCATGAAGGATAGAAACCCTCTAAAACATCTGTGTAAATGTCATCACAAATGAAGAATATAAGAGTGAAATAAACCAGGAAGTATTAAGGAAAGAAAGATGACTCAATACAAGAAATCATGGAGGAAGAGGACAACTTTCATCTTTATCTCAGTTTTTAAAATCATGCTGAAGTTTGTAACCACAATAAAAACTAAAGTGTCTACAGATATCAACTGCATATCAAATGCCATCTGGATACACTGTCCTATTAATAGTGAAGTCCAATGATTTACCTCAGAAACTCTTTTGAATGAGTTGGGGAAGGACAAAGGGTAAACTCCATTTGAAGAAGACACAGGAGTTTCCCTAGTTCTGAGGCCAGATTGCACCTGCCTGATTCTCACCTGCTCACCTTTATGCATTTCCCAGTCAACCCATTTTGGAGCTGGTGGTACCATTGCCATCCTTCTAACCAATAACCATTTCTGAAGTCTCCACTGAGAGAGCACTCCGAAAAGAACAAAATACACTTGCAAAATTAGAAACATATTTTCTTTCCAAGGCCCAAGTACCTTCTTTATCTGGTCACAGATTGATGTGGCTGGAGTGATACCAGCTTTAGTTCTCTTTTCCAGCTTTCCCTCTATTTCAGAATCTTCGTCCAGATCACACATTTACTGAGATGAGAAGAAAAACGATTTTGGAATTAGAAGAGCACACTTGGAAAGGAGTTGATGGAAATCAAATTAAAAATAAAAGAGAAGGAAATACAGAACAAATCATTTTTCAAAAGGCATTTGAACTGTTCAAGGAAAATTAAATAAGTAATTACTTTAAATGGGTCTGGTTTTTTGTAACATTAAACTATTAGAAAAGTTCTTTTCCTGTTCACTTTCTTCTTGAGCTCTGGGAAATGATTGGCTTATGGTTAGGTGTTGTTACTAAAACAGTGGCCGTAGCCAGGCAGATGTGCATCCTCTCAGAGCACGGTCCTTCAAAGATCCATTCAAGATGTAATTAAACTGAAGCTGAAACAATGTGAATTTCTGAAAATACATCTCATTAAATGTGAATTTCTGATGGAATTCCAGAGATAATATCACCTAGTAAGTCACTTTTATTGGCCTCATTCTTTCCACCAGCATGGAAACATTTTTGTGTTGGTTATATTTTTCTAAACATGACAAACAAATAGACATAATGAGCTGACAAGCTGTCATTCATATTTGATTCTCCTCTTTTAATAATGTGTAATATACCCGATTTTCTGAGAGTGTCTTAAGTGTTGATTAAGCAGGTGAGGTATGCTGCAATACAACTGGGTCCTGATCCTATTTTTTTTTTCAAATAATATACTAAAAGAACTGAATCCTTATTTTAAAATGTAGAGAGAAAGGTATACTTCAAGGGTTTCTTTTTCATGATTGTCCATTGTTGCTTCTGTTACTTGTGCTTGTGGTGTCATGTCCACAAAATCATTGCTGAAACCAGTATCAGGAAGACTTTTCTCAGTCTTTCTTCCAGGAATTTTGTAGTTTGGGGACTTATGTTCAAAATTTTAATACAGTTTAAGCTGACATTTGCTTATTGTCCAATTTCACCTTCTACCTGTATTTACACAACTTTCCCCAACTATCTACTTTAAAAAACTCTCATTTCTCCACTGTGTATTCTTGGGGTCTTGGTCAAAGATCAATTCCCTGTATTCACATCAGTTAATTTCTGGGTTCTATATTCTGCCCCACTGATTTATATTTGTATTTATCCCAGCTTTAACTATTGAAATTTTGCAATATATCTTTTGAATGGAGGACGTGTGTGGTACCTTCAGATGTTTCTTCCTTAAAGTTGATTTGATTAATTTGGCTCTTCTGTCATTCCATGGAAAAGTTTTCAACTAATTTTTCATTTCTTTGAGAAACTTGTATAAATTCATTGACTGTAGATTTTTTTAATATAAAGAAAATGTTAAGAGTACAAAGTCTTCCAATGCATGACCACAGGATATGTGTCCATTTATTGGTGACCTCAGTTCCTTTCATGAATGTTTTCACTATATAAACGTGATTCCACTCAATGAGTTGTCTAAAACAGTCAAAATCAAAATCAGAAAGCCTCCAAGTATTGGAAAATGGGAAATGTGGAGTTACTAATCAATATTCATAACACCTTAAACATGTAAGGTAAGTTGGACATTGGAGTTGGTAAGTTATTAACATTTACAATTCTTATAAGTTGATTGATTTCATGTTAAATGTTCTCATCACAGTCAAATAACATTTTAAAAGAAAGTTAAAGATTTGTGGACTCCCTGAAAACTATTTGTGGCCCCTTAATTACTAAATATGAATTCTGTGCTTCCAAAATAACTATTGCCAAACTTATCTTCAATACTGGAAGTTTTTACTGGCCAGCTAGTCCCTGCTTCAGGGTATGCTATGGTCAAGCAGACAGCATGACAATTGCAGGGCGGCCCCAAGGATGGAGGATGGCATGCAGCAACCATTGGTTAATACTAAAACCTGACTCATTCATGGAGGAAAACTCCCAGGCCTCAAAGTGTTGTTTCCAAAGGTTGTAACATTAGGACAATGGACAGAGAAAAGCTGTTTTAAGGGGAGATAAAAAAAAAATGGGTGGATGTCTGTGAAATGAAAACCGTGATTGTCACCTAATTCACAATGTGCAGCTGCTTTTGATGACGAACAGGATGTCAGGTTGTACCCCTCTCAGGGGGAGTATGAATGGACGGAATGCCTTTGCTACAGTGAACGATACCAGAAAGCCCAGCCTCCATTAAAATCCAGGGCACTAGACTAGGTGACGACCATTTCTGAAGCCCATGAAAGATGAAAGAATATTCATTTGAGGGCCCGGCGCGGTGGCGCAAGTGGTTAAAGGTCCTCGCCTTGCACGCCCGGGATCCCATATGGGCGCCGGTTCTAATCCCGGCAGCCCCGCTTCCCTTCCAGCTCCCTGCCTGTGGCCCGGGAAGGCAGTCGAGGACGGCCCAAAGCTTTGGGAACCTGCACCCGCGTGGGAGACCCGGAAGAGGCTCCTGGCTTCGGATCGGCATAGTATCGGCCCGTTGTGCTCACTTGGGGAGTAAATCATCGGACGGAAGATCTTCCTCTCTGTCTCTCCTCTCTGTATATCCGCCTTTCCAATACAAAAATAATAAAAAATAAATCTTTAAAAAAAAATATTCATTTGAGTCCAGGAGATTCAAATTCTTTGCCTGGTGACCAACATTAGACTGGAATTAGTAATGGCTTTACATCTGCAACATTCTCCACAATACCCTTTCACCCTTCCATATATTCACTGATTTAGCTTATTGAGTAATCAGATCTGAGTATTTCCCACACTTCTAGAGGTTAGAATAGTTGAGTCCTCTTAGCATTAACATTGTTTGATTTATGTGCCTGCATTTCCATATTAGCTTAAATTCCTGTAGCTTGTTTCTCTGGTATGCAATGCTCTTGAACCTGATTTTATGATCACTGCTAGTCTAGAAGACAAGATGACAGTCCCAGATGGCTGGTGTTTATTAAGGAAGCCAAGTTCCACACAATGTCACTGCTCTTGTACTGATTTGGAATAGCGCATTTTAAAAAAAATACAGGGATGTCTTTTCCATACAAGGGATATCATGTGATAATAAGCTTAAAGAAATCAAATGAGTAATTACCATTAAATATTTTTGGCTCCACAACACAGGTCAGGATGCTAGGA
Organism: Ochotona curzoniae; assembly: GCF_017591425.1. Lineage (NCBI taxonomy): Eukaryota > Metazoa > Chordata > Mammalia > Lagomorpha > Ochotonidae > Ochotona > Ochotona curzoniae. The sequence continues at coordinate 1,227,368 of NW_024467025.1, forward strand.
AAAGGCAAGCACTGTGAGCCTTACACTTTCATAAACCTTGGTCTCTCCCAGAAGAGAAATAATTTAAAAAATCACATTAGACAAATTAAACTTTAGTTGTGAGCTAGCCACAGGCAACATATTTGAATTTTAAAGTCTGTGTCCTGTGATCACTACCAGCATGTGGTTTGTTCTGAAGCTTTAGACACAACTGACCTCTCAGTGATTTCCATTTCCTCATCTGTACAACGTGCGCACTAGTGCGGTTGTCATCAAACGAGGTAATACTGCAAGGAGAAAAGCTGCCCTTCATTCATAACATGTAGCTACTTGTCTGAAGCCCGGCACATTGTGGGCAACCCAAATGTTTGCTCATGTGGGTCATCCCAGAGCTTCTGATATTACATGTATATCGCATGCCTTTCTGTATGTATATGGTGTGCATGCATGTGTGTGCACAGGCATGTGAACGCTAGTCAACATGCCAAGTTAAGGGGGTCCTGGGTTAACGCTCCCTTTCTACTATTGTCCATTTTCCTTTCACTCTCCTTACTTATTCCCATTTCATCCTTTAGGATACCTCCCTCTCTTCAACCTATTTTCCAAACTAGCCTACCTACCACTCCACTCATTTCCACACTAATCCAAACTTGCCCAGGGCTCACCTGGAGAGTCTATGACAGTGTGTGGGCTAAGCTTCTGTCTTTATTTAAGCTTTGTAAGGTTTCTTGGAACTTCAGGCTTCCAATCATAACAAAGGAAATACCATAATCTTTGGACAATCAAAAGACACGCAGTCTTTTTATGACCAACTCAGCAATTCCAAGTCCTAGTTGAAGGTTCAAATATTCCCCCGGCCTTCTGCACATAGTTATAAAGCTTCCAGTTTTCTTTTAATGTAGATTTCAAATTTGCACAATTTTGGAAGAAAGGATAAATATCAAGGAATAACAAAAGCCAACTAGAGGTACTATCTAAAATATAATTAAGTTTTTCCAAACAACTCTCAAATAGGAAATCTTGGAAGCTATAGAAGTCCTCCAGTTTGTTCCATAACTTCAATGATTCAAATGCTTCAGAGCCTAATAGTCTTATCATTGCTCAAGTTTCAATAATAAGACAACTAGTTTGGAGCTTGGAGATTTTCTTCTATGATGCAACCCAAGACCTTCAAAAGTTAAGTGACCAAGAAAGATCAAGTGCTTTGCCAGTAAGCAACAGTTTCCAGATTTGGCAATTTTAGGCCATGGTTGGTATTCAGGTTATGTGCACATGGTTTTACAAACCATTTTGTGATCATCATCGTCAACCATAGTCAGTTATTTCTTTCAGTTAAAAAAGAGCACATGCATTTCAAGATTGAAATTTTTTAAATGCTTTTTTTTAAAATTGTTATTTTCCTAGTTCAGTTTTCAGTCCTTGTACTTAAGACTAACTTAAGAAATCTACTCTTTTGTTTTCTATTGGTCTTAAATAAAAGCAACCTGAAAATTACTAGAAGCCTCTTAATCCAACCGTAAACAGTCACAAATGCATAAGAAGGCAATAAATGAAAGGGAAGACACACTTAGTTCTTGACTGGCTCAACTCCAATGTGACATACTTTACTCCCAAACCCTTCCTATTTGCAAAACCAAATTAAATGTCTCCACACAGATGTCAGAAGCTGAAAATGTAATCACAAAAGGACAACCACTACTTGATGATGCTCTGGATAAAATCATGAGTGCCTCCTGAAGGAGCAAGCAAAATTTTTCCAGAATATGCACCCATGACTGGAGCATCCCCTACTAAACCATCCCTCCTCTTGCTATCACATGCCTCTCACTGTCTAATGAGCTAAGGATATAGCTAATGGTAAGTTGAGCTACAGGCATTCTTGGGTCCAGTATCCTAAACAATATCAGCAAGATTATGTCTCTTTTTTATTGTTTGGCTTTCATCTTGATTTTGTTGGCTTTCTTCTTGGCCAGAATCTCATTACATGCCAGTCATGACGGCTAATAGAATTCTAGATTTAATATCCTGATGGAAAGCAATCGGGAAAAAAAAGTAAATCACAGAAGAAAAATAATAAGTCACCTCTTTCACGATATCCTTAGCATTTCCTGAAAATTAATCTGATCCATCTTATTTCAGACTCAAGTTCACCACTGAAGAAATCAGTATGTCCAATACTAAAGAATTCTTGGTCAGTCCCTCCTATAGCTGAAGGCTATGAGATGTATTGCTCATCAGTACTTTGCGAAGGAGAAGTTTTTGAAAAGAAAATATGCTGAACATCTTAGAAACTACCAAAAGTTAGGAAAATAAGAATAAGATGTATGCAGACATACACTTGCAAATTTGCTTATTATCAGTCCTTTATGGCATCTTTAGTTCTCTACTAGTCTATAACAACATGAATCTTCTAATTTATCCCTGATTTTTTTGTTCATAGGAAGATATCTATAGTTCTGATTTCCCCTCATTATATTATATAGAATTTTCTCAGTAGTCATTCTTTTTCAAGAGCTTTGAACAAAAAAGCAGGTATTACATTTTTTAAAAAAAGATGGAGGCAGAGGACTGGTGAGAAGCTTAATATCATTGTCTAGCAGAAAAGATGAAAATAGTTGGTAAAGAATAGAAGCAGCCTGGATTCAAGGAATGTTTAAGGCAGAACTGGCAGAACATGATGATGCATTGCTATGGAGTGGGAAGAGGTGGAAGTCCCAGGAATGTCACTGGTCAAATTATGTCTCCCCAAACCTGTATATTGAAGTCCCTATGCGTTCAAAATGTGATCTTATTTGGAGGTAGTATTTTTACAAAGGCAATCAAATGACATTGAGGTGACCATAGTGGACTCTAATCCCATAGGACAGGCACACTAGTGAAAAGGAGAGATCTGGAGGCATGAATGTCCATCAAGGTAAACATCCTGTGAAGATGAAGGCAGAAATGAATGAAATTCTGCACATCAGGTAGTAGCAATGGTGGAAAAGAACATTTGAAGAGCTTTGAGAGAAGTGTGGGACAGTGTTTCCTTTATAGCTCTCAAAAGAAATCAACCTGTTGAAGCCCTGACCCCTGACTTTTGACCTTTAGGACTGTGAGGCAGTGTATTTCTACTAAGTCACTCTCTTTGAGAAACTTGGTTATGGAAGCATGAGAAACTAATACCCAGCAACACTGAGTGGAGCCATGAACTGAGCTGAGGAGCACTGGGAGAGAGCGAGCAGGTAAGGCATGAGGTTATTAACCTCCCAAATGTAATAAATTTCCAGCCACAATCACACACGTGCATGTGCGCACACGCGCGCGCGCACACACACACACACACACACACACACACACACACACATTGTCGTACTTCAACCAACATTGAGATAATGTATAACTTTATAAAGCAAAATTGGTTTCCAAATGATTAAGCAGCTATATTGTTTGAACTAACTTAGATTTGTTTTGGTACTTGAATACAAATGACAGGCAAAGTTTCCAAAAGAATCATAATTTTATACCCTGGAACCAAAAAAAAAAAAAGCCATTCTTTTCTCTGGTCATTATTTAAGGAAATATGCTTACTAAAAGATTCTTTAATCTGCTTGTCAAATGGTATATTAAAATTTCAGAATTAATTGAGTTTACAGAATCTATAAAGTGTTTTAAACAAATGAGATGTAGTTACTATAAAATATTGGTTAATGTAAATCTGTTTCTGTTTAGTGGAAGGACATCAGCCCCTAAGTTGATGTGTGGTGTGCCATAGACACTCAGTAGCTACTCAACGAAGAAGTTAAATTTATAGTCATCAAAGACAACAGAAGTTTGTGTGTAAGATCTCTGTATGAAAGACTAGCACTTTTCATTAAGGCCTTAGCTGAACAATTTCTAGTTCAAAGACATCTTACATAAAGCCCCAGGTAGAAACCTGATGGGGCAGAACTCTGCTGATGGAGGGACCATCAGGGATTCATTGCACGGGAACTCCACATTCTCACCTCATCAAGCCACAGAGCCAAACCAGAAGTCCTGGGCATCAACAGAGTATTGTGTGAAACCCTGATTGAAAGTCCAGCTAATCACAGCAGATTGTTTTTTTAATTTTATACTTCCTAAATTTCAGTATAGCAAAGAACCTGTCTTGAAAGGTTCTATTCTAGGAGGGCAAACAGAAAAACAGAGGGCACAGAAGGCTCAGCATGCTTTTAGATGTGAGAAAGTGAGTGACCCAGCACAGGGCTGAGGGGGAGGAAGCGTGTGGATGCACCTATTTACGAACAGAAACCACAAGAAGACATAACTGGTCACCTCTGTTGTCATAGAAGGCTGAAGAGAAGTGCAGGACAGGAAACGCGGTTAATGACTTCAGTGCACACAGATCTGGGGTTCCCAGGTGCGCTGACCACTCACAGCCACGTGCTCCTATCTCTGTAGTAGTTCAGAATTGCTTTCTCCAAACCATAAATACATAGGATGAAAACTCAAGGATTCCATGTGTGCAGCAAAGGAGAAAGAACGTGGGTAGGAAGTCAGTGATAGTCTCTGGATGAGGAAGCACCTGCCCTCTTTCTCTTCCCTGTTTTCAGAATACCAGCAGTCACCCTGAGGATCCCCAGCCCAGCAGGCAAGGGCAAAAGGGCTCATCTCCAGGGAAACTGAATGACCTAGAAGCACTCACGCTGGCGTGTAGTGATCCTGCAACCACAGAGCTTAATCCCTGCCATTAAAATAAATTTCATTAAAAATTGTGCAAGACAAAAATGACACAAGAAATGTTCTCAAATTAGAGAATCTCCATCTCCAATCAGAAAAGGTCTTTCAAATGCTTAACTGAAAGGAGATTGTAAGTTGTTTTGAAAGATCAACATTGAGCTTCATGCATTTGGAATCTGAGTACTAAACATAAAGAAAAAATTTTAAATGCTTCCAAAAATGTTTTAAAAGTGTGCTATGTCAATACAACCAAGAGATATAAAAAAATCCAGTAGAGAAATGCCTTCAAAATCAGGAAGGAAAAAAACAGATTTTTAATTTAAAGTTTAATATCAAGCCAAACAAATCAAGTGTAAAGGTGTAATAAAGATGGTCTCAAATGACTAGAGGTGGTTTATTATTATTATTTAATAATAGGATTAGCCCAGACAACAAGAGTGCAACCATATTGTATTTCTCCTCTGGCCCTGTTCCCCTCCCCAGCTGGGGGATCAGCTACATTCTCCCTCCTGACTGGGATAGGTTCCTCTTCCCTTGAACACTAACTGGCTTCATAAAACCAGAAGGCCCAAAAACAGCAGGATAGTAAGAGCTGGCAAGAAGGAAAGGAAGGAGCTTTTGAAAAGATGCTTTTTAATGAGATAATTCAAAACAGCTAGAGATCATTTATTGACTCAACTCCACCACGCTGTGATTTCCAGTGGTGAGTTTCAGATGGGCAGGTCTTACCACATTGGGTTGGGAAACATAAGCCAAGTTGATGTAAACCTTCATGGAATAAAAATGATGATTCATACATTTTTTGTTAATAAGAAAGAAAGTAAAAGAAAAGCAACCTGCCCATGATGTTGAGTTCAGATCTTCTGGGGTATCTGGTGAAAAGAGCAGCCACTTGGTATTGGGCTATGATTACCAGTATGACCTTGACAGAAAGGCCACAGCTCCCCTTGGGCACATAACCATTCACAACAAAAGCATAAATCAGGAATTCTATGTAGCTATCAGAGAGACTGGTTCTATTTCTCTTGAAGTTGAAGAAACAAACTATGTACAAGGACAAAATTTCAGCAGAAATTTTGCAATTAAAATTGTACTCCTTTAAAACAAGACTGATCCTTGTTAAAAAGGCAACTAGTCCAGGAAATAGAAGTGCATTAAACTGAAGACTACTGAAGGCTCGCTGTGATTGAGTTTGGGAAACTTTTCAGCAACTAGGGTCTTGTGAGACAAGACAAAAGCAGAGGCCAGCAACTGGGCGTAACACAGAGCCATGTCAGAGGCAAACAAGTCAGATGTTGCAGCTGGCTTCATGATTATCTGCATGTGCTTTGTTCATTCATTTAATAGGTATTAATTACATACTGAAAATAGGCCAGATTTTATTTGAGGTTCTAGGAACATCAGCAAATCAAACAAATAAGAAGCCTCTCCTATCTGGTTTGAGAACACCTCAGACAAAGTTTCTTTGGAGATCTCCCCAATCAAAATGCCAGACTAAGAACCCTAACCAAGAAAAGACAGAAGACAGAACAGGTCAGCCAACCGTCTCAGCTATATCTTGGCAGCAAAATACGGGGCAAAAGGACTCTATGAAGGATTATGTCAATCAGTGGATTCTTGAAAGACCTCATAGTGCTTGGAGTGGCAAGATTGGCAGAGATTCATAACTGTTGAAATATCAAAACCACTTGAGCAAGAACCTCAGAACATACCCAACCTGTGGGACCTGAGGTGGGTGGGAAATTGGGTGGGCCTTCTCCCTTAATACCCCCATTTGAACATGAAGGAAACAATATGGAAAAAATACTAGTCTTATCCACTTTCCTGTAGCCCTTGAACCTTTTTACCCTAATTAACTATGTAAAGATTGTTAAAATATAATAAAAAAATAAATAAATAAGAAGTCTCTCCTTCGCAGAGATCACTTTTTAGCAGCAAGAGACATAGAATAAACAATAAATGAAACATAAAGCCAAGCCATATGGTTTACAAAATGATAAAGTACAATAGGAAAAACAAAAATAATTTCTAGATATTAGAAATGCCAAGGTGGCAGGGGTAGATTCCAACTTTATATAAGGTGGATGATTTGCATTTTCCAATTGGGAACTCAACTAAGAGTACAATGAGTATGTGATCAAGCTTGCAAACCATCAAATGTGTCTGTGACAACTGCCAGACACTGAAAATTCACTTAACACATGGGCTAAGAGGTAATAAAGGTGTTTATTATCCTCTGTGAATATTTATAGATGCTCAAATAGCACCACATTATCTTTTTTATTGCTTTGTGGATCCAGGGAGTGTGCTGAGTTTTATAATCAAAAGCAAAGGAAAACATGTTTATTGGATCCACGACACACTTTCATCTCTTCACCATCTATAGACATATGTGAGAATATTACATACCTCATCTATGGGCTGTAGATGAAGTACTCAACCTATCAGTCCTCAATTATTGGAATTAGATATTGCTGTGAAAAGATGAGGACAATTTTAAATGTTGCAACTGTGATGGTCTGCTTTAATAAAAGGCAAGGAAGTGTTGTTTAAGGTAACCTCTTCTTACCTAAAGAAGGTAGGCCCTTAATCACCAGGTCCCCCTCTGCCATCAAGCACTCAGAGGTTGAGAAAATAATACTTGATCATTGAAGCTCATTGAAAATTAGTGGGAGAAACAGTCATGAAAATCACATATAAAAGTGAGAATTCAAGTTAAGGTTATTTCATCTGGACTGATCAAACTGTGCCTTGAGTTCTGCTTAGGACCTCAAGTCACTCATGCCTTAACTGTATCTTAATAAAACGTATGTTCTGTGACTGGAAAAGAAAAGAGATTAAAATGTTAACTGTGTGACAAACGTGATTACTGAATAAAATTGAACAACTACTGAAAGAATGCCTTGTGAAATGAGATTTCGTGTCCTGAATACAAGCAGCAGATGCTTTAGGCACAAGTTATCTGAGTAACAGATGGCATTTTACTTTAAATGTCTTGAGTTTGAGGTATCTGTGAGACATGTGCGGTAAGGATTTCTGGTTGGGAGGTTTGCTTTCCAGCACCCACTCTGTCTTCCTGTAGGCGAGAAAAATCTCTTCAGTCTTGGGATCAGCAAGATCCTCTCTCTGCCTGCTCCTAGGGGCCAGGCAGATGGCCTGTATCAGCCAATGAGATCTATCAATAAGAGATTCTGAACCTTGAGTATAAACAGTAAGACAGTGGCCAGATGGAGTCATACCTGTGCCACAATCATAGTGACACAGGCACCAAGAATGCCATGCAATAGTGACTTCAGGGGGGAACAGAACAACTGAGGCGATTTGTTAAAGTGGGGCTTGACTACATCTAGCGGAGTAAACACCCAGAGATCTCCTATCCCATTTCTGTAAACCTGTCTCCCTAGCTTTACTCACAGTTTTAAAGCTCATGGACACCTTATGGTAAATTAACTTTCTGTTCCAGCTACCCAAGCTTGTTCCCTTCTTCAACCAAGAATCTTGGCTTACATCCATGAGACACATAAATGATTACCTAGCCCATTCACATCACCCAAGAGAGGCAGTCTCAGAAAATAGTGAGTCTCCCTAGGTTACCCAGAATCATAGCATAATGTTTTGAACCATGTGAACACCATAACTGAAAAGCAACATGTTATTTAACTTCATGGTGTTGTTTCTATTTTTCTTCCTGTTGTTGATTTTGTTTTGTGGCTTTTCATTTAAGGGGATGTATAGTAACTGTGTAATGGAGACTATCATATCCAGATGTGAGGATACAATGCAGTATGCATCTCTACTTCCAGACTAAAGATGAACTTCCAATGAAACTATTAACTATATCTTGACAATAGGATGCTGGACTCTGCTATTGTCCATGCCTGCAATGATGGACATATGACTATTTATGAAGAACTATACTATAGTAATAATGTAGGTGAACTCAATGGTGGGGTGGAGCGGGGACTTGAGGTGGGGTTAAGGGAAATCCCTAGGCCTATGGAACTATATCAATAAAATGATAATTGTTAAAATGCAAAAAAAAAAGCTAATAAAAATAGAGACTGCATATTTAGGCAAACTAAGAAGAGGCTGACAAAATACTCAGAGAAGGAGTAAGAGTGTAGTCTCCTTCATACAAAAGCAAAAGTGATTCAGAAGCAAAAATCTGGTCAGCTGATGATGATACAATCAATTAACTAAGAAAGGAGACAGCCATTGTAATTACTGTTTCATTTTATTTTTTAGATATATTTATTTATTTGAAAGGTAGAGTTATACACACACACACACAGAATGATCTTCCATTTGCTGGTTCATTCCTCAAATGGCTGCAACAGCCAGGACAGGGCTTAAATAAAGCCAGGAGCCTGATACTTTGAGTCTCCACCTGGGGGCAGTGGCTAAAGCACTTGGGACATCTGCTGCTACTGGCCTAGGCATATTAGCAGGAAGCAGAATTGAAACTCGAGTGGTTAAGACTCAAACCAGTGCCCATATGTGATGCCAGCATCTCGGCAGTGACTTAACTTGCTATGACACAATATTGGCCTCTTATTACTCATTTGGCAGTAAAGATAGCTTTAAAAAAGAGAAGTCATTAGAAAGACTTAAAGTCAAAGCAACCTTAGCTGAAAGCACAGAGTGAGTTAGGATATAAGGACAGTGAATGTTTGTTTTAAAAAACTTAGTGCAAGATAAAGGAAGAAATAAGATTGAATGTCAAGTTTTGAAAGAGTGAGGGAGAGGTTTGTATAAGGTGGGTGATTTTAACATCCAAGAGAAGTAACTCATGAAACTGGGGACAAGAGAGAAGGATTGAGCATTTTTGCTGTTGAATATTTGTGTTTATGCCACCCATTTCAAATGAAAACCTCTTACTCTTATATTGGCCTTAAAGCCTCATATGATCTGGTTCTACCCTACCTCCGGCTGAGGCCCTTTCACTCTCATGCTTGTTCACTTGCTTGACAGCCTTGCTCCAGCCACACACCCTCTTTGTAATCCTCAAGTAACCGGAACCATTGCCTCACAGAGGCTGCTTCCTTGGACTGGGATGCTGGGATACATGCCCCCTCGATTCCCACAGGATCCAGCACTGCCCCTTCGCCTACCCCTGCATTTATCTAACCTTAACCTCTTTCCCAGGTGCATCTTTTCCATGAGGCTGCTCTGCCCAGCATGCTCAGAACAGAAGCACATTTGTCCCAGACGCCCCCTTCCCATTTCACTTTTCTCTATATAATTTATTAGCAGTTGACACACCACATAATATATGCACTTATTTATATCCACCACTCTAAGGTAAGTTTCACAAGGGAATAATTTTTCTTGTTTTGTTTACTTTGCTTTCCCTGGGCTTAGAATAGTTTCTGACACCTGGTAGTCATCACATAAATATTTGCTGACAAATAGCCAAAATGTGTGAACCTATAAAAACAAATTAAATGGCAGAAAGATATATGGAGAAGACAGTTTGATAATCTGAGACTATTCATGAAATACTATTAAGAAAAATCTGTGAGGTGAATTATGGATCAGGAACCTAATTGCTTAAATTTGATCTTTAGAATTTTTACTATTGCTTGACTTTTAGGTTTTTCTATCTAGTATTCTATGCTACTTTTCATTTATCAACATCTTTTGATCATTTATACTCATATTTATTTCAACATACATTTACAAAGGAATTCTATGTATTGGCTAACATGTTACTCAGTTTTATTTGGAGTCATTTTTGTCACAGCTCTGTAATGAGTCAGTACACATTTGAGTTTTTCAAAATATGTACTCTTCCTAATTGGAATCTAAGCACATCTTAGTTACACAAGAGAATAACTGGAGATTCAGATTATTTTTTTTTCCTTCAATAACTATGGTTCACTTACTGAACAGCCCTCAAAATTTGTTCCTCACTGTTAGTGACGCTATTGTATCTGGGAAGCTACAGAGTCAGTCCACCTTACCCAGCATTTTGCTCCTGGCCAAAAGTGACATTATACCTCCACATTAAGTAGAGATTTATCTTTTTAGGGGATTATTCTTCCAGGAATATGTAATTTAGTGTTAGTATACCAAAACAAATCTGGTACTATTTTATAGATAAAGAAGCTAAAGTAGGTAATTTACCTAAGTTTCCCAAGTTGTCAAGTCAGGATTGTTGAGAGGGTCAGGGTAGAATTCACACACACTCAAATGATAACTGCTGAATAGCTCACCGAAGCTCACTGATTTTTATTAATAAATAATTTCTAAACTAAATATTTTCCTCAAAGGAATGCCTTATGGAATAAAAGCACAAGTTTGGATTTTGAAGGACTTCAGTCTGAACTTCCTAAAATTGGTTCTCAATGATCCATGTCAAAGAATAACATTCAACATTCGGAAACCAGAGGGAGTTACAGAGTAAGAGAAATCTTCTATCTGCTGATTTATGTCCCCAGTGGCCACAACCACCAGGGCTGAGCCAGGCCAAAGATAGGAGCTAAGTGCTTCAATCCAGGTCTCCCACGCAGGTGCAGATGCCCAAGGACTTGGGCCATCTTATGCTTTCCCCAGGCCACTCACAGCGAATTAAATCAGGAATAGAGCAGCTGGGACATGAGCCAGCATCCATGGAATGACTGCATCCCAGGTGGTCGTTTCACCTGCTATGTCACAAATCCAGCTTCAAGTATCAAATTCAGAAGCAGCAAAAAACAGAAGAGAAAATAAAGCTGGAATGAGATTGTTCTGAAATACATAAACAAAAGAACAATTGGGAAAGCCATGATGCTATACCATGAATGAGACTGACCATTGAGTGATGACAAAGATTCTTCCACTGATAGAATAGGCTTCTCTGGGCATTTTTCTCAAATAGAATCTCAGTTGCAGTTCCCTCCCTTGTACTTGGCAGGTGCACATAGGCCAGTATTAGAGTCCTGCTAAGTTGCTTCAGAGTGAAATCCTCCCCCTTGTTATTTGACACCCCCCCACACACACCTTGATATCTGATAAATTTCCTCATGTTCCATTGTTGAGATATAATCCTTAGTCATCCTTTAGCAAGAATGTCCCCACTCTCAATGTCTCTTCTTGGAAATGTTTTAGCCATTGACCCCTTCATTGGCTCATTGGCCATCCCCAACTACCTGCTGAATTCAGAGTCAGGTTCTCAGAGATCATAGTAGTCTTGACATACATTGCAATAATCCTTAATAGAGTCTTCTTTATGGTTTTAACACATGTCAGGATATTTTTTTCTTTAACACTGAACATTTAAAATGTGTCTGACCCGGTAGCAAACTCTTTTATTTATTCCTACCACCTTCTCTTGGGAGTTATCATAACTTTGGTCAATTGAAAACTCCCAGTTGAGATTTTGTGGGGTGAATAATAAGGGAATTAAACTGGTTTGGTTGATATATTGTTTCTGAATTTAGTGATGATAATAAAATCGGAAGAAATAAAACATGATGGTAACTTTCTGGTTTATAACCTAGAGTAATGATCAAAAGCTCTTATTCTGCCCTGTGGTTCTTGGTTCTTACAGATATCTGAACATAAATCATTTTGTAAAACAAAATGCTACCCCAAGAGGCTGCCTTTCACCATTTCACAAGATCCGAGGTAGAGAGGGACAAATCACCCTCACTTAGAGCAGTCAACTATTGGAGGTGGGCCAGCTCCCCCTATCTCGGGGCAGCAGTCCCTACAGAGGGATAGAATGCAATAAGGAGAATAACAGAAACTAAAAACTGATTTTTCTAAATCTTATTGATGGTATTTTATCTCACCTTAAAGATGGAAATGCCCATTAAATTTTTATGTGAGGTTTTATGGAGCAATGCAATTCATTTTTGTTTCCATGCATTTTATTATTTATTATTGCATTTTGGTTGCAATTCTCAATTTAATTGTGGGAACACTTATACCTATTTTATGATCAATAATTTATATGGCCTTGGAAAACAATTTTTAAGAACTCACCAGCCCGTATAGGCGTTCATAATCTTCTCTCATCGAAAGCAAATTTGCTGGCTTTTTAACTTACAATGCTGCATTCAAGATGCAAAGCCTTAATAGTCTGGCTTCACAACCAGAAAGAATAATCACACCAGTTTTTAATTAAATCCAAGACAGTGATAAAGAGAAAATGGTCACATTAATCATGTATTAAGAGATTAAATATAGCTCCCCAAAACAGGCTGCTGAAATTCACATCACATCATATGATGTTGAGCATTTTAAAACTCTCACTACCCAGTACCCAATAAACAAAGGCACTGAAAAACCAGGAGCATTAGAAAAAAATTCTCTTATCTTGCATGGAATGATTATGAGAAACTTGACCTGTGATGCTGCCCGTCAAGGTCAACATTAAGTCAGCTTTTTCATGGGATCTTGCCAATAGGATATGTTTATAGTTAAGTACAAATACAGTTATGTCAAGGTTACAATGTTTAGTTAGAAAGAATATTTCTAACACCAATAAACTAAATATTTTTAACCACAAGATCAAAAGGATGTGCCTTTGGCTGCTTATTGTGTAAAGTCAGAATCTGAAACATTTGGGGCAGAAGAACCTTACAGAGGAGGGGAAAAAAATTCCTTCCTAATGGACAGCACTGCTCTCTAGGCCAAATGTCAAGTTAGTTCAGAATAGGAAGGGACCTCGGAAGTCATCTGACTCAACTCTCTTGTGTTGTACAAAAGCAAAGAGCAGCCAAGGGAACATTTGTCAAGGTTGCCACTGGACTGGAATCCAGGTCTCCTGACTCTCTCCTACTTTGCTTTGCTTTAGGTATTTTCCCTCAGGGAGAATACAGGATTCCCTTCCCAAAATGCAGTACAAGTTTAGCTTAGTGAGATTCTATGTACAAACCAGGGTCAATGTCTTCGTCAATGTCAGTGTTACTCTTGCACAGTTCTACAAGCACTAGTGCCACTAAGGAGCAGTTCCTTTCTGTATCAATCCATCCATTCAACTGCTGCCTGTTTCCAGCTTGCGTTATTTCTCTTAGTGCCATATAATAAAAGATTTGTTCAGACAATAAGCATTTATTGAGCTTTTCATATTTAAGCATTACCCTTTTTGCTTCTTTTGCATTAGCTTCTTTTCATTCCATTTAAGTTTCCAGAGGGATTGGAAACTCTTTGCATGCCAATATTTCCATAATTGTTCAGTGAACAGGAGTCTTCCCTGAGGTTATGTATATAGTTAGTCCAGTTTTATATAAGAGATTATAAAAATAGAGCTGGTCATTTGATATATAGATAAAACATACATGAATTTAAATTTCCTTTTGAAATTCCATTCTCCAGTACCACCATTTTCTATCACAATCTCTCAATAATCAAACTACTGAACTTGACTTTTCCCCCTTTAACCTGACCCAACCAGTAAACTTGAGCTTAGACACCAGTAGATTTGTCTGGCAGAAAAGTAAGCACGAAGATTTTTACAAATGAGTTTTCAAGCTTTCATAATCATTGACTAATGAAATTCACCTTGGCTGCTCCATCATTTGGTCAGTTTGAAGAGAGATATGAGAAGAGAGGATTTTTCCCTTTATCCTTCTTCCTTTCCTTAGAATCAATCACCTACTACCAACCAGGCAGGCACTCAGCTGCTGAGGAGCCCAAACAACTCATAATCCTGTTTTCTAGGAGCCTATGATTAGGCAAGGGGGTGTTAGTGAATATCCACTTTCTCTAAGCAGGCCCTTTACTCACCTTGGTTGCTGCTGAGGTCATGAGAAACAACTCACATATGAAGAAGACATTTGAATCAAAGGGTCCCTGCAGAAACACCATGTGACTCATCTTTAAGACTTGATGTTTGAGCCTGTGTTCTGGCACTGCCTGCAAGCTCAGCATCCTATACGGGCACCAGTTAGAATCCTGGCCGATCCACTTGCCACCCAGCAACTTGTGAATACTCCAGGGAAAGCAGGAAAGATGATCCAAGCTCGTGGGCCCCTACTACCCATGTGGGGGACCCAGATGGTGTTTCAGGCTCCTGGCTTCTGTCTAGACTGGGTTTGTCTGTTTTGGCCATTTGGGCAATAAACCAGCAGATGGAAGATTTTTTTCTTTGGCTATATCTCTGTCTCTATAACTCTGCCTTCCAAATTAATAAATATTTAAAAAAAAAAACCAGTTAATGTTTTAACCTACAATTTTCCAAGCAATTTTTTAAAAGATTTATTTATTTATTTATTTGGAAAGTCAGATATACAGAGAGGAGGAGAGACAGAAAGAAAGATCTTCTGTCTGATGATTTCACTCCCCAAGTGGCCGTCACGGCTGGAGCTGAGCCAATCCAAAGCCAGGAGCAGGGAGCCCAGATCTTCTTCCAGGTCTCCCATATGGGTGCAGGGCCCCAAGGCTTTGGGCTGTCCCCTACTGCTTTCCCAGGCCACAGGCAGGGAGCTGGATGGGAAGTGGGGCAGCTAGGACATAAACCTGTGCCCATATGGGAGCCTGGCATTTGCAAGATGAAAATTTAGCCATTCAGCCATCATGATGGGTTACCAAGCTTAGATATTTGAAATCCACAAGTGAAGCACTAATGATAATAATAGCTGTATTAGAAGAAAATCAACTATGAAATCCTCTGAAAGTAACCTTTACTTTGAGGAGAAGTAGTCATCCCTGCAAGGTCTCTGCAAAAATGCTCAGCACAGGAGACATCCCAGAAAAAAACCGAGTCTATGAGACTGATCATCCTAGTGTACCCGCATTCTAATGGCAGGGGTCACAAAGTACAAAAAAAAAGAAAACCATATTTATTCCCTTGAAAGAAGTCACACTTTTATGTCACTGGGTGAACAATCAAAGTGTTTCCAGGGCTTCTGCAGGGGCCAGGACGGATCTTTGCTTTCCTTTCCAAGCTTGGCACTCAGCTAGCTGTGCATGCTCTGGCGCACAGCCTGCCCCTCTGAACTTTCCAGCTTCTTGCATTTCTCGTTGCCACATCTACTTCCTCCTTAAATTCTCTCTCTCTCTCTCTCTCTCTCTCTCTCTTTTATAAGGACCAAGGTGAAGACATGGAACCCTTCTGGGATCCCCATCCAAAAACATTAACTCAACCACACCTACCAAGTCCCATTTGCCTTATAAAGTCATGGACAGAGGCTCTGAGGATTAGGATGTAGATATTATGGTCTATTATTCAGCATACCTAAGCCACTCAGAAGTCATATCTACTGAGCAAAAAAAAGAGTTGAATTCTTCATTGAGACTAAGAAGTGGATATTAAAAGGACTTATTCTTCCTTCTGTTCAACGTACGTGTGTGTGTGTGCACACACACGCACTATTCAATAAATAATATTCTATTGCTGGATATGGATACACATGAATTCTCTGGTTCTTTCACATTTTTGGCTTAGTCATATTCTCAACTATGGCGTAATTTGGCTTACACTCTTACCATAATATTGCTTTTGGCACTCAGTGCTGACCAGTTCTATTCCAGAGTCATGTTTGTAGTTGATATTTTGACATTCAACCTGAGAATATTCCATCCTTTTGATGGTTTCTAAGGTTTTCACAAAATGTGCTTTAGTGCCGAATTCTATTTTCATTGTTATGTACTATTCAATCTTTGATGATCAATTACTAGCTAGCAAAATGACATCTAATTTTTATCTCATCAGATGATTACTTTGAAATAGAATTTTTAACATATATATGTATGTATGTACTCAATAAGATAATTGTTCAAACAGTTTTATGGGAGAAGAGAATCAGAATCTTACTGTACTTATTGAAGAAAACACAATCATACCACTTCCTTTACATAGCCACTATATGGAAACAGCATTGAATAATGAAGTACTTGATGCTGTTCACTGTTAATTTTCTCTCTCCAATTTTCTAGTCCATTTCTTCACAGAAACAAAGTTTTATGTTTGATAAATAGTGTTAGATTAGCCACTTAATTAACAACCAAACTGGTTTTAGTTGATTGAGTGGTTTTTCCTTTAAACTTACATATGGCCATATGATTTCATTTCTTTCTACCTATGTGGCTGCAGTTCAATTTATACAAAACATAAATGTGGAAATTTCGATTGTATAAAGGAAAAATTAGAATGTGATGACATACTTTTTAATCTAAGATTTCAAATGTTCACCACAAAATGCATATATTTTTATAGAAATATTTTTATTATGAAACCCTAATTAATTGCAGTGCCAGCACCCCAGAAATTTCCAACCTCATCTGCAAGACTATACCTCCCATGATTTCTAATTCCATAGATCAGTATTGCTTGTTTTGAACCATTTTATTTTAGATTTTAAATATTTATTAGTGGCCATTTATAATAATGATCTTAATTCTTCCCCATAATTACCATCACAGATAATGATCATGATTATTTCTAGGGGTCCTGGGCCTCTATTTTTTGACTTTTGTAAAAGGAGTTAAGTGATACAGTTCATTATCTCAATAATGTCACCACCATCATTAAATCCATCTTTCTTGTGACCCAGTAATGGGCGTCCTGTTTCTTTTCTTTTACAAAAGCTTAGATGGTCCTGTTGTCCCTGCACCTGTGCTTTCCTTCCAGGGACTACTGTCCTTTCCTGGCGCTTGCTGTTCTCACGGGTGTTCTCATAGGAGTCTGCTTCCTTTCATGCTCTCAGAGGGAGACATCTTTTTACATCTTTCAAGGTGAAATCCTGCACTTTCCTTTGTGAATTCCCAGTACAACTACTTTTCTTGTCTTAAAAGAAAGAAAAGTCCCATATGTATTAATTACAGTGTGTGGTTTAAATTTCTAAAAATTCCTGGAGGCACATACAAGTATTTGATAATTTTCATTTCACTAGACTGATTTGTTTTATTATTAAATTTTCAATCTCAGAATCATGCCCTTTACATACGCTTGAGGCTACGCATTCATTAGTTTTCATCATGCCAAATTCAAATGATCGTTAGCATCTTCTTTCCTGTGACTCTTGTCCTCATTCACCTCCCCCCCTTGTGTTTAGGACCAGATTGAAGCTTTGGCTGGGGCCTTGTTCTCTGCTTTTAACATGCACGTTTTTCTCTCCAACTAAAGAACCATTTGGATGATGGATATACCATGTGCCTGCTTCCCAGATGATGCCTAGAATAACTCTCCCCAAGGAAATATTTTGAGCACTTGAAAGAATTTGAAGAATCGAAAACACTAAGTACATCTCACATTCTTGACGCACTTGAACTCTAAGGACCCAGAATATTATAGATGCTAAAGCTCTTAACTGGAAGAGGAGAAGCATATGTTCTTATCTTGGGTAAGCAGTTAACAAGCTAGAGCAGCTCAGACAAGTCATCCTGGGTGTTTTCTTTATCCATCGGATGGTGCCCTGGAGACACATAAGCACCTGTCGGAGTGCATAGTTTCAAGACTCAAACTATCAGAAGTGAAATTACTTTGAATTATCTTGGGTTATAGTGATGCAGAAAGTTTCCTTGAGAAAGCATTTTCTGATGATGGATTTAAAATGTTGAAAACGCCAAGAGTAGCTTTACAGTCTTTGGTTTTGGATATGTATGAAGAAGTTCCTTTCATTTCTCAAATTTTCAGTTGCATCAGTCATTCTCTTTTGCTATGCCCCGCCTTCCTTGGAGCTTGTCATGAATTATACAGCCCCCACCCAGGGTTTCTGAGCCTTCTGCTCCTTCAGACTTCCTAATGAAAATAAATAATTCCCTCTATTCAGCAGGAAACATAATAGAAAGTGAAACACCAAGTCCTCTGAGAAGAGTCAGCCCATCTCAGCCACATAGTGTGTGCTCCCTGCCGTGGGCTCTGCCAGAGTGGAATGCTGCAAGGCATGCTGGGTAGGAACTCAGAATTTCTTTCCGTGTTTTCCACTGTGGATGGGATTCAGACCTTCTACCCCAAGACAATTAAGTTGAATGAATTTGAGAAAAAGCACAATTAAACAGACCTCTCTGACCTTCATCCAGCCTTCTCCCCTTGAAACAGGTGGAAAGACCCTCCAGGGAAAAGTGACCTCCATAATACCAGGAGGAAAGGAACAGGTTTGGTTTTACCAAGCCTACATAAGTTTATTGTCCTATGTAAGTTTATTATCATTCGGTCAGACTTCCAGTTGCAAATTACATTTCTCCACCACTGTCCATGCTTCACCAATCTTAAGAACGAGGACAGAAGTCCACAATGTCTTAGGATCTTCTTTTGCTTCCATATGCTCCTTAGCACAGAAACCCAAGATGCAAAGCCTTGGTGTGTTCTTTTCTTGTTAATCTGTCTTTTCTTACAAGCACAGCCACGAACCAGGCTCTGGGTGAGGGAAAACAGTATTTCCTCCCCTATACTACACAGATCACAGGCATGTCATTTTATGTCATGGCCTTGGTTCCTCCATGAGAAATTAGCATTTTCCTCCTGTACTCAGAAAAGACATAGAATCAGCTCTGGGGGAAATTCCCTTATTGCAAAGGGAGCAAGAGACTCAGTCAGCCAAACACACCTTCCAACTAGAGCCAATGTTTTCCACATAAACCTATTTGGGCTGTATTTAGAGCAGAAGCCCTCAGAGAACAAGCACCCTAGAAGAACAACAGCACGCTGGGCACAGGACATTCAGACAAGAGGGGCAAGCTGCTCCCCGTCTCCCGCATTTCCTTTCCCAGACTTGTGAAGGCCCCAGAGGAAGACTGGCAAGGCAGAAGTCCTGAACAGTAGTCTGGTGGTGGTGATGCCTTGGAAAAATGAGATCTTAATATTAAAAGTGCAGAAGTCAAAGTGGGAGAAGGAAGTAGGGATGGAAATAACCAAAGGACACCTGCAAAAAAAAAAGTTGAAGATGATTTTGGACTAAAGTGTGTTTTAGAATAAATTAAATGAGAACATATCATTTATGTGCCTTTGCCACTTCACCTCATGAGAAGCTGACTGAGGAATGAAAATCCTAAGTGCACCGCAGCAAAGCAGACTTCCTGTGACCCGCCTTCCTCCCCTGATAGGATGAAACAAAGTGCGTCTGTCTGCATCCCCGGACGTCAGCTAGAGCTGTGTGGAAAGGGGACGGTGGGAACACAGCGGAGAGGTAAGGTGAAGGTCAGCTCCAATGGGTGAGAAGGCCTTTTCCTGTACTTAAAACCACTTCCATTGTTACAGTACAGGGAAATTGATCATTATGATCGTGAAGGACAAGGAATTGGAGTGCAGTGAGTCACAAGATCAAGCTCTTTTTGTTTCTCTCTCACACACACATTCTCTCTCTCTCTCTCTCTCTCTCTCTCTCTCTCTCTCTCTCTCTCTCTCACACACACACACACACACACACACACACACACACACTGATGCCCTGAGAAGTGGACAGTCTTGTCTCAGTCACTGTTCAGAGTTGACTGTGAGTTCTTCCCTGAATGGCAGGATAAGCAGTGAGATTCTTCCTGGGACCAGGAAGCCTTTTGGTCAAGGGCATGGAAGGGCTGAGCCCATTTCTGCTGACTCCCACAGGAAGTGGTGGGCTGAGAGCACAACTACAGGCTTTCCTGTGCGCCATAAATTGGCCCAATATGCGCAAAACATTCTTATCTGATGAAGAACTGGAAGTATGACTGCGTGCTGAAATGTTGGAAAGAATCCCAGCTCTCAGCTTCACTGTCCCCTCATTTTTCCTTCTCTATTGTCCCCTCAGCTTGGCAATCTCACTAGGCTCTGGATTCTTTTCTAGCTTCTCACATGGCTTTGATTACGGCCAAATGAAGAGAGACCACGATTGATCTGAATCTTTCTTCTAGATGAATGCTCAATTGTAAATTTTCTTTTTGTTTCTATCAGAAATATATTTATATTATATTCAAACAAGTATGTTTAAAAATACTTATTTATTTTTATTGGAAAGGCAGATATATAGAAAGGAAGAGAGACAGAGAGGAAGATATCCTGTCCATTGATTCACTCCCCAAGTGGCCACAATGGCCAGAACTGTGCCAATCCAAAGCCAGGGGCCTGGAGCCTCTTCCAGGTCTCCCATGCGGGTACAGGGTCCCAAGGCATCAGAACATCCACTACTGCTTTCCCAGGTCACAAGCAGGAAGCTGGGTGGGAAGCAGAGCCACCAGAATTAGAACCAGCACCCATATGGGATCCCAGGTGTGTGCAAGGTGAGGCCTTTAGCCGCTAGGCTACCGTGCCGGGCTCTATATTATTTTTATGTATCAATATTACATATTAAAGTTTCCATTTTGATTCTCTCTCTTTTTAAAAGCTATCCTGGAAAGAAAATCACATTTGAATAAAACTATCCATTTTCTGAGAGAACTAAATGACCTGGGGATCAAATATTGTGTTTCTAGTCCTGTTTCTGCACGTGACACACTGTGACTTTAGAGAATGTTATTTCCTTCTCTGACATTAACTTACTCATCTCTAAAAGGTACAAGGTGGGCTTCCTAGGAGGATTTGCTCCTTGACTGTCTAGGATATTGAAGACATAAATAAATACATAAACAACCTGGCAAAAATGATGAAACAAACTCCTAAGCCTCTGTATTTGTTTCCATAATAAAGTTTTAAAAAGTTTAAAAGTTTTTTTACTTTTTTTCACTATTTTGTTAACAGCTCAGACATAGCAGGGATATGGATTTCAGGACCACATACGCTGTTGGGAACTTGGAGGCTCACAGTACACGTCTGTCATGTAGCTCTAGCTCCAGACAGCACAGCAAAGCACAGTGACAAGGGTGCAGAGTCTATTCAAGCATCCACATTCCATCCCACCAGTTACAATTCTGTGTTTTAGAACTAGCTATTTAATAATGTTTTGAGCCCCAATTTCTTCAACTGGAAAGTTAGGTAAACATGAGCACTTTAAATTTTGGCAGGGAATCAAATAACAAAGTATGTGAAAAGGATTCACAAAGCATAGCGTACTTGAGGATTTTCTCTTGGTTTCTTAGCTTTCCTGATGACATATGCTATTTGTTCTCTTAGTCTCATTATCTATTGGGCACCTTGGAATATCTTAAGTTTATCCCAAATTGCAACTAACCCATTTAACTTTAATATTTGTGTATCTGGGTGTGTGCATGTGAGAGAGAGAGCAGGAGAGAGAGAGTAATCTCTTCTGCTCATTCACTTCCCAACTCTGCAGTGGCCAAGACTAAGCTGGGGCAAAAGCTAGCAACTAGGAACTCAACCCTGGGCTCCCAGCTGGGAGGCTGCAGGCCAACCACTTACGCCATCAGCACTGTCGCCCAGAGTCTGCACTGGCAGGGAGCTGGAATCGTGGGCCAGATCCTGGAATCAAACCCATGCATTCTAACATGACATCTCAATCAGCTTTTTAACCATCAAGCCAAATGCCTGCCTCCGGCACCCAACTTCAAAATGCAGGATATCCACCCAGTAATGGAAATGAATGAACAAAAGAAGTGTGAACACCCATGCGATTTAAAAATTATTTACTAAATCTATCTCATTAGATGGATTGAGATGTCTGCCTTCCTAACTCTCAGCCTGCAGTAAGGGTTGCGAATCTTTCTATCCTAAACGCGGCCAACTCAAGGCAAAGGGTAAGCAAGCTTATTTTTTGAATCATTAATTTCAGGCTTTTTAAAAAGTGGTTGTTAACCAATTTCTAAAACTTTGGAAATTATTTCAGACTTACAGACAACTTGAAAAAATAAAACTAGTACAAATGTTCCTGCCTCTAACTCTTTATTTAGATTCACCTAGTTTACCTGTCTGGGCTGTCACTTTTTCTCCCTTTTTGAATCATCTATCAGGCACTAAACTACCTAAATAGAGCTATATCTATCTGCCTGTCGATAAATAACAGATTTCCAAAAGGTTCATAGAAATTATAAATTGTCTTTTAATTCCACTTTCCGTTAGTGGAACATTTTTCTGCACATTTTGACTAGATTTACAGAAGTCATGGTCTTTTCATGACTAAATACTTCAGTATGTATTTCCTAAGAACGGGGATATTCCTGCGTATCAGAGGCCAGTTTTCAGCTTTGGGCCATTTCACACTGAATCACTTGCATGTTACGAGATATTTTCCAGGGATGATGAGCTCCACCATAGCGGTGAGAGTAAGAATTCTGCTCCGTTCTAGTAGTGGCTGTCAGTTCAGGAGTACTCACTGTACTTGGTACCTGCCCAGGCTTCAGGCTGCCAATTTGGAAGATCCATGATGTATAAGATGTCTTCCAGATTTAGACATACGTTACTCCATGGTATGACTCCTCTACCAGTCCCAAGTTCCAAGCAACTTGGAATGACACTTACACTATCTGGAAGTTTGGAGAGAAAGGCTAGGAGGGTCACTGAACCTCATCCTTGCCCTGATATTGTATTGTGGGTCTGATTTTGATGACATTAATGGACATAGTTCACTCATCTTGTTGACTTTTAATGCTACTAAGCTATTCCATTCCAAAGCTTACTTATATTTGGTGTCAAAAAACACCCTAATCCCATAATATAAGGCACTTTCCTTTATATCAATACTTATGCATGAAAACTGATGGGAAGAGAGAAAACATATTTTTGTAAGTAGCACAATAAATCATCATGTACTTTGTTTTTCATTCCAATTGAGTGGTTCTTGGTTTTATTTATTTATTTATTGAAAATGAGCAAATTGCTAGGAAGAATATGCTAAACTTGCAGTGGAAGAATGATTGTTTGCAGTTGTTTGAAAACCTAAATCACCTAAGATGAGAGTAAGTTTATTATTGTATAGTGTAGGGGAAGTATGAATATGTTCACCAAAATGATGCAAGTTTTTTTTTTCTTTGAAGATTTTTTTATTCTTATTTGAAAGGCAGATTTAGAGAAGAGACAAAGGGAAGATCCACTGGCTCACTCCTCAAATGGCTGCAATGGCTGGAGCTGAGCCAATATGAAGTCAGGAGTTTCTTCTGAGTCTCCCACGTGGGTTTAGGAACCTAAGGACTTGGGCCATCCTTTTGTGCTTTCCTAGGCCATAATCAGGAAGCTGGATGGAAAACGAAGCAGCTGGAACATACATATGATGCCCATATGCATGCTGGCACCTGAAGGCATAGGACAAGCTTGTTGAGCCATGATGCCAGCCCTAACTGTTGCAACTTGGATGACCTGGACATACCCACGCACCTTGTTGTTCATCAGTCTGTCAAATCTCTCACAGAGAGCTCAGGAATTGTGAGTATCCCCGACATGGCAGGGCAAGCTTTCATGTTAATTATGAATGGGGCAACTGCTCAGACTCAAGGTAAAGAAAGAATAAAGAATTGAGCAAGAAACAAAAAACCCACTTTACAATGAAAACATCTTGTGCATCTTTTGAAGTTTGTGCTACTCATTCCGGTATTTTGGGATCAGTTTTCACTCATTGTTCTCTTTTGCTTATTCCCAAATGACTTTGTCAAAATGATTATTCATCCCGTGTGAGTCTATGTGTCACCAGTACAGTATGGGGTATCTCTCCTATTTTTAGATACAAAGATGAGGCAAGCAAAAGGGCACATGCCCGTTGCATGCTTCTTAAGGAGGCTACACCCTGGCTCACCATCATTTGGGGGCAGCTTTTTATGCTTAACTCCACAAAGGCTGATTTTGACAGGGGAGTATACAGAGAGCCAGACAGGGTTACAAGGCCAGAAGGAAGATATATTCAGATTTGAATATAAAGAAACATAATGCTTATACTTAAGCTGACTGACTACAGTATTACAGAAGTGCAGGAAAGGCACTGTAGGCTACACTCATACTCTCCCCTAGGAAAGGATAGCACCTCCCAGGATCAATTTTTTTTTTTTAAACCCTAGAGGGTGGAATTGATCTTTGAGGATTAGCCAATGTTATGTTGATGAATTTAATTAATATTTGTGGTAAGAAACCAGATAGTACCTTAGGTTCACATTACCATCTGTGGGCTTTCTCTCCCTGAATTGTTCATGATCAGGGATACTTGACCTCTAGGTGTGTCAAGTCTGCCAACTTTCCTCCCACTCACTCCTAAGGTTTTCTTAAAAGCCAGAACTACCTTCATATGGAAAGATGGGACTGAAAGAGGCTGTCGGTGCCTTTTCCTGTTACCTATTTGCACCTTCTACCTTCAAAGATGAAAGACTGATATGCCACCCACACTCACTGGCATGGCATTCACAAGTCTGTCATTTTGGCTGGGAGGCAGCATATCCTCTGGCAAACTTAAAGAGCAGATTTTCTCAGTGATAGCAAAATTCTTGCTTAATGCAGCTCTGTTTCCCATGGTTAAAGCACTGAAGCTAGAGTAGATAATAACAGGAGTCACCCAACCTGGTGTGTGTGTGTGTGTTTCTTTCATAAACTTCAATGTATTAACAGTTGGGTGGTGGGGCTTTTTCTTTAATAGGCCTGGTTTACATGAGAAAACTTGTGCTTGAATTATGAAATTCAGCTACTATGAAATGTTACTTAAAGCCTGGTCAGCTTTACTATCACATGTCACACATAATTTCTTGTTAAACACTAAGTACTCATCATCTCACGGCCACATCTGATGATCTAAAGAGTTTGAGGACAGCTGCATAATCCAGGCTCCATGTGAGCACAGCCTGGGTTTCCTGTCCTCTTGGTTGGGTGTCAGTGGCTTGGTCTACTCAAGCATTGCTATGTTTCAAATGACAACATGTCAAAGACTTGGCATTAACATGCTGCTACACACGCAGCCCATGATGGAGAACGGATATTGTAAAAGCCACAAAAGAAGAGAAGGCAATAAATAGAATGAAGACCAAATGTGGAGCTGCTTCACCAGAAAGCTTCAAGTGAAAACCAGTTTATGTCGGACCACACTTTTAACCTGTTAAGACGTCGCTGAAGACCCTATGTCCAATTTAGAGTGCCTGGGTTTGCTCCCAGGCTCCAGTCCTGACTCCAGCTTCCTGCTTATGCAGACCTGAGGAGACAGCAGTGATGTTTCCAATAGAGTAATGGTTCCTGCCACCCATAGAAACACCTGAATTAAGTTCCCAGCTTCTAGCTCTGTCTCCACAGAGGCCAATTGTGAGTGGAGGTGGGAGGAGGGCAGCATTTGGAGAATGAATCAATTCATCGGATCTCTCTCTCTCCTTCCCTCCTCCCTGTTCTCTATCATTTTTTTTTCAAACAAACAAACAAAGCATATCCTGGTTTGCATATAGGAAGTCTATATTTGAAGACAAACAGCTTTGCACTTTGGATTCTTACCCCTTCACCTAACACTGTGTCACAAAAACTTGGATCCTCAGATTTTGTGTAAATTCTGGTTGGGAAATATCACCTATGAAGTGGGAACATCTGGCCCAACAGGTAAACCACCACTCCATCTGTTGTGATGCTAAAACAATGTAACAGGTTTGAAAATGATTTTAAAACCTTAAATGCATGATTTCAGAAGTCTGCAGAAGCACAATTTTGAGTTTCAGTACAAAAAGGTTACAGTCTTAAAAGAGTTATTTTATTGTAATACAGCAAGTAAACAAATGTCAAAGGTATTTTTATAAGCAGGTCTGCATTTCATCAATTCATCAGGAAGCTGAACAATGTATCTATTATAAACTCATCAAAAGTTGGAAACTATAATTCCCATTTTTATTTATAACTCAATTCCAGTGAGCTGGCACCAACCTTTACAAAATTTTTTTTTCAAAACAGAGTATGACTCTGAGACAAAATTAAATTGAATCCAGCTTTCCCAATTTGTTGACTTCCTTTTCATTCTCTACAGCTTCTGCTGCCTTTGGCATTATAGGAAAGGCGTGGTACATACAGGCTCAATACCTCAGTGTCAAAGGGGCAACAACCAGCCATCCCAAGTCAGTCCTAGTGTGAGTGGTCCAGGCTTTCATTTCAGTGGTGCAAGTTAATATACATTCAAAGTAGTTGAATTTCACTAGCAACAAGGAATGGGACATAGACAAAGATACTGATGACTATTTTACCAACCAATCATCTGGATAGCAACTTTTTCAAATCAGCTCTTTTACTCTTCATTTCAATTCTTCTTCAGTGCCAAAATAAGACACATTACATGGCAGAAATGGGCCAGGTGAGGTGGTCTATCATCTAAAGTCCTCACCTTGCACATATCAGGATCCCATATGGCACTGGTTCTAAACCCAGCATCTCTGCTTCCCATCCAGCTCCCTGCTTGTGGCCTGGGAAAGCAGTCGAGGATGGCCCAAAGTCTTGGGATCCTGCACCTGCATGGGAGACCTGGAGGAAGTTCCTGTCTCTTAGCTTCCGATTGGTTCAGCTCCTTCCATCCATTGCCATGATTCAGGAGTGAATCATCAGATGCAAGATCTTTCTGTCTCTCCTCCTCTCTGAATATCTGACTTAGCAATATAAATAAAATAAATCTTTTTTTTTAAAATGGCATAAGCTTTGTAATCTCAGTGCCTAGAAGAAGTATTCTACCTCTATGCTTTACCTGTGAGTTTGGAAAACTACTTTAGTACTCTTGAATTTCAACCGTTTTGTATGGAAGGCAACAGTATGAAATTGTTAAGTTTCACGATAGTGTCTTGACAATTCAAAACATCCTAAATTAAACATATATTATTTCATAGTCTTTAGTAATGGTATATCCCAAATAAAGAGAAGTCACAACTGATATTTTGTGAAATGATTTTGTCTGAATCACTTGAGGTAATTGTGGGTACCCCACCCCATCGATCTGTTATTGTATTATATTACATCTTTTACATATCAAGCTGTTTATTGCAGAAATAATCCCCACAGAATTGTGGTATGCTGTGTGTATATCTGACTTTTCAGTAAAAATAAATAAATTATTAAAAAAAAGAATTGTGGTATGTAGATCTTTTGATGTGTTATTGAATTTAATTTGCTGATACTTTGTTGAAAACTTGTACATCGCTATTACAGGGGTATTAGATTATATTTTTCTTTTGTTGTAGTTCCAATGCTGGTTTTGCAATCAGGGAACTCCTGGGCTCACGTAGGGGAAATGTTCCCCTCTCTTCAATTTTTCACAACTGAGAACTGGTAAGTTTCGAACACTTAAGGCATTAACACCAGCTGACAGCTTTTGATTATTAATCCAATCTCCATCATAAGATAGAGATCTATTCAGATGCTTCAATTTTTCATAACTCAAATTGAGACAGATGTGTGTTTATATGAATTTATCTATTTCAGGAGGTCCCACAAATATTGGCTTACAAATGTTTATAGTATTGTATAGAATATTTTTTTATTCTATAAAACCAGTTGTAATGTCTTGTTTTATTTTGATATTAGATATTTGAGTTGTCTCTATTTTTCTTAGTCAATCTAGCTCTAAATTTGTCAATAATTTTGATCTTTTCAAAGAACTAACTATTCATGTCATTGATGTTTCTTTATTATTTTCCTGGTTCTCTATTTTGTTTTTCTCTGCCCTAAGTTTTGCTATTTCCTAGTCTCTGCAAACATTGCTTTTAGTTTACTTTTTTTTTCTAGTCCTTTTATGTTATGTTTTTTAAATGTTATTTATTTTCATCTTACTTAAGAGGCAGAAAGAGAGATTTCTTCCATCTGTTGCCTTACTTATCGGATGCCTGAAACATCAAGAACTGAGCCAGGCTGAAGCCTGAATCCAGGAACTCCATCCTGATCTCCCACAGGGGTGGTAAAGTTCGAGAATTGTTGCCATGGTCTCTGCCGTCTAATATGCATTAGTTGGATACTGGATCTAGTAGACTGCAGGGGCTTGAACCAGCCCTCCAGTATGAAATGAACGCATCCCAACAGGTCGTCTTATAGATAGCCTCAAGACACCCACACCTCGAGATAGTTACTGATTTCACATCATTCTTATTTCTCAAGGGAAGCACTTGTACATAGATATTTCACTTTGGCACTGTTTTTTTTTTCTGAATTTCATAACCTTTGGTATGCTGTATGTTTTTTTTCCATTTGTCTAAACAAATTTCTAATTTTAATTGAGGTTTTTCTTTTGTGGTGTTCCTTGTGATGTAATCTATTGACTATTAAAGAGTGTGTTAATTGGCACACATTTGTGGATTTTACAGTTATTCTTGTATTATTTTAATTACTAGCCTCATTCCATTGTGATCATAGAAATACTTTTTATGGTTTCAAACTTTGATATTTATTGACTTACACTATTGCCCAATATATGGTCTAACTCACATTTCAGGTGCAGTTAATGAAAATAACCACTTTGAGGTTCTAAAATATCAGATCCAATTGGTCTTTCATTAATTCTTCAAGCCTATTGACCACATTTACTAATGCCTTGTTCTATCCATTATGTTAAGAGGGAGTATAAAAGTTTTTTAGTGTGGGACACCACAGTAGCCTAGCAGCTAAAGTCCTCACCTTGCATGCACTGGGATTCCATATGGGCGCCGATTCTAATCTCAGCAGCCCCACTTCCCATCCATTTCCCTGCTTGTGGCCTGGGAAAGCAGTTGAGGACAGTCCAAAGCGTTGGGATTCTACACCCACGTGGGAGACCTGGAGGAGGCTCCTGTCTTCTGGCTTCGGATTGGCTCATCTTTAGCTGCTTGGGGAGTGAATTATCAGATGGAAGATCTTCCTCTCTGAATTTCTCCCTCTTTGTATATAATCAGACTTTCCAATAAAAAATAAATAAATCTTAATAAAAATTATTTAGTGTTGCATTTGTAAATTTATGAAAGTGATGAAGCATTTGCTATCTATTTCTTCCAAAATACTTTTGCATTCTCCCTGTCTTCTCATACTATATACCATAATCTATATTTCAGTCTCTTCATGAAGTCTCACAGGTCCTATAGACATTGCTCACTTCTTGTGTTTTTCTGGCTTCTCTTCAGATTCAACAAATTAAAATATCCTATGTTCAACTTCTTTGATCCTTCCCTTTGCCAGTTTAAATATAGTTTTGAGCATCTTCAGTGAATTTTTTTTTTACTTTTAACTACTGTAATACTAGGCTGCACAATTTCTGTTCGTCTCTCTTATAATTCTAATCACTTTATTGATATTCTCATTTTTTCCATGCTTGATGTCCACAGGTCCTTTCCATTCTTTGCCTGCTTTTTCTTTTAATTCTTTGAGCATATTAAAAGGGATCATTTTGACGTTTTTAATATATCTAATTGTTTGAATATTTTCAGGACAGTCTTTGTCAACCTACTTTATTCATTTGAATGAATCACCTTTTCCTGGATGTGGGATTTTTTGTTTGTTTGTTTACCTTGTTTTGTTGAATGTTTGGCAGTTGATAATTAGCAGAATGTGGTAATTCTGGGAATTATATTTCTTCCTTCTCTCTGGGTTTGCTGAGTTTGTTTGGTTTAAAGATTTTATTTATTTGAAAGTCAGAAACCCAGAAAGAGAGAGAGACAGAGAGAGAGATCATCCATTACTGATTCACTCCTCAGATGGCCACAATGGCCAAGGCTGAACCAGGCCAAAGCAGGAAGACAGGCATTTTTTCAAGGTCTCTCAAGTCAGCGGCAGGGACTCGGCACTCAGGCCATCTTCCACAGCTCTTCTAGGTGTGTCAGCAGGCAGCTGGATTAGAAGTGGAGCAACCAGGACATGGACTGGAACAACACATATGAGATGCTGGTGTCACAGACCATGGCTTTACCTGCTACACCACAGCGCCAGTTGTACTTACTAGTTTTTTGAAGTCAGAGGTGGATAAATCACTGTCACATAATATGGAGTTTATGGCAAAGGTCATAAAATGAGCCAAGAAAGGTATGTTGTGTAATTTAGTGACAACAGCACTTACAAAGAGCTGTACACCGGGCCGGATGCAGTATCCTATCATCTAAAGTCCTTACCTTGCACACACCAGGATCCCATATGGGCACTGGTTCTAATCCCAGCATCTCTGCTTCCCATCCAGCTCCCTGCTTGTGGCCTGGGAAAGCAGTCGAGGACAGCCCAAAGCCTTGGGACTCTGCATAGGAGACCCAGAAGAGGTTCCTGGCTCCTGGCTTCTAATCAGTGCAGTTCCGGCCATTGTGGCCACCTGGAGAGTGAATCATCAGATGAAGATCTTCCTCTCTGTCTCTCCTCTCTGTATATCCGCCTTTCCAATAAAAAAATAATAAAAATAAATCTTTAAAAAATAGCTGTATACCAAATATGAGCATTTACACACTTTTTTCACAACACATATATTCTATTTATATATAAAATATATCTACATATATCTATATCTATATCTATTTTTACATTGTGCATATATATATATGTATATACACAACATCTTATTTACCTCTCCATTGATGGATACCAAGGTTTATCCCATATATCTGCTACTAATGATACTACTGCAAGAAACATATTTTGATTTATTTCATCTGGTTCATATAGTAAATCTATTTATAGATTATTTGGGGACCTTCATGCTGTTTTCCATAACTACACTAATTTGAATTC
This sequence comes from Ochotona curzoniae, assembly GCF_017591425.1. NCBI lineage: Eukaryota > Metazoa > Chordata > Mammalia > Lagomorpha > Ochotonidae > Ochotona > Ochotona curzoniae. The sequence goes on from NW_024467025.1 coordinate 1,258,437, forward strand.
CTACTCATGGTGTGGTAAGGCTCCTTTTTCTTTACATCCCCACCAATACTTTTGTAAAGATTTATTTTTAATTTTTATTGGAGTGCCAGATATACAGGGAGGAGGAGAGACAGAGAGGAAGATCTTGCATTCGATGATTCACTCCCCAAGTGACCACAACAGCCGAAGCTGCACCAATCTGAAGCCAGGAGCCTTTTCTGGGTCTCCCACGTAGGCACAGGGTCCCAAGGCTTTGGGCAGTTTTGATGGCTTTCCCAGGCCACAAGCAGGGAGCTGAATGAGAAACAGGGCTACCAGGATTAGATCCCGGCAGATGCAAGGAGAAGACTTTAGCCTCCAGGCAACTGTGCCAGGCCAATATTTGTTATTTTTAAATTTTTTATAACAGCCTTTCTGAGTGAAATTGTATTTAACTATGGGGTTTTTGTTTTTGTATAATCCCAATGCCTTATTATATTGATCACTTTTTTCCTCTGTTTGTCACACATTTGTATTTTTCCTTTGAGAAATATCTATTCATATCCTTTGCCAATTCCTTAACAGGATGCTGTCTTAGTCATTGAGTTTCTGGATTTCTTACATTTTTTGGATATGAATCGTTCATCAAAGGCATACTCTACAAATATTTTCTCCCATTCCACCAATTGTCTTCTCATCCTCTTGTTTCCTTTGCTGAACAGAAGCATGTTAGTTTGATATAATCCCATTTTTCTCTTTTTGTGTTTATTGCCTGGGATCTTACCCAAAAAAAGCATTGCCTGTGTCATTGTCTTACAATGTTCCCTTGTGTTTCAGCTATCACTTTTATAGTTTCAAGCCTTATATTCAGATCTTTGATCTATTTTTAATTGATAAATTTGTATAGGATATGAGATAGGGATCTGATGTTGAAATTCTGTGTATGTAAATTAAATTTTACCAATGACATTTATCTAAATGATGGAAGATATTCTTAGCATGCTTGTCAAAGATTTGCTGGTTGTAGAGGTATGAATTGAATTTGGGGGTTTCTGCTCTGCTTTATTGCCAATGTGTCTGTTTTTGCCAAGACCATGCTGCTTTAGTGCAATGCTCATAAGAGCAGAGAAGTAGAGTGAAGACACATAAAATGCCATAAAGCATTTTTACCATTCCAATATGTCTCTTCATTAGATGTCTGCTTGGTTACTGCAAACCTTGGACTGCTTTCCAGAACTTCTACAAACTTCATTCACATAGCTTCTTTGTTATGTATATGTATAGGGATGTAAACTTGGAGCTTCCTAGTCTACTGCTGTGCTAAAGTCCCATCACTATTGTTTCATGTGGATTTATCACACCAAAATCTGTACTGAGCTGAGTAGTTATCCTTGACCTTTAGCCACTCTCATTCTTTGTCCTTGAATGAGTCCTACAGGCTACACTGTGCAGGCTACATCAATATGCTCCCTGCTCTTGTGGGAAGAAAGGGAAGCCATGCATTTAGTTCCCATCTTCATTGTGCACAAATGCCACAGCTTCTCTCAAGTGACATTCTTTATGGAGTTAGCTTCTCCAAGTTTTGGGACTGTACATGTCCCTTCAGATCCAGAGATGATAAAGAGCTCACTGCCATCTTCCCCTGCTGCTTTTAGTAGAATCCTTTAACATCTCTTGTGCATGTGTGTAAATGTGCCCACACTGTTGTAAACTATGCTTTTCCTGACACTCCTCATCAGTTTATCTGTTGGAACCCTGCTGGATACACTGCACACTGGCTGCTGTTTCTCTTTCAGAGCAATGTGTCTGATTCTGGACCAATATGCTCTGGTACCAGTAGATTCTGGAGGCTACAGTAGGTTGGAGGAAGGGACTCACTTTCCTAAATTAATTGATGACATTTATTGGAATGATGATTTGGGCTCCAAAATAATGTCTCTTGGTGCGTCCCAGCAATCTGCAATGCGAAGAAATTTGTAGCTTTGTTTCCACAAGACAAGTAGATGGAAGGAATGCCAGACTGATGTTCCTTCAAAGGTGGGCAGAGGAGAGCTGCGTTGCATCACGACAGAGACCACCCCTAGAGTGAGATCATCTTGCTGCTCCCAAAATTAAGATCACAGATCCCCTGCAAGAAGTGCAAAGGAGAGAGCCAGGTGGATCCTACCTCTAAAAATAAGCCCCTACGAGATGAGATTAAATACATCAGTTGCTCCATCTCGAATTCGTCCTTCTACTAATAGTTCTTTCTAAAACACAGACTCAGTGAAACCACTTCCTTTACCAGAAACGTTCAGTGGCTGTGTTTGACCACAGACAACAATGTCAAGTATTCAGCATGTGGGCAGTCATTCCACTGCCATATCCCATAATCGGCTCCTTTCCTGAAGCCGACTAAAGCTGCTTCCAGTATGAGGCCCCTTTCCATTACAGCTCTCAGTAGCCAATGTTTATAGTGCTTTACGCTCAGATTGAACATATTTTTGAACAGTGTCCTTTGAGATGTGTTATGTTCCGAATTCTAATTCATAGCTTTCCCAAATCAAGTTGCAAATCTTCAGGCAAACTTCTCTTAATAACTTTTTTTGTACTACTTTGTGCCATGTTTTTAATCCTATATACCATTCATACCACATATTGGGTATTCTCAATATTTGTTAAACCAATGTTTATACAAGTCTGTGAGTTAAAGTTTTCTTTACACATATACGTGCAAGTACAACATTTACATCTAGAACTAACTATAATTTGGGCCAAATGTGTTGGAGTATTGCTGTGCCACCAGATTATCTTTATAAATTATTTTGGAACATTTGGCCATACATTTATGTAATTTAAAGGGTAAGAAAGGTCTATTAGATACAGATTGCCATACACATTTCTTTTCAAGGAAAAAGTTACACAGTCATACCTTATTTGAACATCAGCTAGTTTGCTAAGGATACAAATCATGCAAAAACAGCTCTCAGTTCCTGGGTACTCCAATCTGGCCTGCATATTTGGTAGTTAGTAGTTGACAACCCCAAAGATAGTTTTTATGCTGAATAATTTCTTTACCAAAAAAGAAAAACTTTTTTAAACAAATAAACCCACTGGAAAATATGCCCTAGAAACAAATGATTGTAGATGTTGACCTCAGCCCAAGATTTATGTTTATAAATAACCCAGGGTGGCATGTGGCAGTGTGTCCAAGAATGATAAGATTATAGAATACCAACTAGAAACATTCATAATAGCAACATCTATTGTTTTAACATATTTGAACATGAAAACAAACTAGAAGAGGATAACAATTTTGCCAAGGAAAAGTTTGATTTCTCCATGGCTTCTAATTTAGGATATAGATTTGCAAACCCATTATTTCCACTGAGAATTAACAGTTGCTAAAGTTGGAAGAAATATACCTCTCTGTCAGTGACATTTTTCTAGACACCCTGGAATGAAACTCAACATAACCTTCACAAATGGAAGAACCAGACTGAGCTGCAGGATGGGTCCATGGCTGGAATCTCAGATGCACTCTTGTGTGCAAAACAGCCAGCAAGAGGAAGGAAGAACTGGACAGACCAGATGAACGAAATCAGACAATGAAAGTATGTTCTCCCTAGGCTTCCTATGAAAAGAAAGGGTTTAGCACAGCCTGGCACAGAGCAAGCTTTTCATCCCATTCCACCCTGCTCTTCACACAACAGGTCTGGATTCTGCCCTCAACTAAATATGATTTGCTAATTTAAAAAAAAAATACTATCTTGCTGTCCACTCCTGCTCTGACTTCTTAAACTTTGAAGAACTCACCTGTGATGTACTGAAATCCCATCAACCTGGGACTGATATGTGTGTACGCCCTGATGTGCTCCCATCCCACAATCTCCAGTCCCCTCTCCTGCGACCCCAATAATTTTCCCTGACTGTGACGGCAGCCTAGCCAGTCAGTTGACACTTCATGCTCCAAGCAGAGGAAACTATTGGCAAATCTAGAAGGGAGGTTTCTTGAAAGCAGACAGTCACTGCAGAGTATTGTGGTAGAAATGGCCATGTATCCACAGACAGGAGAGGGTGTGAGGGCATGCTCTGTGGACCTGGGCCGAGGCTAGCTCCAGCCGGCTCCAGCCGGCTCTAGCAGGCCCTAGCAGCATCATTTGAAAGTGTTCCTGATGTTTGAGGGTCAGACTGAGTAGACAGACAGGAAGGAGGAAAAGTACCCTCTATTGGGATTCCAGAGTTTTTATTCCATGCACACCAACTGAACAGGACAGCCTAATCTACATGAATCTCTCTCCAGCAGGACTCTCAGTGAGGTTCTGAGACCACTGCAGAGACCAGAACCCAGAATTTGATAGGGACTTCAGCTTGACTTCTTCCCTGGAGCGTGGTCAGCTACTACGACCTGTTCTCTGGATGCAACAGCCCTGTCTAGACCCTGTCTGATCTTTCAGCATTTTGCTTCCTCCATACCCTTCTAGTATCCCTCTCCAGTGCACCTCCTTGGTGAGGGAGTTGTCTTACCTGGTTGTTACAATGGCCTACGCTTTAGTGAGGAGGCTCACTGGGGTGGCAAAATGACCCTAGGGAATATGAACTGCACCCAAGAACCTTCCCTTCCTCCTTCCATTACTTCTTTCTTTTTTTTTTCTCCTTTTCTTTCTTTTAAAGCATTTATTTATTTGAAAGGGAGAGAGAAGAGAGAGGAGAAAGAAATAGAGAGTCCCATCTTCTGCTTGATTTCCCAAATGTATGTAACAGTCAGAGCGATGCTGAAGCCTGAAGCCCGAATCTCGCTCTGGGTCTCCTAGGCGGATGACAGGGACTCAAGCTCTTGAACCATTAGCACTGCCTCCTCTGGTGCACATTAACAGGAAGCTGGAATCAGACGTGATGCCAGGGCTCAAACACAGACACTCAAAAAACGGATACTGGTGTCACAGATGGCACTTTATCTGCTTATCAAATGGCTGCTCCTCTCTTTCTTACTACCCTCCCCCCACCTTTCCTCTTTCCAATTATGTATTGATTGTGTCTTATCTGTTCAGCACTAAGACTGTAATAACCCTCTGAACCCAGACCAATTTTTTTTTAAGATTTATTTATTTTTATTGGAAAGGCGGATTACAGAGAGGAGGAGAGACATAGAGGAAGATCTTCCATCCCCTGATTCACTCCCCAAGTAACCACAACAGCCGGTGCTGCACTGATCAGAAGCTAGGAGCCAGGAATCTCCTCCAGATCTCCCTAGGCACAGGGTCCCAAGGCTTGACTGCTTTTCCAGGCCACAAGCAGGAAGCTGGATGGGAAATGGAGCTGCCGGGATTAGGACCAGCACCCATATGGGATCCTGGCGTGTTCAAGGGAGGACTTTAGCTGCTAGGCCATGGCGCCAGGCCCTTAGACCAGTTTTTAACTTCCAGATGACTGCAAGTAGTATTATATGACTAGCACTTTGAAGGGGAAATGAATGAGTTGAATAATGGTGTTGGCATTAGAAAATTTTGCAATTTAATTTGGAATGCTCTAAGTTTAGGTCTAAGAAACAGTACAGTGCTGAAAGAGGGGGTGAGCGAAAACATAGCACAGCACAAAAACAGATCCAAAATCAAATCAAATGATGTTCATTGAGCACCTTCCCTTTTTTTTTTTTTTTTTTCCTGGTCTGGACTAGAGGCTGGGAGAGGATGGGAAGGAAATGGAAGCGATGCCTTGGGACAGAAGTCATCAGGACCTGGCATGGATTCCCTGGGGATTCCCAGGCCAGTGGCTACAGAGCAGACAGGGCCACAGCAGAGGCTGTGCTTCCGGGGATGGAGTCAGTCCTTGGTGGTGACTCACTGCACGTCAGGGCGGATTTTCCGACATCAGTTTCCAAGCAGCTCATCCAGACTTTCTCACCCCGAAGGGCACAGGGGAATGATGCTGCTGTGGCCCAGACACTATGTTGTGTTTTCCAAAGGGCCATTTGAACCAAAAGTGGCCTGGGCACCATGGAAATTCTGAATAGAGGCTTGACATCTTGGGAATCTATCTGCTGAATTCTGTGGAAGGTTCTAGTTGTGTCTGGAAAATCAGTCTGGTGGTTTTTACTGTGAAAGTGTAACCCTACTTATTTTCTGTCTTCTAATGAGTGTCCCAAACTCAAAGCAAAAGCAATTAAATCTCTCTGAGTATCTGATACATCTCTTAATATCAACATGAATTTATAGCTGTAATTTTGTTAACACTGGGTTATAGAAGTGCAGTTGCAATGTTTTGATGAATATTGTTAAGTTCGCAACAGTTCAATTTTTCCATATGACTCTTTTTTTTTTTTTTTTAAGGTAAAATCGAATGCCTTTCAGCCCTAGGCCTCATGTGTTTTGTGTTCATCTTTGTGGCTGACCCCAAAATATTTACTTATAACAGTTATAAAAATATGCTGCATGCCAAAAGCTGTTCCCTGCAGGAAGATGATAAAATACAAAAATATTTAATCAGTCAGTGGGAATTCCCTTGCATGTCAAATCAAAAGATCTCTCTGAGGGCCCACCATGACCTTGCAAGGCCGGTAGATTCAGCCACAATGAGCAACAGCAGTGAGGCAAAGTTGCAGAAAACCTGCCGTGGTCAAGGCCCCTTCCTATCTCCAGAACACAGAGCCAGAAGATCCATGGCTGCATTGTCTATGTTGAAAGGGTGCAGGCAATGGAGAGCTTTGCCGCCAGGTCTTCTCATCTCCCAGGGTCATCTCAATACATGACACCCACTCTCACTCCTGAACCCTAGGATTCGGCCAATTGTTCAGAAGGATTTCCATGGAGGATGTGCTTAAAAACTAAAACAGGAAGTGATTTGGTGAAGAAAACATCCCAGGGCTAGGGCTAACTCTGTTGTTAGCTATCTTGAGCAAGCCATTCCCCGTGTTTGGAAGTTGGACAGGTCCCAGCTTTTCAGCCCAAGTGATTCCAAGAAGCTTAGGTTAGAGAAGGAATGTCATGGAGCAATCGGGTTTTAGGCACCTGCATCCCATCGCCGTGCCAATCAGTTATGCCTGCATCAACTTTTTATTTTGGATTACACATATTTAATTTTGTAATAAAAAATATTTTACACTTTCAAAGAAAGCATGTAAAGCCACGGAATCAGAAAGATATTCCTTATGAACATCATCTGGAGCCCAGTGATATCCCAGACAACAGTTCCTCATTCCTCGGCAGGTCCCAGTAAATGTTCATCAAACTAGCTCGCTATACCCCAGTGCCTGCCAAAGAACTATCAGAACCTCAGCACCCAGACAAGGACTACCTCAGTGTGGAGTCGACAGCATGATTCAAGGACCCAATTCTGCTTCTGTGGAATGTTAGACAGCAAACTCAATGATGGGAACCAGCTGTCAAATTTTGTTTCTCTCCTATCAAGGTTGCTTTCTACCAGAGTGGCACCAAGGCAATAATCCTGTGCTTCTGCCACCTGTTAACATGTTTTAAAAATGAAATTGAGTCTTTGAATTTTGACCTAACCATTCTGCTGCTTGGAATTCAGGAAATCCATGGACACTGTATTGTGACAGAGTGGCAAGCACTGGGATAAATGAAAGCCACTTGGTCTCTCATTGTGATGCTTTGCTATTAGGCTGTGCTTGTGCTAAGATGATCTCTCCCAAATGGTTCCTTGAAATTTTATCCCTGAGCTATTTGCCCCGTGAGCTCATCCCAATCCCAGGAGTGGGATGCTATCAATTCAACCACATCGATCATACAACACATGCTTGTCCTAACGCCTATGGTTTAAGCCACACAAGACGCTTCAAGATAATCTCATCATCAAATCATTTTGCCACTCATTTATATCATGCTCTAAATCCTAAGTTTCATCCTTGATTCAATTTTGCGTTGACACAAAAACATTGACATTTGTTACCAATTCAAGCTGAAAGTGACAAAATTGGAAAGTTTATCTGGGTGAAACACAAGGAACGCCTCAATTAGACTGTTTTACATCTTCCATAATCTTATCAAAAGAGTTCTCACTGACATTTTGTTGCATATTTCTCTGCACACCCCTCCTAAAATTGTTCTGCGCCTCAATTGTTAACATATGCCTTGTTAGAGTTATAAGCCTGTTTGGACTATCCTAAAATTTGCCAAGTTCAGTAAAAATCATGCTTCAATACTATAAACTGCTAAATACAAAAATGAAAATAGACACAAGACAGCTGAATAGTACCCTATAACCATTTTAAGGTGTATAGAAGCTGGTTGTGTATAAACTAAAATTGAAATGTCAATGAAATAGTCACAGGATGTGGTTAAGAACTTGCATTTTCTAACATATTGGTCACTCAATACCATGTCAATTAACTCCATAATGCTGTAAATTGTTGTCAATGTTGTGTTGTGGCTTTTCATTGGAGGGGATGATATTCTGCCAGCTCTACTTTTAGACCAGGGATGGTCTCCCAAGGAAACTGTTGAATTTATCTGGACAATAAGAGACTGGACTCTATGCATGGTACATGCTCGCAATGAAGGAATCATGACTGGATATGAATTGTAATACTGCAACAATGTGGAGGAATCCACCATGGAGGGAGGACATGGGAAGCGGTTGGGGGAATCCCAGAGCCTATGAAACTGTGTCATAAAACGAAATTTAAAAAAAGAAAAAAAGATTCTTGACACCCTGTTTCATATACATATTGTTTCCCCCTGAAGCATTTACATAATTCCCATTTAACAATGAAATTATTATTTAATTAATGTGGAATCTATAATAGATTAAGGTGTAAGGTGGATTTTTTCTCTATAATGCAAATACTTAGTTCTTCTTGTATCCTTGCTATGTCTAAATCTCTCTAGATAAGTTGGTGAGTTCCTACAGGTATCCTCTGAAAGCACGCTCAACTTTAATCAAATTACTTCCAAAGTTCAGGACTCTGAAACTTTTTTTTGTTTGTCTGTTTGTTTGTTTCAAATCAGTAAGAATTTACTATATTTGGTTTTGGAATTCAAAGCATCATTACTTTTTAAAAATTTGTTGTTGATGATGATGATAATGCAGCTCCATAGTCTCTGGAATTTCCCTTCCATCTCCCCAAGTCCCCTCCCCTCCTACTGATTTCCTCGCTAATACTGCCGTAGATGGTCCTTCATGAACAGTCATTAAGTCCATTATTCCTTTATTGCAGTGTTTCCTGACACTACAGGCATGGACAATATCAGAGAGTCCAGCATCCTACTATCAGGATATATTCAACAGTTTCACTGGGAGTCCACCTTTGGTCTGGATGCAGAGAAGCATACTGATTGGGAGATTGTATCACTGTCACTCTTGGGCTCTCACTCAGACCTTAAGTCAATTCCTCAGGGATTCTGTTGTCTTCAAATTTCACTGCTAAATTATCAGCCTTCTTTCATGCAGCTACAACTTCCTCCCTCATAAACTACTATAATTTGGGAGTGGTTTACATATGACTTCCTAATATTCTGGTGTGGAAGCTTGGTCACCAGGGTGATGATGTTAAGAAATAGTTGGGCCATTAAGTCATGCAGTTTGGTGAGGGTTCCTTAGGTCACTGGAACATACACTAAAAAGGAGATTTTCATGAATCTTACAGTTCCCAGTAGCTCTCCACCAGACTCACCAAATAATTGCTGCCTCTCATGCATGACACAACCATAATGCCACCTGCAATGATGTGATATAGCTGGGGGAACTTTGGCAGAACCGGTCCATGCTATCTCAGCTTTCAGCCTCCGTAACTGAGAACTAAACACATCTCTTTTCTTTATAAAGTACCCAGCATCAACTATTTTGTCATGGTAACAGAGAATGAATTAATACTTTCAATCCTATTTTTCAACCTGCTGTGGAATTCCATAGGACATTATCAGACTGCTGAGATAAGAACCCAAGGACCCTTGCTGTGGTTCTTCCTAGTAAGATTCAATTCCTCACACAAAAGAATTTCAATAACACACACAGAAACATCAGATTGCTTTACAAATACTCTATTCCCTAAAAAAGTGTCAGATGAACAGAAAAACTGATAAAATCAAGAGAATTCTTGCAATCAATCCATGCAATCATACTTTATCTTTTTACGTAGGTAGACATGGTGCAGTTTCTACCTGTAGGTATTTCAAGTCAGCAACCTTTAAACATTAGCCCCTAGTTTTGCTGCAATTACAGTGTTTTGTCAGGTTTTTAAAAATTTTTCTTAAACAGATGGAGAGGAACTCTATATCACTATAGGTCTAATGATTTTGTGACTATTGTACATTTCACTTAACAGAAGTGAAGTTGACCATCTCCCTATTCTGTTATTGTTTAGAGCCCTTGCCTGTTTTCCACCTGGAGTATGGTCTCTTTATCTTCTGTTTGTTTAATTATTTTTTTAATGCAACCACTAAACCTTCAAACTATTACAACACAGAATGTGTTGTCTAAAAATAAAAACTAACTACTAAGTTACAAAGGCCTTTGTTCTTAGAAAACTAAGAAATTCATTTTTAACTGAGACACATTTTTATTAACATGCAAAACTTCACAGTTTTGGAATGGTGGTAAAGATCGTGATTATGACTATTGTATTTTTGGTTTTTGAAAATATTCTTTTGGACCTGGCACAGTGGCCCAGCAGCTAAAGTCCTCGCCTTGAACATGCCAGGATCCCATATGGGCATGGGTTTGAATCCTGGCAACCCCACTTCCCATCCAGCTCCCTGCTTGTGGCCTGGGAAAGCAGTCGAGGATGGCCCAAAGCCTTGGGCCCCTGCACCCGTGTGGGAGACCTGGAAGAAGTTCCTGGCTCCTGGCTGTGGATCAATGCAGCACCACCAGTCACTGCAATCACCTGGGGAGTGAATCATCAGACAGACGATCTTCTCTCTGTCTCTCCTCCTCTCTGAATATCTGACTTTGCAATAAAAATAAGAATATTTTCTTTTTTCAAAGATTTATTTATTTGAAAGATAGAGTTATAAGAGAGAGAAAAAAAGATCTTCCATTTGCTGGCTCACTTTCCATCTGCAATGACAGAAGCTGGGTGGTCTGAAACTGGGGGCCAGGTACTTTTCTGGGTCTCCCATGTGGGTGCAGGGACCTGAGCACTTGGGCCATCTGCTGCTGCTTTTCTCAGGTCATTAGCAAGGAGTTATATCAGAAGGGAAGCATCTGGGCTTGAACCTGCATTCACTAGAATGCTGGCGCCACAGACACCACAGTTTTACCACTACACCACTGTATTGGCCCCAAAGATACTCTTAAGATAACAATACATAAATTTTATCTATTGTTTAATTGGATAAACCTTTCATCTCTATAATTTTATTCCTCCTTTAATATTAAGACATCCACTCAGCCATGCTTAGTATTTTCCATTTTTCTGTCTAGCTTTAAACATGTATTTTTAAAAAGACACTGGTGCTGAAACTGCATGTATATTATCAACTTCCATAGTGTCAAAATATTTTTCCAAACAATTCTCTTTTTACCACAGGTCAGCATCTTATTTGCAGAACAAATGACTCATGAATTCCCTTCACAAATTCATTCTTTTACATGTCCACCCTGATTGGCTAAACCCAACTACATTTGAAAGCAGTTTAGAAACAATCAGCGTGTTTGGGTAGCCTAAGTTATTAATTCAAACAGACATGATCTGAAACTTTGAAATCCAATGTTGAACTTTGGAGTCTAATTGACATTATCTTGTTAGGTATTCTTATAGAATTTTAATTTTCTTATTCAGGTCACAGGTTAAATGCAGAATACAGGAGTTACTTAATCATTTCTTTACCTGGGAATAGTTACAAAATAGGTGTTTTTAGTAGATAACAGAATAAAAAACCAAGATAAAGAAGTAGTTTGTGATTCTTCTACTGAGGTCTTGTTAAGGGTTGTAGAAGTCTGCAGAGTTTGTTGTTGTTGTTGTTGTTTTTAATTACTAGCACTAAAAAATGCATGTGCCCTGGACATGTGTGAGAAGTAGACTTTTTTCAGAATAAGGCGTGACCTAAAGGATTGCAAGTCATTAAAGAACCCAAGAAAGAATGGAAGGGAATAACTGGATGGGGTAGCATTTGAGTCTTCATTGAGATCAACAGCTGCCTACTAACATTGCTCTGTAAATATCTGAGCATTAAAGGATCACTTTGGAGAGAAAACTGTAATTTAATTCAGCTCACAATGAATTCACTCATTTGGAAATATGATGCTATTCTGTTTTGAGTACTCATCTGAGACTCTTCAAAAGACTGGACAGGGCATAATCCTTGAGTCAGGGTTCACACAAGGCGTCATTACAGCCCATCATGTTTGGTTCCCATTGGCTTTGGATTCTCTTCAGGTTTGGGTTCTGTAGGTTTTGGATTGTGTCTATTGGGTTTGGGTTGTGCCTGTCGGGATGTGATGGGGTACTCCAGTTGATTAGCTAGTACTGCTTGATGGGTTGATTGACAGTGCAGATAGCGCAGAAATGGAGGTTCCAGGCCCTGCCCTTCCTACCTCTTCTTGCACCAGTGAAGTTAATTGAATGCGTGAAACCAGATACTGAGGCTCCTTACACACTCCCAACCCCTACTATCTCCCATGCCATTCAAGTTAATTGACAGCACAGAAATGGCTCTGGAGGCTCTGAGCAACCAGCCTTTCCCGCCTCCTACTATGACACTTTAGACTACATAACTACAGGGAAGATCTGTGTTCCAGTAGCTCCCTTTCTACCTCCTATCACTTTGCTAATTGAATGCATGGAAACTTTGTTTGTCTTGTATGGCTTTCAATCTGGTTGCAGGAGGACAAGTTAAAACACCTGAATTTGGCCACTCTGTTCAGCAGCTCCTAGAGTGTATGTAGCCAGAGCTGCTGTCGTCATGCCAGACAATAAAGACTCCTCCTAGTATCCTACACTTGGGTCCAGTGTGATTTCTCTTGCGATCCTCAACAGTTTTGCACAACAGCAGAATTTGCTGCTAGGTTGTGGATGGATAGATATAATGTGGCATGTTTCAAACAACATTAGCACCTGTTATCAAAAACACATGGTTAGACTCTGGCATAGATTTAAAGGTAAAAGAATCCTTCATCATCTACTACACGTGAAGCCCATTAAATTAGAGTTCCATCAACTTTGGGATCAAATATCTACCTTTTTATTCACTAACATGTTGTTCATTTCCTTCAGCTAACCAACATTCATTGAGGATTTACTACATAGGAACTATTCTAGGTAAAATACTAGTGAAACAGCTAAAGTCCTTGCCTATTGAAATCTAGATTCTAGTGATACAGGAGAGGATGCCCCAGCATGTAATGGCACTCAACAAAACAGGGGGTTGTTTCATGTCTGTTCAACAGAAAATAGTCACTTCAGGAAAGCAAATAAGATGGACTAAAAGGTCAGGATAAAGTTCTGTGACATAGAGAAGACCATAACCAGTACAAGGACTTTCTGTATAAGGGCATCCATCAATAAATACGTTATCACTCCAGAAGCCAAGAAACAATATAATCTTCCTTCCCATCCTCTCTTCCTCCCTTCTGTCTTTTCTTCTTTCCTTCTTCCTTATTTTTCCTGTCTTTTTTCTCTCTGTGTGACTCTGTATCTATTATATACCTGATGCTGAATAACCTCTCACCGTGAAGACATTCATTGTCTTACCACTAAACTTTTGAAGTGTAATGTAATGTGGGAAAAGATGATTTTGCAAGTGTATTTACAGCAGTGCTTTTCAGAGATGCAACAATGAACTTGCATTATTTTGGGTAAGTTCTAAACATAATCACAATCCTATATGAAGAAGGATACTGGAGGAGGTTAGGATACAGACACAGGGATTGAAGTGTTGCGGTCACAATGCGAGAAATGGCAGCATTCATCAGAAGCTTCAAGAAATAAATTCTCTTGTAAACTCTCTGAAGGTATAGCATGGTCCTCCCAACAGTTTGATTTTGGCCTGTCACCAATATCACAATTCAGGCTTCCAAAACTGCCAGTAAGCAAATATTACTTTAAGATACCAAGTTTGTGCTAATTTGTAATAGTAGGCGTGGAGAAATTATACACACACATCATATATATGTGTAATATTTCTACCTAGCCAGCATATGTCTTTATATAAATTCAGATATCCAGTGTTCAAAGCAGAATTTTATCATACCTAAACTTCCCTCTCTCTCTCTTTTCCCTAATGTTTCTTTATCTTTGGGAATGGCACAACTATTTACAATTACTTTAGGCAAAAAATCTTTATGTCCCTCATCTGTATTCCAAACAATGATTAATATCTTTCAGTTTTACCTCCAACATGGATCCTAAATCTGTCTCTTATCGACAGCATCCCTTAGTGCTGAAACCTCCCACATCCCTGGTGAGCAGCATTCACCCTGCCTCTGAGCTGTTCTTCCCACTTCCTATCTTGTCCTTTGTGGTCTGTTTTCCATAGATAGGGGAAACTTTAAAAATAAAACCAGATTAAACCATTCCCTGCATGAACCTTTCAATGACTTTCCGTGGCCCTATTTAGAGTTTTCGATGATTTACTACTTCGGAAAATCACGTGCTTTCCCGTGATTTCAAAGCCAACACAGTCTGCTTCCTGTGCGTATCTTTTGTCCCCTTTTCACTGTGCTTACCACATTATATGCCTCGTCTCTTCCCACAAGACCCGCCCATGTGGACCTCACAGCCTTTGTCCTATGTTCTTCTCTTCCTCATTCAGCTTCTCCTGGCTTTGCACAGCTGATTTCTTCTCATCTTTTATGTTTGATCTCCAAAAGTATCTTAGAAAATGCTGATGGGACCACCCCATTTAACATAGCCCCTCACTCTTCCCATTGTCCTTTATCATGCCACCTGTTTTATTTCTTTCAATTTTTATTGAATAGATATCTCCCCCTATTATGAGGTAAGCCTCTGGCAAGCAGATGTGGTCTCTATCATATTTAACACTCTTTCTTCTTTACAGTGGCTTGTTGGTACCAGATACTCAACAAATACCTCTAAAATAACTGAACATAAAATTAACTCAAGAGCTCAGAGTTTGCTTAAAAGAAATTATTATCCTAGATCAAGGCTGAAAGAGACATGCCTGACACACCCTATTGTTAGGGGCCTCATATCTAATGTTATTCTTACTGGAAAGGTCTTTAGGATCTTGCTTCCATTACATAGAGAATTTCAGCAGGGAAAGGGGAACATGATGGATCCGATGAATGTCGAGATGTCCCAGTCTCATCTGAGCTTGTAAATTAAAGGCAGCAAGGGAGAGAATCAAGATAGCTGAATGGGGTAATGACATATTTAAACAGATGGAGAAACATAGCCAGGGTTAGGCAGAGAGGGTGCATTCCAGGAAATAGGAGAGGACAGGCCAACCGCAGAGTGACACCTGGAGAATTACGGACATGAGAAAGCAGCGGAAACAGGAGTGTGGTGTTGCAGTGACCAGATAGCCCAGTGGCAGTCAGCAAGTCGCATGCTAAACTTCACTGGCAGCCAAAGCTCCACCGTCAGGCAGGTGGGAAGGAAGGTTCACAGGGAGCTCAGGAGGTAAACCCAAGCAAAGAACTGCCCATCCCGCTGATTTGTTTGATTTGATCAGAAGCAGAAAAAGCAGGAGACCCCAAGCAGGTAATGCAAGAACAGAGTGAGTTTCACAGCCAAGACCCCCACCAGAGCCACTCTGGATGCCATTTCGTGTAGGAAGGCGAAGGCTTTGGGACAGCACTGAGTTTGGAGTGAACTCATTTCTGGCTCATTGCATTGTACTGACATAGCAAACTACAGGTTCCACCCAAAATGTGTCTGGGTGGTCCCCACACCTAACAGCCAGCAGATCCAGAACTCCACCAGTGGCACATTAGGTGCCATTTTGTACAGTGTGGCAAAGGCTGTGAGACTGGAGGGACAACAGTGAGCTGTGCATGTGCTGAGCTGGGAGTGAACTCACTTCCAGCTCAGTGCATTGCACTGGTTCCACAGGGAAAATGATATCAATTTTAGCATCCTACACGTAGGTCAAAATAGTTCCGGTGGCCATCAAACCTAATAGCAGGTTCTGGCAAAATCAGCACCACCAACAACCTAGTTATTTAGGACACCTGATGTCTCCCTAATCCTGGGAACTGTTTGGACAGAAAGTCGGGGGAAGGTTGTAGAGATAACTGTGCAGCCTCAGCATGGGATCACAGAAGGTGAAGTGTGGTTTTTCAGGAGCTGAGGCTACAGAGATCATGGTGGAAGCCTAACACGAGAGTCCAGACCTGAAACCTGCTGCAGGGAGTGGCACAAGTGACTGCAAAGAACCAGGTACCAAACGCAGTAAGTGAAAGTGAACTGTAGACCTGTGGATGACACAGCTCAGAAACCTGCCCTAAGGAGAAGAATCTGTGAAGTGAAAGTACAATGACAAAAAGCAAAAGAAGAGACAGAGACACAATGAATATTACTGAAGACTCCCCTATAAAGGAGCAAAAGCCTTTGCTAACCTCAGAGTTAACTGAGGAATACATCAAGGAAATGGGGAATACAGAATTCAGAAAACTCATTATAAAGCTTCTTATCAACAAGAAGCACATAAAGAAATTTAAGGAATATGTCACACAGGAAATAGCAATACTGAAACAAAATCAAGCAGAATTATTAGAAATGAAGGACACAATAGAACAAATTAAAAATTCAGTGGAAAGTCTCCATTATAGAATGAATGAGATGAAAGAATCTCAGAATTTTAAGGTATTTTCTAGTCACAATGGTGAAGCAATCAAAAAGCTAGAAGATGAAATTAAGAAAACTACTCAAGAATTAAGGGACACTATTAAAAGGCCAAATATAAAAGCTAAGGGAGTTCCAAAAGTCACAGGAAGAGAAGCTGGGTTTAAAGATGTGTTTAAAGAAATAATAAATGAAAACTTCCCTAATATGGAGAAAGAACTGGGAAACAGAATGCAGCAGGAGCTTAGAACTCGCAACAGGGTTGACCAAAAGCAATCTTCACCACAACACGTGATAATCAAGCTCTCTTCAATCAAACATAAGGAAAAGATCCTTAAATGTGCACATGAAAAAAATCAGTTGACATATAGAGGAATGGCAATCAGATTCACAGCTGATCTCTCAGAGGAAACTCTACCAGCCAGAAGAGAGTGGAGTGACATATTCCAGATTCTAAAAGGAAAAATTGTTGGCTCAGAATAACATACCAAACAAAACTTTCCTTTGCCTTTGAAAATGAAATAAAATTCTTCCATAGTATAGAAAAGCTCAGGGACTGGCATGATAGCCTAGCAGCTAAAGTTCTCACCTTGCACATGCCAGGATCCCATATGGGTGCCAGTTCTAATCCCAGCAGCCCCACCTCCCATCCAGCTCCCTGCTTGTGGCCTGGGAAAGCTATAGAGGACAGCTCAAATCCTTGGGACCCTGCACCCACGTGGGAAACCTGGAAGAAGCTCCTGGCTCCTGCCTTCAGATCGGTGCAGCTCCAGCTGTTGTGGCCATTTGGGGAGGGAATTTAGCAGTTGAAAGATCTTCCTCTCTGTCTCTCCTCCTCTTTGTATATCTGATTTTCCAATTACAAAAAATAAAATAAATCTTCAAAAAAAGAAAAGCTCAAAGAATATGCCTCTTCCATATATGCCCTGCAAATGATACTTAAAAATGTTCTCTTAACAGAAAAGTAATAGCACCCACCGAAACCAAAGGCAAATGTGAAGAACATCAGAGTTAAACAATAGCAGTAGACTAAATCTTACAATGAACAACCCATTGCTAAAATGAAAGGAATTAGTTGTCAATCATTCACATCAACCCTGAATGTAAATGGATTAGTAGACTGAATTTAAAAAAAAAGCCATCTACCTGTTGCCTACAGGAGACACATCTCACTGACAACGATTAGCAGAAACTGCGTCTCATGGATTTTGATGTTTTTGTTTTCATTTCTCCAAGAAATGAATGGGCCTGGGAAATGCTTGTGGCCTGGGAAAGCAGTCGAGGACGGCCCATTCATCCGATGATTCACTCCCCAGTTGAGTGCAACGGCCGATGCTATGCTGAACCAAAGCCAGGATCCAGGAACTTCTCCCAGGTCTCCCACATGGGTGCAGGGTCCCAAGGCTCTGGGCCGTCCTTGACTGCTTTCCCAGGCTACAAGCAGGGAGCTGGATGGGAAGTGGAGCTGCCGGCGCCCATATGGGATCCGGGCGCGTACAAGGCGAGGACTTTAGCTGCTTGGCCATGCCGCCGGGCCCAGCCATTACTTTTTTAAGATGAGATTTTAAAGTTGCTTTGTCTGTAGGTTTGAACCAGTTGTTCCAATGTTAAAATAAAATCACTAGGGGCTTCATTTTAAAAGCAGATGGTGTCTAGATTTGGTTTTTGTCTCCCTGAATGTCGTCCAGTATGCTATGATACGCACATTGATGTGTATTCATAATGAATTAAAGGGAAAAGCAAAATGTCTATAAATTAGAGAAGAATTAAACAATGACAACATGGTACTGCAATGGAATTATCCTGCAGACAATCTATAGTGCTGAAGGAAAACAGTGAATGTGGATCAATAGGAACTCACACTGAATCTAATACAAATATAGACATAGAAACAGAACTTACTGAAAGGTAGTTCTTTTCAAAATCACATAGATGACAAAGAAGTTTTATCTCTCTAGAAGAGAATCACATAAATTGAAACAAGATTCTAGTCAGTTACTTCACAGTAGGAAATAATGACCAATACTCTAAATAGAACTAGACACATCATTAAAACACTAACCAGGTAATCAGAATTTGGAGGAGTCCTCATTCCAATAATTTATTGAATAATTAAGCCTTAATGGGTATGTCTAACAGAGGGGCTTTAATTCAGGGTCCTGATTCCTCTGGTGCAGAGATGCTGGTAGAGCAAAAAAAGAGGTGAACAGGTTACCCAAAGCAGAGAGAGACAAAGAGCAACCACTGCTAGTGGCAGACGAAAGACAAAAGAGAGGAGCTAAACTGGCCAAAACTAGAAGCTTTAGGAAAGGCCTTACAAAGCTGATCTCTAAAGAGAAGACAGATGAATGTGGTGAGTACAAATAGGCATGTACTTGGCATGAGCATTCTAGACATACTGCTCCTGGTGCAGCACAGGTGAAAATAAACTTTTAGGCCTCATCTATACTTAAAATGCAAATGATAAGGGACCTGGTCAGGATTGGAGCAAGTGGACACATCTGAAACACAAGGGAAGAAGAATTTTCAGAATCTCACCTTTGTGAATAACACAAGAATGTCTTGAAAACTTAGAATTGTATTATGAAGTATAGTGTATGCTAGACTAAAATATTTGAGATGGCAAAAGGGGGCGTGTAAGTTACTACGAACAAGCTCCTGATATAATCAATTAGAATAGTCAGAAAGGTGGGAAATGATCCTAAAAATAGATTCTAGAAAGATAAAAAAGAGAAACATTTTAAGTAATTTTAAGTAATCTGGAAAGGTTATTGAGCTCTTCAGCAATGTTAAATAGGAGAACAGAGAAAATATTGTATTTCGTGTCCGGGTTGTCACTGTCAGCCTTGAGAAGAAAGTCTCCATTGGAGCAATGAGGACAAAACTTACTATCCTAAGTTGATGAATACTATGATATAAAAAGTACAAGCAATTTATGCAGATTTGTTTTCAGAGGAGTTGGTTGTGAATGACAGCAGAGAAGAGGATGACTATCTGAATTAAAAGGCAGAATCATTGGACTGATTTTGTAGTACAATGGGCTAAGCTATCTTATTTTAAATATATATAGTACACACCTTCCATGAACATTTTGAAAACTGCTCATGTACTAGCTCCATCCCAAGCCTTTCCTCTGAGTTGCATACCTAACAAAGGTTTCTTCAGCTTCCAACTGCATGTTCATGTTTGTACTAGAACTCATAATTTCCCATCCCCTGATGCTGTTTCTCCCCAATTTTCCCCACCTTGGTATAAAGCACCATCATTCATTCAGTTGCTTAAGCCAGAAACTCAGAGGGTAGGCTGGATTCTTCCCTTTACTGTCTCTCAAATATGACTCAACAGAAAAGTTTAATTTCATCCTAAAATCCAGTCCATATCTTTCTACTCCTCCCTCTCAACTGCTATGACCATCCTATGCCCTGAGTGTTGTAAAGACTACCAAAGCCTAATTGCAATACTCAACAGCTCTTGTATTCAACTTATTGGAAACTTGATTCAAAATGCTTAAACAATTATGTTATTTATTATCATACATAATAAACAATTTTCATAGGCTGGAAAGACCCAAGGATTTTCAAAATCATAGCTCAAATATACCATCAATGACTACATTTCCTCTTATATCTGCATTATTTCAATGTGTCTAGGGGAACCAATGAAAATCTGCAGTTCTTTCTGTTTTTTGTGCCATTAGAAAGTCATCTCTGATTCAGGATTCCTATGTCTTCTGCCGGTATTTGTGAAGTTGTTGAAAGCTTAAACTGTCAAGTCGAAAACAGGGTAAAATCTGAGATATCTTCATAGATAATATTTCATAGATAATACTAATTGAGTCCCCATTACTATCTACTTGGAGTTAGAGCATCATTGTGGCCTATGGGATCTTTCATATCTAATTCTGGAAGCTTGCTCTATCCACACTTCCTAAATAGGAATTTCTCCAGTGACCTGAATCTAGTCACTAGTTTTTAACAATTTACCCAATATCTTCAGACAAGTCAAATGCCATATTAGTCCTGTCCAACCTTCTCCACAATGTCTCTTTATTAATCAAATACAGCAATGACTACATTATTAAAAGCATTTAATAAGGAGGATTCCCTGGCAACTATATACCAACCATTCCCGTCCAGCCTGGTGTGTCTAGGAAAAAAAGAGAGAGAGAGAGAGAAAGAAAGAAAACGCATTGCTATCTCTGACCTACAATCCTCTGGTTTGTCAAAAGTTTATGAATGGTGATGGGATGCAATGAAAGAGCCAGACTCTAAGGCTACCCATACAGTTTGGATAATGCAATGCAACAATACTAATTGAATCAAGAAGGGGCAATGTTGCTATTGTCATTCTGCCAGACATATTTCTGACAAGGAGCAGAGGCCCAGTTTCCCAGACTACCATAATAGATGCCACATAAGCAGCCATGTTATGCTATTATGTGAGAGCACTTGGGTGTAAATTGCTTAACAATTTGCACTAGGGCAGTAACAGCATTTATAGTCTTTAAGGCTACAAGTCTAACTGAAATTGTCACTCACCAAGGGTTACCTATACTCTAAAAACACCGTATGCTAAAGAGATAATAATCATATTAATTGAAATTGTAAAAACAGTGCCTCAACCTTGACCTCATATCATAAGCTATAAGGCATTTTTCCTGATTAGGTCATATTATTCTGTCAACAATTAGATAAACACTCTTACCTACATTTTATAACAGAAAAAAAATGGAGGCTCAACTATAGAAGTCAAAAAGGGATTGGGTAACGTAAGGCACTCGTTTGAAAAAAAAGCACAGTGAAAGTACGCTTAAGATCCATGCATTTTTAAAAAATGTGCATTTTACATCAAAAGAAACATTGTAAGCAAATACATTAGACTATAGTTCATGAAATGTATACTGAAGTACTTGCAGGAAAGATATTAAATAGCTATGAATTTACTTTGAAACTCATCATTAAGTACGATGAATAAATGGGAATAAGATAAACTACAATAAAATGTCAATGGTAAAAATCTAGGTGATAGGATAATGGATGGTCAAAGTCTTTCAGCATGTCTTGTGTTTGAAAATTTTCATAATAAAATGTTTTAAGGAATTAAGGAAGCTCAGAGAGATTCAGTGTCTACTGTCAGGCTGCAGACTGGACTGAGACCCAGATGGAATGAACCTGATGCTATGGTCCACATCTGACATTGAAGCAAAACCATTATTGCTCATGCTTAGACAAAGGCAGTAGAGCAGGCAAGTATAAAACCTGCTTCACTGAGAACTATACAAAAGTAGAGCATCTTCTGCCATAAAAGGGATGATATCCAAGGAAGTAGTCTGTATTTTTAAACCCTGTATTGATTCAGCTCAGGGAATACTGTCTCCTCCATAATAGTCCCTTTGGGGATTTGACATTCACTATAATGATGCTACCTTGCTCAGAGCTTTGTCACTCCTGTTAAGGAAGCCCTTTCAGACATTAAGAGCACCTCTTTACGTCTTCTCAAAAATGATAAACCCTTGTCCTTTTAAAAGACCCAAATGTCACCTGAAGCCCAGTCAGGTGAATAAAGCTCCTGGATTTATGACATTGTCTCCTTACAAACCCATCATGAAAAGATAGAGCAACAAAGGTGGTTTTTTTCTTCAAGTTGGTTGACTGATTTTGCATTTTTCAAAACTAGATATATCTTACTTTAGTCTGTTTATATCACAAGAACAAAATACCTGATGTAACCTGATTTATAAAGAAAGAAAATTTCTTTAGCTTTACTGCTCATCACAAATCTGGTGATGAGCTTCTTGCTGGCAGAGCCCAAAAGAAGACATCACATCTAAAAAGACTGGGACTATGTATGCGTATGTGTGCTTGCCTGGTATTTCTTGTGAGACTCCAGGATCTGCTTACAGCGGCTGCACATGAATGAGCTCAGCTAAACTTATGCTTTATCAATGTGCAAATTTTCCATGAGCCCCAACTTTAAATACAAGTTGCACTAAATTTTCACCCGTTTACCGTCTGACAACAGGACCATATTTCAACTTATTCAAGCACTGTGGGACACTCACATTACCCAAACCATAGCAGACCCAGAAATTAACAAAAACGGTTTTTCTTGCATCACTCAGAAATGATCTTGGAAACATCCTCTGAGCTTATGTGAGTCAATGGAAGTGTTTTTCCCGTTTTTGCCCACTAGAGCAGGCACCAGCCTTCATAACCGTCACATGAAAGGACTGTCAGCAGATTAAGGTTCTGACTACAATGCTGGCATGCCATATGACCACTGGTTTGAGTCTCAGCTTCTCTATCTCCAATTTAACTCCTAAATAATGTGCCTGGGAAAGCAGCAGATGATAGCCCAAGCACTTGGGCCCCCAGCACCCACATGGGTAGTCCAGTGATACTGCTGGCTTCAGCCCAACTCCAGAAGTTGTAGCCATTTGGGAAGTGAATCAACATATAGATAGTTCTTTCTCTGCCTTTCTCTCTTTCTCTCTCCCTTCCTCTCTCACCCCCCTGCTTCCCTTTCTCCCTCCCTTTGCCTCTTCCTTTCTGTCTCTGCAACTCTAGCTTTCAAAATAAGTACATTAAGGTTAAAAAAAAAAACATGAGCCCGGTACAGTATCCTAATGCCTAATGTCCTTGCTTTGTACATGCTGGGATTCCACATGGGCGCCAATTCCAACCTTAGAAGCCCTGCTTCCCATTCAGCTCCCTACTTATGGCCTGGAAGGGTCGTCGAGGATGGCCCAGGACCTTGGGACCCTGTGTCCACGTGAGAGATCCAGAAGAGACTCCCATCTCCTAGCTTCGGATCTGCTTGGCTCCAATCATTGTGGCCACTTGGGGAGTGAATCATCACATACAAGATCCTCCTCTCTGTCTCTGTCTCTCCTCCTCTCTGCATATCTGACTTTCTAATGAAAATAAACAAATCATTTTTTAAAAAGTAAAAGTAATTGAAATTGACTCTTCCAACAGGCTGGAAACTTCACAAGAGCAGAAACGTTGGAAGTTGTCTCACTCCCCCCAAAACAGTGTTTTCAGTTATGAATAGTTAATAAATGAAAGTTAGTGAACAAATAATGATCCAACCACTTCAACAAATTTTACAAAGTATATTTCATTAGTATCCTGAATATACCTCACCTAATATTTCTTCTGTAGTTTAATATATTAAGTGTCACATTCCATACATGGAATATAAAGAGATTAAAAAGTAACAAGGTTCAGCCCGCCAAGATGACTCAATGGCTAAATCCTCACGTTCCAAATGCCGGGATCCCATATGGGCGCCAGTTCATGTCCCAGCTACTCCCCTTCCCATCCAGCTCTCTGTGTATGGTCTGGGAAAGCAAAAGAGAATGGCTCAAAGAGTACCCTGCACCTGTGTGGGAGAAGCTGTTCCTGGAAGAAGTTCCTGGCCTTGGATCAGCTTAGCTGTGGCCATTGTGGCCATATGAGGAGTGAAGCAGAAGATGGAAGTTTCTTTTTCTCTGTCTCTCCTTCTCTCCATAAATCTGAGCTGCCCTTCCAAAAATAATTAATAAATCTTTTTTTAAGTAGCAAAACAACACAAAAAGGACAAATTTTCTATGGATTTACTTTTTTGCTTTTTAATTTTCTTGCATAAATTTTGGCTACTATACTTGTGTTTCCTAAATATACAGTTTCATCTTTTGAATAAGAAATGTTTACTTTTCTCCATTTGATTATTTCCCCCTTTTCTACACTACTGTTTATTATCAGTACAGGTCACAGTAAGATGAGTAACAAAATAGGATGCATCTTACCTTGTTACTCTCATCTCTACTAAATATAACACTAACTCTGGGTCTAAGTATATGGTGTTTACTGTGTTCATGAGTAAATTCTTCATTTAGAAAGAATTTTCAAACTTGATGTGATTCCTTCTTCCTAGTGATATGCAATGTATCAGGGCCCTGGCCATTGAGGTGAAACAGATAATATCCACGTCACATATTGTTATAAGATCAAAGTAATGGTGCTTATCATTCTGACTGCCATGAGGAGTAGGCAATAGAGACCAGCAGACCACCTGGCAGTATGGGGACATGGCATCTGTCATGTAAGGATTCTGATTGTCTCTCTGAGATGTCATGCAGCCCTGGAGGCCTGAGCCAGCTCTCCACTACATACCTTGGCACCACTGGGTCCTCATTCCTACCCTTGTGTGAATAGTACCTCTGGATTTCCATGCCCTGGTTCAGCATGTGTTCCTCATTTTTCTTCATTCCTGGCTCCAAATCGACTTATTTTCTAGACTCTGGCTTCTGCTCTGGCCATTCTAGACCCGGCACCTTCTCAATTGGGGGCACATCTTTCCCTTTCACTAATTGCCCAGGGTTTTCCATTATGACAGCTCTGGGTTACAGCTACTTAATAAAGGCAGCTAGTGATGGCTTCTTTTCAAACCTGCCAACTAGGTTTAAATGCTTGGGTTTAAAAGCAAAAAACAGAAACTGGCTAGAGCAATTTATAAGGCAAAACATGAATTTCCAAAATCCATTGAAAAAGCAAAAGGAAAACATTTTTCAAAAACAACCAGAGGCAATTCCCAAAGTACAAAGCCTAACTGGAGGGCATTTCCAAGAAGAACTTATTGTGAGACAAGTCTGCAAACATAATTTTATTTGCAGATCAATCATAGTGTTATAGCCAAGTTTTATAGAATTTTATACTCTAGGAAAATCTATGCAAAAAGAAAAATGCCTAGTTAGCAAAGGATTTCTATCAAAACAATCAAAATAAGTTCTTATGCCAAAGCTAGGTAACCAGTTGTATTTCCTTATCATCTCAACTGCTGATACACTACAAGTAATTATAATATAGCAAAATATTTTTACTTATTTAAGTTTCTGGTACTCCTATAATAATTTCACAGTCATCCTTCTTGTATGGGTGGTTTTTGTAATTTCACTGTTGTCCTGTTAGATAAAAATAACAACTTAGGGTGTTAGGTTATATTTCCATTATAGTTGCAGTGCTAGAGAAAAGAAGAAAGAAGAACGTAATTTGTTTTGTTTTTCTTCCCACTTATAGAAAAATCCATTCTCCATGGTCTGAGTGCTGAAGGTCATTGTCTTCTACCCCAAGAACTAGAAATCTAAAGAATCCCCTCTCCTCCAGCCCCTGAAAGAATACAAACAAGGAGACAGATATTGTAAATAAGAGAGGACAAGTGAGACATGTGTGTTTACACAAGAGTGAAGACGGGGGATGGCCAGGGTCTGTGGTGCTGCAGTCTCTGGGACTGAGTGACCC
Source organism: Ochotona curzoniae (assembly GCF_017591425.1). Lineage (NCBI taxonomy): Eukaryota > Metazoa > Chordata > Mammalia > Lagomorpha > Ochotonidae > Ochotona > Ochotona curzoniae. The sequence goes on from NW_024467025.1 coordinate 1,284,360, forward strand.
GTCGGGGTATTCTGTATGGTAAATATCTGGGCATCTCATGTGAGCATCCAGGAAGCAGTAAGGTTCAGATAAAGTGTGAAGGTCTACATCCCAGCGAGATGTGCAGGTGGAATCCAACATCAAAGAAAACGTCACTGCAGGAGTCTCCACAATTCTCCTGAAACTTACGGTGCCTGTTAGCTAGCTGTGAAGCTCAGACTACTGCGGTTGCTAATTAAAGAGTATCAAACATCATTGACCATGAGCCTGACTTTCCAGTGTCTTGTATAACACGGTGCAGGCATCTGATATTTGCAGGGAGAAGGGGAGACACAAAATGTCTCATGTATGGGGTTCAGCCATGCACATTTATGTCACTATATCCAGAAATGATAAATTCCTATACAATACTTTGGGGAATACAGAATTTGTAAATAACTAGATGAATATAAATAACTAGATGAATGTTAGGAACAAATACTTTCCTACTCTTTCCTCTGAAGTTCTACAGCCCATCGATCTCACTAAGCCTCAGGGTTGACTTCCACAGCTGAGAGGTAACAGAGCTTCCCATTCCTACTTTTGTCCCCTTACTCAATATTTCCCAAACATCTTAGTACCTCTCAGAATGCACTGTCACTACTTGTTCTAGTTTCAGAGTTTAGATCTGGCTAGGACACTGGTAATTTCTTTTTTATATAGATGTATTTTTTTTAAATGTAAGAAGCAGAGTTATAGAAAAGAGGGAGACACACACCTACAAACCTAAGAGAGAAAGGAGAGAGATCCACTGGTTCAAGATCCACTGGTTCATTTCCCAAATACCCCCAATAGCCAGGCCTAGTTAGGTTTGGCCAAATCTAGGAGTGTGGGACTCCATTTAATTCTACCACATTAATTATAGGGTCTTAAGCACTTGGGCCATTCTCTGCTGTTTTACTAGGGACAATCCAGCATGAACCTAGATTGGAAGTGGGTCAGCTAAGACTGGAACAGTCATTCATATAGGATATCAGCATCTTAGGCAGTGGCTTGACCAGCTGCAAAATGATCCTGGCCCCAGAACACAGGTAATTTACTACACTATTCAATAATTCACCCCCCTCAAAAAAAGGACAGAAGAAAATGTTATTCTTTATAGCTTTGGGCTCTTATACTTTCAGTTAATGACTTAGTATGAAGATTGCACACTGAACAACATCCCAAACAATCCACATTCTAGAATTTACTATAGACTGAGATAAAGGTAAGTAAGCAAATGAGGTTTGTAAAAGTTAGCCTTATCAGACGTCCTGTTACAACTTAAATAGAAAAGACTATGCTGTGAGTTCCCCTCCAGACACCATCACCTTGGTGATGTCTGTGGACTTATCATCATTCTTCTCAAGCCCTGCAGACATTGGAACTCAGTCAGAACGTAACAGCACAACTGTCTGTCTCAGGAAAAGTCACACTCACTGGAATCCCAGTTACTGATGGGAAAGCAAAATGGAAATCTGTTGGTTTATAATGAAACACACAGGAAACTGACTAGATCCTGCTGTTGGTTCACTCACTCCCCCAAGATATCCAAGAGAAACCTAACTATTATCAAAGAGAAGTTCAATAATATGAATATCGGGCAAGGGGATGAAGTGGAATGATCTGTAAGCTCTGTACCTGTGCTACAGAATGTCCCTTGCCCCTGGGGGTGAGGGGGTGATCCTAAGCTGGCTTCCAGGATAGTGCTGGGGATGTCACTGATGCTTCTGAAACTGAAATTCTCCTCTCTGCATTCATGGCTGACTAGCTGCTTTCCTTTTGTTTTCATTTTAAAAACTCTGGTTTTTACGTTTGATTTACTCCAAGCTAGGCTCTCTTACACTAGAAGTGGAGCAAATTTTAGTATGGTCATAGAGTTAAAATTGTTGAGACAATATAATAAAAAAAGTTATACCCTAAGTCACAGCCTATACTAGGACATCCAAGAACCTCAGAATGCAGTAGCACAGTGCAGCGAGAAGTTCAACAAGCTCCTGATCCTGGATGAGGCACCAGATTAGCATACAGGGCCAGCAGGTGCCAGGTACCATGTCTGAGGGACACCATCATCCTTAAAAACCACTGTGGCCTCCAGGGATCTATGACTGTTAATGTATTCATTGTCACCTTGGGACACTTTTCTTATAATCTTTGCTTCTCAGGTACACAGTAAGTCTCTTGGTTGTTTAGTTTCTTGATGACCCTTGCTTATTGTCGAGTCCATATGGTCTCTATCCCTTCTCCATTTCTTGTGGCCAATCATGTTCTTGACTTAACTTCTGCACTTAACTTCACATGATAATACTTTTATCTCTTGTCTACTTGAAGTTGTAGAATTCTTCCTAAGTCAATTAATGGCAATTTTTTATTGAGCATCATTATGTTTTACCAAAGTAGTAAACTTTATATCCAACCATATAATGCAAACTTTGCCTAATAAGGCAGTTTTGCTTGTTTAAATTCTTTAACATTTTTGACAAATTTGTTTTACCAGCTTAATGCTTACAGTAAGTGATAAACATAACAATAATATTTATAAAATATGACCTTTTCTGAAAGTGTGAGGCTCTTGATTTCTAATTTGGTAAAACTGCTTAGACACAATTATTGAAGGAACAATAGATAAAAGATGATGAGAATTACCACCCAAGGGCATACAATTGTAAACTATATGTCTTTGTTTCACTATTTTATCAGTAATTTCACTGTAAAAATGAAAATAAAAGCAGAACAAATATAATTCCCCCGGAAAGCATCAAATTTTGACCATGTACAACTAAACATGATAAAAAGAAATGATTTAAGTAACCAAATATGTTTATTTCATTCTCCCAATTTTTAGAACTATTTGAGCTTATGATCATTTATTATAACATGACTAAAAAGTCCTCAGATTTTTAACTGGGAATAAATGGTCTCTAATCCCACAGTGCTGGTTTCTAAAATGGATCATTTGATATCTTTTTTCAAAGCTAAGTAAGAGTTGAGAATCAGGAGGCCTTTTGAAAGAAAATTGTTAATCTAATTAGAGTGCAGTTCTTTTAATAGCCACTTTCTAATCTACATATCTTTTCTTTGGATTTATAAGTATCATAAATAAAATTACTTTGACTCTTTAAACCTAGAGGTGTGAGTCTGTGAAAGCTGACGTGGTAAATCGGATTGGTCCTTATATCATTTGGACTTTAAAGAAAAACCTTATTTTCTATGTCCAGCTTTATGTTAACAGTTTATACACCTGTTTTGGATTTTCTAGTCCTGCTTTTTTATTTAAAAAATAATCAGTCCCAAGAAGTTGAACAGGGAATGCAAGATACCTACATTCTCTGTATTCCTTGGCTTCTAGAAGGTTGAAGATTGGTAACAAGCTCAGGAAATTGGGGGCCAGACAAGGGGCGGGGAGCTGTATGTAACCAGAATTGTGAGATTTAGGCAAAAGGAAGACAATTCTAAATTGTGGTCAGAGAATATGAAATAGTTTCCTTTTAAAGAAGAAGCACCAGAAAAGTTTATCTTACCATGTGGTATTCAGAGGGGCCACACCTCTCAAACACGGAGTAGTTCAAGCCACAAGAAACCAGTATGAGTTAGACTTTTGAACAAATAATGTGTATTGCATTCAGGAAGGTTCATCCTTCTACTCCTCTTCTACATCCTGATCACCCCTCTAACCCTTGCCATAAAAGTCTCAGCATTCTTGCAAAGGCAATTTCTTTCAGGAGCTATATCTTCCTAATGTTGCCTTCATTTGTCATAAATAAGCCAAAGGTTTTCTCTGAGCAACTATCACCTGAGGCCATTACTTGATGACACCCTAAGAAAACAGATTACTGATGTCAGCTAATAAATGTAGTTTGATCATTCCCCAGCCCCTTCCCTGCATGGGCACCACAAGCAGGCTGCCTTCTCCAGTACTGGAAGACTATCTGTGCAAGGGTAGTCTCTCTGCTTCCAGGGTCTGAAACTGCTGTTCTGCTTCAGACCTCCTTGTGACTGAGTGGCCAGTGGAAGCTTTGGCTGCTGCTGCTGTCCAATATTAAGCAAAAAAAAAAAAGGTCTAATTCAAAACCCAAAGTACATCTTCTAGAGAACGTGTGATGCTTCTCTCCCACCATAAAGTGGAACAATGATGAGTTGAAACATCACATGTGGGAACCACCTGTGGTCCTTCTTGTTTCAAATTATCCAATTTCAGGGCCTCATGCTTTTCTGTTTGTGATTCTGACCACTACAAACTTCATTTTCATCAGAACTCTTCCAAAGTAACAGAACTGGAATTCCATTATTAGACTCCACTGAAATTGTGGGTGCTATGATAAGCAGGTTAACATCTCATTTTCATGAAAGTGTTGGGATTTACAGAGGTATTTCAATTGCCAAGAGACAATCAATCAACTTCTTAATACAAGCTGTAATTAAGCTTTGAATAAAATTCTCCTCTTTGACATACGTAATCATACCTTTCAAACAGAAAAAAATAAGATTAAGTATTTCAGACCTAATGTCTTCAGTAGAAGTAAAGAAAGGCCCTGAATTAAACTTCAAGTCTTAAAAATAGACAAGAAGAAGCTGGGTTTTCTTCCTGTTATCATGTGTTGCACTGGCATTCCTAATAACAATATTGGTAGTAATAACAGATAACAATTGTTGAGTGTTTAGTATACAGCAGGACAGTTTCAAGTGATTTTCATGTATTATCTTACTGAATATGCCCAAACCAATCCAAGATGTAAACACCAGCATTATCTTCATTTTAGCAGTGGATAAATTACAGAAAATTAAATAACTTGTTCAAAGTAATAGTCTTTATACTGCTGTTTTCATGGGTTTTAGAACATGCTAAATAATGAACCCTGCCCCCCAAATCATGTTGTACTAATATTTTTTCTTTTTAAAAAATATTTATTTTGGGGCCCAGCGCAATAGCGTAGCAGTTGAAGTCCTCGCCTTGCATGCGCTGGGATCCCATATGGGCACCGGCTCTAATCCCAGTGGCCCTGCTTCCCTTCCAGCTCCCTGCTTGTGGCCTGGAAAGCAGTCGAGGACAGCCCAAAACCTTGGGACCCTGCACCCGCGTGGGAGACCCGGAAGAGCTCCTGGCTCCGGGTTTTGGGTTGGCTCAGCTCCAGCCATTGCGGCCGCTTGGAGAGTGAACCATCGTACAGAAGAGCTTCCTCTCTGTCTCTCCTCCTCTTTATATATCCGCATTTCCAATAAAAGTAAATAAATCTTTAAAAATATATTTATTTTTATTGGAAAGGCAGAACCACAGAAAGAAGACACAGATAGATCCTCCATCCACTGGTTTACTCCCCTAAGTGGCCACAATAACCAGAACTGAACCCATCTGAAGCCAGAAGCCAGGAACTTCTTTTGGGTCTCCCACACAGATGCAGTGTCCCAAGACTTTGGGCCATTCTCCACTGCTTTCTCAATTCACAAACAAGGAAAAAGCTGGATGAGAAGTGGAGCAGCCAGGACAAGAATCAGTTCCTATTCAGGATACTCATGCTTGCAAGGTGAGGATTTAGCCAATGAGTCACTGTCATGCTGGGCCAAATAATACCTTTTTTCAAATTAAAAATCACTTTTAGGGACCAGTGAGATGGCTTAGCTGGCTAATCTTCACCTTGTAAGTGCTAGTATTCCATATGGACACTGGCTCACTTCCTGGCTCCTCTTCCCATTTAGCCTCCTGCATATGGCTTGGGAAAGCAGTGGAGGATGGCTCAAGTTCTTGGGATTCTGTACTCATAAGATAGATGTGGAAGTGGCAGCTGGCTCCTGGCTTCAGATCAGATCAGCTCTGGCCAATGTGGCTATTTGGGGAGTGAACCAGTAGAAGGAAGATCTTTCTCTCTATAACTCTGCCTTTCCAGCAAAAAGAAATAAGTCGTTAAATGTTTTTTTTAAAAAAAACACTTTTATTACCAATTCAATATTGTTGATTGCCAAGTTCTTATTGACTTAAATAATTTGGTCATGGAATGGTACACATTTTTTAAACTTGACAGTTTGTTACAAATCATACTTTTGTTATTCTCAGAATTTCAGCAAAATGTTACTTACATATCTAGATATTTCTTCAGATAAACGTGAGCCAAACAACCTTCATGCAAAATATAAGATCAATAAATATATAGGTAAACATGTGTATGCATATGTTGATCTAGAGGAATTGTATAATGGAGGCAGGTATACTGTGAAGATACACTGCATATGCATCTCTACTTCTGAATAAAAGCTGGACGCCCAAGGAAACTGTAAATATATCTTGACAACAGAATGCTGTACTTTATGCAAGTGATACCTACAATGTCATGATACACTTCAATAGCACAATGATGGACTTGTGACTGTTGCTACAGGAATATACTATTGTTATAGGAGAAAAGAGTGCACAGGAGGCAGGGAATAGGAAAGATGGAAGCGGAAATCTCTGAACCTACAAAGCGATAGGAAGCTTCAGAGGATGCCTGGTAGCACAAGGGAGAACAAAATAAAAAAATCAAAATCAAAAACAACAGATTGTGACCAATAGCTCATCTGTGTGCATGTAAAAATAAAACTGCATGATAAGCTATTATGATTAGTGGCCACCATCTTAAATGGGAAACAAATTTCATGTATTTTGTATATGCATATTTAAGAGCATACTCACCTTTTCTTATTTTTAAAAAAATCTTACAACAGAAAACTTTAGGTTTACTGAATAATCACAGGCCTATCTCTGCACTAAATATGCAATTTAACGAGTAATGAATAGAAAAAAAAAAACCCACTGTCCTCAAGAGTATACAAGGGTTAAAAATAATAATCAAATCTCAACATGTCAATTTCATGCATGCCACTTATTTTTCTGCTAAAATTGTCCTGCCAAAGAGGATTTGCTAAACTAAAAAGAGGAGCTAACTCTAAATTGTTAACTGAGTCTCAAATAATACAAACAATAATCCTAAGAGCTTTGCTATGATGTCACCATCGAAGTATTAAATGATAGTCACAACCTTCTTCATTCCAACATTTAGATCAGAGTAACCTTACACTTGATCTTAGCCAAAAGGCCGATAAGCGATAGATGAGAGTAACCTTACAGACAACCTTATGCACCATGCATCGAGCACAGCTAGTCTCACAGCAGGAAAATTCAGGGGGTTACATAGATGTTCAAGGAACGCTAGTAGTTGAATATGCAAATTCACATCAACATGTATCTGTGACCTTTTCAGTTTCTGGTATAGTATATAATGCAAGTAAGATATAAAATCTCATTAAATTAATAAAGATTAATCTCCCAAATTCCCAACAATCAATTCCCTGTGTAATAATAAGGTCCTTGTTCTCCTCCATGTAAAAACATTAGTCTTTATTCCTTCTCTAGCCTGGAATATAAAGGGCTTTTATTCAGAAGTTCCAAGTACATGAACTCATTTATACTAATAATGCCTCTGTCTGAATAAAATGTTTCATTTCATCCATATTTCATCAATCATAGTCCTAGAGCCAAGGCTACTGACTTCCCCCAGGTCATACTGAGTGTTAGAACTCTGGGTCCCATTTCAGAATTTATCCATGACTTTGACAACAATATCAAGACTGTAAAACCCATCATATGTCCTATACTATTTACTATTCAAAAGCTTTAAGTGAATTATTTCTGTCCCCAAAACACTTTTTACACTTATATCCCAAGCAGATGAACGAACAGGAAGTGTTTCATCCATTTTTAAGTGAGAAAATAACTGCTAAGACAACTTAATGAAATACAACTGTGGAAAACCTTCAGGAAATCAGAAAGTGAACTGACATCAGGTTATATTGTTCATTCTAAAGTGGTAAAAATGCTAAAGGGAACCTGGAGGGGAACTTGAACTATTTACTTAAATTTCATTTCTATATAAAAAAAGAAATCACAAACAATATAACAAATCAAATTTGATTGATGGATTCTCTTCATCTCTGTTGTATTTTTTCTGAGATTTGAAATATTTCACAGTTTAAAAGTTTAGTAGAATCAAGCTTCCAAATTCTACACAATGGAAAGCAATTTTTAAAAGAAAACCACAAAACTTCAAGATACATTTGGAGACTCCGTTTAAGAAAAGTTGAAATACAGAGCTTACTAGAAGCAAAAAATTTAACCCAGAATTTGGTTCTCTTCTGAATGTTTTGAAGGTTTTATCCCTTGCATTGAGAGTTCAGAATATATGCATGTATCTAATATCTACATCGTGGGGTCTTAACTGCTACTTTACTTTTATTTTATGCTATTTGAGTAATTCTCAGGTCTTTTTTGTTTGCTTATCAATCTGCGTATGTCCAATGTCCATTTAAAAACTATAATTAAGAATATAATATGTAAGGAATAATGAAACACTTTTTGTTCTATCCAATGTTTCATTCTTTCTTAGCTTAAGTGTATATGCAACGGGCCCAGCAGCGTGGCCTAGTGGCTAAAGTCCTTGCCTTGAACACGCTAGGATCCCATATGGCCACCGGTTCTAATCCCGGCAGCTCCACTTCCCATCCAGCTCCCTGCTTGTGGCCTGGGAAAGCAGTCCAGGATGGCCCAAAGCCTTGGGACCATGCATCCAAGTGGGAGACCAGAAGAAGTTCCTGGATCCTGGCTTCTGATCGGCATAGCATCGGCCGTTGCACTCACTTGGGGAGTGACTCTTTGGACTGAAGATCTTTCTCTCTGTCTCTCCTCCTCTCTGTATATCTGACTTTCCAATCAATAAATAAATCTTTAAAAAAGTGTATATGCAACTATTTCCTTAATTCCAGCAGGATTAATAGTCAATTTTACTAACATTTAATAATATGAAAGCAGATAAAGTCAATTCCTTGCATATGCAATTCCTTTCAAACTCTTAGCAGGGATTTGGGTAACGTGTTTATGATATGTTTGTTTATGTAAAATATGTAACATATTTCAAAATTCATTTTCTTTAGAAAATCACCAAATTTGCAATAGTACCAAGGTCCATAGAATCTTGACCTTCAATGTAATGGGATATACAAGGAAATTTTCTCATCTACATTGGAATTTTGAAAGGACAAATTTGGGCAAAAATGATTCTTGAAGGCCTTGGATGCCCTGCCTAAATACAAGGAATGCCTAGAAAACAATATAAATTCTGTAAGATTTTTTCTTATTAGAACCACTTTTCAAGGTCTCACAATAAAAAAAAACATCTGTTATAATGCCATTACTTAATATATATGTACTTAAAGATGTATTTATTTTTTATTGGAAAGTCAGATCTACAGAAACAAGGCAATACAGAGAGAAAGATCTTCCATCCACTGGTTCACTTCCTAAGTGACTGCAACAGCGGAGCTGAGCCCATTTGAAGCCAGGAGTTTCATCCTGGTCTCCCTCATAGGTGCAGGGTCCCAAGAACTTCTGCCATTTTCCACTGCTTTCCAAGGCCACAAGCATGGAGCTGGCTGGGAAGTGGAGTGGCCAGGACACGAGCCACACCCATATGGGATCCCAACACATGAAGGCGAGGATTTTAGCCATAGGCTATCACACTGGACCTCTAACATATATATTTATATTATCAGCTTGCCTCTAATGTTGCATCTTCCACATGCATGTATTTATCTAGAGGAACTGTATAATGGAGGCAAATATACCATGAAGTGGAGATACATTGCAGTATGCATCTCTACTTCTGAATAAAAGATGGACTCCCAATGAAACTGTAAAATCTATCTTGACATTCATACCATTTTCTACAATGTCATGATACACTTAAATAGAAGAATGGCAGATTTGTGACTGTTGTTGAAGGACTACACTATTGTCATAATATAGGGGAAAACAGTAGGGAGCAGGGAGAGCGGAAGGGAAAGAGGAAGGTGAAATCCCTGAGCCTGAGGAACTGTACCATGAAATTTTTCTTAAATTAAAATCAAATAAAGAAACAGTCAACCCCCTTAAATAATGGGTAGAGGATGGATAGACACATTATGAGTAGATGAATGATAGATGATTGACAGATAGGTGATAGATATCACCAGTCTTTAGTACAACAAATCATACAATGTTTAGCTCTTTGACATTATATCACAAAATCCCTAACAGCACAAGATCCTGATTGATAAGGCTATGTCAAGAAACACTTCATGGCCCAGTGCTGTGGCCTAGCGGCTAAAGTTCTCACCTTGAACAGAATCCCATATGGCTGCCGGTTCTAATCCCAGCGGTTCTCCTTCCCATTCAGCTCCCTGCTTGTGCCCTGGGAAAGCAGTCAAGGACGACTCAAAGCCTTGGGAACCTGCACCCATGTGGGAGACCTGGAGGAGGTTCCTGGCTCCTGGCTTTGGATCGGCACAGCACTGGCCATTGTGGTCACCTGGGGAGTGAATCATCGAATGGAAGATCTTCCTCTCTGTCTCTCCTCCTCTCTGTATATGTGACTTTGTAATAAAAAAGAAATAAATCTTAAAAAAAAGAGAATCACTTCATTAAAGGATCACATAATATCATGACTATTTAATGCCAGATTCACCATGAGTAATTTGTGATGATTATTAATGTAGACATTTGGATATTATCAGTATTAAAAAAAAAACCACAAGCAAGCAAACTTAATGCACCTACAATCACCTTCAATTAACACTCTCACTGATAACACCTTCATCTGAAAACAATTCACTGCCACTTTTGTTGGCATTGTCTTCAAAGTGTGGAAGGTGAAGTTAAAGAGGTTGAGTCTAGAGCTGGGATGGACAGTAAATGACATGAATCTTGGTATTCCTCATTTGGTTCTGGGCAGACTTCAGTAATCAACCATATAATTCCTTGACATATGAAATAAAACCTGGTCAATTAGCTAGGCTTAGACCAAAAAAGACATAATCTTCAAGAGATACAAGAAGATGCCACCCCTTTACCCATGCGCACATCCAAATTTGTCACTGCTTCTTCCTATGTTGACACCCTTTTTCATATGACTTCATTCTCCTACTCTTCCAGAAAAACAAGCCATTAATCCAGTTTATGACTGAAACCACTCTCCTTTTTGGTGGCAGCTAGTGGTTGGTGATGACTGAGGGTTTGTCTTCATACCTTGGTTCTCCCTATGACCTCACATAGTTCCAGCAAATATATCCATTTGCTCTCCCAGGGCCTGGAGCTCCAGGCGAACTCTTGCTTTCTCTGGCTTAGCTGTACTGTACCAAGCCGTCTGTCTAAACACGGGATCTCTAACCCACATTCCCACAGAGCTCGTGTTCAGCCTCTCTTAACTGTCTGTGGTACGGTCTTGGCAAACACCAGGGAAACTACCAGTGGTTTTACCTGTTTCCTGAATAGTATTTAACCATTGAAAAGTGAGGAGTTTCATAACAAACACTGCTTTCATCTTCTTTGGGGAGCCTTCATTTTCATCACCTTTTGCCCTCAGAGAAACAGGCAAGTAAGCTGAGAAACAGATGAATGATTTTGTAAGGAAGAATAATTAAATCAGAGCAATGAATGTCGAGGTCTATTCTGTATCTAAAAATTCTTCTTGGACGCACCTGCACACAAACGGGCAAGCAGGGAGCAGAGATTCTGCTTCCCTTGGTCCCTTTCCTGTCTTCCCTAGCTCAGAGTCAAGGGTTCACCAACAGTGAACTGGCAATGCTACGTTCTGGAAAGTTAAACTTTTCTTCTAACACATCTGAGAAATACACATTTTTCCCATGGTGATCAATTTAGCCATTACTATGAAATAAGGGTCCCTCATTAATTCAAAGAACTTGCAAATTAACTCAAAAGTAGACAGTGAATGACTGGAAGCCACTGCCATTCCTTCAATTGCACTGGCTCTCAGTCTATCCCTGTTTAAACTCTGTAAATTCTTGCAGAGTTAGGGATCCAGGTGAAGGACGTTGGTAGGAAGAAAGAAGAGTGTCTTCCAGAGATCTTCCCTGGATAAAGCCAGAAGAATTTTTTTCTTTTTACTTATCTATTTATAAACGGACTTTATAAAGTACATAAACTCTGGAATCAAAAGAAAAATTATTTTGGTTCAAAATGCTTTTGAAACACACACATGGAATCTTAGAAAAGTTCACAAGAAATGTACATTATTAAAATGCTGTGCACAGACTTCAACGTTTTCTGTTCCAAAACAAATTATCCTTTAATTCCATTTTCCAAGAACTTATTGAAGTACAGTCATGTTGATTCCACGTACACATATGGCACTCCCTAATACAGAGCAGTATGTTCATATGCCTCAACCAACCTCATGATGCTGGCATTATCAACTTTACTTTTTAACTTGATGGTAAAATGTAAATTTACGGAAGATTTGTGGCTTAACCTACACCTCAAAATTAAGTATGCCCTTGATTGTATTTGAGCTGAACCCTGCCTTCTACCACATTGTCCAATACATTTGCTCTCAAAGAGGTTATTTCTGTCATGCACATATAAACATGGTACTGTAGAAGCACATGGGAGACAGTAAGTCTGTCCAGAGATTTGTGAGTTCACCTGGTCCATGGTGCAGGCTAACATGTGGGAGACCCTAACACAGCAATCAGATGCATTGAACTTTCAATACATCTCACAAATGATTTTTCCAATAGGAATATATGCATTGTTTAGTTTATAAGTCCTTGTACATATGACATGTCTTTAGTTACTAGTACACATTAAAACAAACATCTGATTCATAAAAAACAAAGGCAAATTGGTGAAACATCCTTTGCAAACACTTTCAGCTTCCCTTTTGTTGTTATCAGGTATGCAACTACAATTTAATAGGCTATAACTTGTTTTGGATAAAAATGTTCCCTTTTAAAAATTTATAAACGTTGTTCCACAATCTATTCCTGGACTAGAAAGAATATATGCAATCCGCAAATGTTTCCGCTACATGTCAGGTGTCACAAAAAACGACGGTATTGCAACCTTGTGCAGTTATCAAAATCCTTGTTCAACAAAATCATGTTAGAGCAATCCACACAGATGAAACTAACTATATCTAAAGAAACAAACATCTGATTGATCTCAACTTCTTCTTTCATATTAAATATTATAAGATTGTGGAGTAGCAGTTATGCATTTGTAAAGAGAGATACAATTTTCTTGTTTTATAAAAACACCCCATTGCCAGAGCAGCCATGACTGCCCCCCTGTATGGTTTTGGCCTTTCACAACTGCAGAGCTGACACCTTGTTCCACTGGCTCTTCAGGAACATGAAAATATCACCAATTGGCTGTGCAGAAAAGTATCATTCACTGCAGAAGAGATCTGTATCATGTTCACACTGCTACTCTATGTACAGGCCATGGAGGAAAGCAACAGTTTTGAAAGTAGAACAGCAATGAACATCTGCTTATTTTTCTACAACAACAACAACAAAAAAGCTTAAAAACATTTTTAAAGAAGAGGTAAAACCAAATGTAATGATACATTTTTCTTGGCAATCTTTGCCTTAAGAAATTGTATCCACACAGGAAAAGGAACATTACAAATAAATAGGCAATAAATAATCTTACAATGCATTGTCATTGGGTATTATTGTTATCAAAATTTGCACTAAGAGAGGCCTTCCTGGTTTTCTTGTGTCTTCCCAACTGATCAAGAAAAATCAGCTGTGTGAGTGAGTGTGCGAGTGAGAGAGTGAAGGAGTGAGATAAGACCTATCCTCTAAGCACACAAGACAGCCATAAAAGTGGAAACACAATAAACCCACGTCATTGAAAAATTGAAGTATCCAGTTTCAATCTTTTGCTTGCCCATACTGTCATCACAACTCAGTGGTTCCTTGCTCACATCTAATTCTGATTCTGTATGCTGAGGTTTTGTTTTTTTGTTTGTTTCTTGTTTTGTTTTGGTCTGACAGTATGTCTATCTTCCCTTGAGAAATTCAAAAATAAAGGAACATATGTCTGTAGGTGAACTGACCAAGAACAGCAAATGCAGTCACCTTAACTGACAAAGCATTTGCAAACACTAGACAAGTGGCAGAACCAACTAGTGCTTGTGACCCAGCTGCGTGGCTTCCTCAAAGAGCTGGGACACAGCTAATTGGGTTCCTCGGATTTTCCAGTCTATCGAGTCCACTGCAGTAATTTGGCCATGGTGCTTCCCCACAGCAGGGAGCACACAGGGGCTCTTGCTAAGGGCTGTATCGGGCGACAGCGAAGCCCTCCCTCAGACCTCTCCTCTAGACAGAAACAGCCTGTGAGCACAGGCTCAAATTAGTGGTTGAATTGATGTAGCGTTTCTTTTTTTCCAGAGTGGAAAAACTGAATAACCTGTGTTTGTTGTTTTGCTATTTTAGTCACAGCAGAATGTTTAAATACTATGTTGATTTCACAATTTTCTGGACATGTTTATACCATAGAAACATTTAAAGGAACACTGCCTTTTCATGATCAAAAAATTTCCCCCTGAAGACTGACAACAAAGAGTGGGGATTTCTCTCCTCTTTCCAGCCACATGTCTTAACTCAACCCCAGCAGCATGTCAGACCTGGTCCTTCTGCTCAAATTTTCCCTGGGCCAGTGCATACTTTCTGGGGCCTCACTGAGAAACACCTAGTGAGTCCCTTACAAGTCCACCTCCCATCTTTTGGCTCTCCATCTTCAATCTGTTGTACAAGGACCCACAGCTGTATGGTCTGGCCTGAGCTCTCCAGACAATCTACACCACAGGTGACAAGGATTAGTGTCCACACTGCTGCCTCCTTCAGCCACCTAGCTGTTCTTTATCCTCTCTCCTGGCTCCAATCTCCCAGCTCTCCACTGCCTCTCTAAGTGGCTTTGCAAATAATCCTGATTGTGACAACCTTTGACAATTCAGGGGGCTCCTTGACAATTTGATTATCCATTTGAGATGCATGGACCCAGCTTAGCCTGAGAGCAATTCTGTCATTTAGCCTCTGGTGCAGTTACCAGTAAGGGTCATGTCTAACACCTGACTTGGACTTTTGGAGATGTATCCAGTACTAACATACAGTGCTCTGGGCATAATTAGTCAAGAAAAAATATCATATGAAGCTGAAATTATGAAGAGGAAATATTGTTGCTTTCTTTACATCATTATTGCCTAATTGCCATAAAAGAAAATATTGTCTTCTTAAAAAAGCTTAGCAAAGTGATTCACAGAATGGTAAGTTATATACTTTTTAAAATTGATACACTTTTAGTTCTGCTTGCTGATATTTTCCAGTATCTCTAATGAAGAAAATAGTAGAAGAAACCAATAGAAACCAATAGAAAATGTGAGTTACTGCCAAATAAGTGGTGTATAGGATGAACTGGAAATCTTAAAAAAAAAAAAAAAACAGGAAAGGAAGGAATATTATTTTTATCTTATACTGAAATCCTGACACAAGGTTGGGAAAAGGTGACTAGAGGCCTGAGTTGACTGGAAATGCCTATCTCCACATTCAATTATTCAAACCTGGGGAGAGGACCCATTCAGAGATCCATCAAAAGTACAACCTCATCAGCCCTCTCCTTTTCCACTGTTATCATTTGTCCTCTGTACCATTTCCACAGCCACCTGCTGGTCTCCACATTTCCTGTCCTCTTTCCATGTATTCCACACACCCAACCAGAGTAAGCTTCTCAAAGCACGTTCAAAACCACATCACAGGCCATTCTTCCCGCCAGGTGCCTTTCCTCTGCTCTCACTCCCCAAGGACACACAGTTTCTCTTTTTTAAGTCTTAGCTGAAATGTTGCCACCCTTGCTAAGAAGGTACTTAGAGAATTCTTTTTTTTTTCTTGTCACCCTTTCTGCCTCACTTAGGGATTGCTTCCAGTTGACTCTTAGTGGTGGCTCCTTCAATAGACTGTGAGACCCACAAAGTAGAAAACATGGCTGTTTATTCACCAAAAGGTATTTGGGAGTTAGTACCTCAATTGCTGGTACTAGGGACTCATTGTTAGTTGTGTGATTAAGAAAGAGCAACTTGAATTTGAGTTTTGATGGTAGAGAGGAACTTGTAGGCAGAGGCTCGATCATGGTATTCCCTGGTAAGTTAGAAAAGACAAAGATGAACTAAGTCAAGGAAGAAAAAGAAGTGAAAGGAACTGTGTTGATGAGGTCAATGCGAGAAGAAATGGTTGAGCGGCATACAAAACGGGCAAGAATCAGTTTCAGGAAGTCTGGGAAAAGAGGTCAGACATGGTAACCTTATGGCTGCCTAAATGCCTACCTTATGAGCTGGTACTGGATGTCTTACACAGAAGTGAACTTGAATATCAAACAAGTGAGAAGGACAAGTCCCCAAAAATCTATTGTGATTTTCAAAAGTTTGGGTCCCAAAATGTCTAACATTACACAGTTAGAGGCATTTCAAACTCAATGAGCAATATTCTCTGCATTCTAAAGTGGAATTCCTTGGAGCCAACATGATGGCATAACAGGTTAATTCTTCACCTGTAATATTGTATCCCATATAGGCACCAATTCCTGTCCCAGCTATTTCACTTTTGATCGACCACCATGCTTATGAACTGAAAAGGCAGCAGAGGATGGCTCAAGGCCTTGGGCCCCTGCACCCATGTGGGAGATCCAGAGGAGCTCCTAGCTCCTCACTTCAGATTGGCTCAGCTCCAGTCATATGGCCACTTTGGGAGTAAATCAACAGATGGAAGACCTGTCTTTATTTCTCTGTCTTCTGCTTTTTTCTCCTGCAAAATCTGCCTTTCTAAATAGAAATAAATAAATATATTTAAAAGAAAAAATGAATTCCTCATACCCACATGGGGCTTTTCCAAAGAAAATAATGTACTTACAAGTAAGACCTGAAGGTCACACTAGCATTAGAATGCTGAGAAAGTCCCTATACTCAGGAAATAACATGAAAGAGTAGCTCCTGGCAGCCAACTCTGCACAAGAATTATGGACCTGGAGTGAGAACTAGCTAAGGACTTAAGGTGTTACTGAGACACTATTTCACAAAGACTCTCTGCCTCTATAATCCTCATAGAATTAAGGCACTAAGGCAACAGAATACCCAATCTATTAAATGTTCCTGGGGGAAAAATAATGATTGTGTTTATGGTAAATCCAATCATTGTCACTGGATCCTGGGCTTTATTTCAAATTAATTCTATAGTAAAAAGACCAGGTGGATGAGACACAATCCTTGTATTCAATGGTGTTTCATATCACAGCCAAGGTTTTTTTTTTTATCTGATATGATTATCAGGCTATTTTACACCCAAGGGAGAGTCCAAGGTGGATGTTGGTCAGGAAAATGAGACTTATATAATGGTTTTGGGTTAAGCTTCCTGAGCCAAATAAAGTTCTCGACCCAGGAAAAGAAAAGCTACCATATACTGTATAGGATCAATCTTGCCCTTTATCTTTTTGGCATTAAAGGCAGATATAGGAGCATTATACTGACTTAATTCCCAAAATATTTATTAAGCTCCTGAGGATAACGGTGTTGGAATCTTAAGTAGAGTACTGCATGAATCGCTCACCTGTAAGAAATCGTAGGCACGTAGAGCCTGTTTCATCCTAGTATGTTATGACATGGGAATGCCCACATGCAGTGCACAGTGAAGTTCATGACCTTGAATATCAGAGCCACAGGATTATGTGAAGAGATCCTGAAAAGCTACGTCATTAAAGAGGCAATTTCAGGATCTCATAGAAAGAATTCCGGGATTCTCTCAGAACCAGATAGCTATTTGTTCTACATGAGAATGCTAAGAATGTATAGGGAAGTATTTTAGAAAATCACATAGCTGAGAATAAGGTGTTCCTGGACTTAATCAGTTGTAAGTATCAAGTATCAAGATTGGCACCAGGAACTACAAACATACAGAGTAACCTTGCAACTATAGCCGTCTAACATACCAAATTTCGATGCCTCACATCTAGTAAGGTAAGCCCATTACTGATCACTGCTCTGTCTCTGAAGAGCAGGAAGCTTAACTGATACACTTCCCCAGTCACATATCACCAGTCAATAGGAAGGGCTCTGCTTCACAGGCTGTTGGCTTCTTACCTTTCTCCCATTAATGATACACAACAGACTTAGATTTTCTTTCAAGACTCACATACTTTTGTGGGCTCCCACCTGAACATCTTTACAAATTTTCTGAGTAATAATACAATAAACCAGCAGTAAGTCCTTCTCAAGGACTTTGGCTACAACATATTAAATTCACATGTTATTAATATTAGGAATATTAGAAACATTAGACACACTGAGAATGACACATTGCACTGTACTAAGGTCACTTAATCCATTAATTCCCCACAATGGCTATGATGTATTATCCTTTAATTACCTAATGAATATTGCCAGTAGAAATCCTAATTTATTTCTGTAGATGACCTGGAATTACAGATTTTCTTACAGTGTCCCAAGTTGCTCACATTATTACTCAGAATTCCACCTGAGATGATTATGAAAACGGATTGTCTAGTTTTCCACTATCTTCTTAGTAAGAAGAATGCATGTGTTTCTTGAAAGTCTGTTAGCACAAAGAACTGCAAGCAAAATTGGCTGAAGAAAATCAGTACACAACACAGAAGAGTAGCTTCCAAGCCTCAGTGACAATCATTTACAGAATTTTTTTTAAAGATTTATTTTATTATGTTTTTATTGGAAAGGCAGATATACAGAGAGGAGAGACAGAGAGGAAGATCTTTCGGCCGATGATTCACTCCCCAAGTGAGCGCAACGGCCGATGCTATGCCAATCTGAAACCAGGAGCCTCTTCCGGGTCTCCCACACGGGTGCAGGGTCCCAAAGCTTTGGGCTGTCCTCGACTGCTTTCCCAGGCCACAGGCAGGGAGCTGGATGGGAAGCGGGGCTGCCGGGATTAGAACCAGCACCCATATGGGATCCCGGGCGTGCTAGGTGAGGACCTTAACCACTTGCGCCACCGCGCCGGGCCCATTTACAGATTTTTTAAAGAAGATTTATGACTTCTATCCCAGTCTACATTAATAACTATGGCCTTCTGTTTGTTGTTTTTTTTTTTAAAAAAAAACAAACCTTCACATATTGAAATGGTCATAGATTAATCTGCAGTTGTATTACAACACAAAGAGATCCTATAGACCTTTCACTTGGTTTCTCTTAATAATCACATCTCGCAAACCCATAAGACAACATCACAGCTAGGATGTATCATTAATGCAACTCATCTACCTCATTTAAATTCTGTTGGTTATATTGATACTCCTTTATGCTTGTAGGTTAGGCCCTATGTAGTTTTGTTCAGCTGTAGGCTTACATATGCACCACCACAGCTAAACTACAGAACCGTTCCATCATCAAAGGGATCTTTACTATGCCCTCTTAGTAGCCACATCTCCCTCCCCTAACTTTGGAAACCATTCATGTTTTCCACATTCCTAATTTTGTCATATTGTACAAGTGGAATCAGGTAGTGTTGTGATAGGTAGGGCAATGATCTAACAAAGATTTCTCCACCTTAATCCTCTCTTACTATGAACATATCACTCTATATAGTGAATAATACTTTGTGTAGTTGTTATTCAGCTGACAGTATTGAAAAGGAGAGAATACCCTGGATTTTCTGGATGGGTGTAGTATGTAACCACCAATGTCTGGATCAGAGGCAGGAAAGAAGGCCAAAGACGTAATGGAAGAAGTTGCGATGATGGAAAAAAAAGAGTTCACAGGGGAAGTGCGAATAGCTCACAGAGGAATGGGTATCTTTGAGGGGCTGAAACGCAAGGAAAAGGATTCTTCCCCAAAGCCTCTAGAAGGAACTAACTCTGCCACGACCTTGGCTCCTTAAGACATTAGTTCTGGATAAATGACCTTCAGAGTAAATTTAACTTGCTTAAGCCATTAATTTCAGTTTAATTTGTTATAGTAATCAAGAGGAACTTAACACTTTGAGCCCTCTTTGGGATAATCCCCTATTGTGTGAATTAGCACCCTATCTATTTATTTCTTTAATTTTAGAATAGATTCCATGGTGTAGCTGGATACAAGTATCCAAATAGTTTTACCATTCAACTATTGCATTACAATCTTTTCTGCTTTGGGGTCATTAGTAATAAAATTGATACAAACAATCCTAAACACATTTTGGTATAAATATGAATTTCTACTTCTATGCGATAAATATCAGAAGAATGCAACTGCTGGGTCAATATGGTAATTAAAGGTTTATTTTTGTTAGAAACCACTAAACTTTTCTAAGTGAGCTGAACATTACCCTCAGCAATGTGCAGGTGAGCCAGTGTCAGCTCATCGGTGTTGTCACTTATGGTTTTTGCTGTGATACAAGACAGGTGCAGTGATATCTCGTTTAGGCTGTAATTCACATTTCCTTAATAGCTAATGATACTGATCAAGGGTGTGCTCAACCATAACTCTTCTTTGGTGAATCATGTATTGATAATCTTTTTGTCTGTTCTGTAGTAGGTTTGCTTGGTTTACTACTTTTCAGTCTTGACAGTAATTCAGATGATCTGTATGTCAGTCATTGGCCAGATAGGTAGTTCCCCAGTTTTTTCCCTATGAAAGAGTCTTTTCCCCCTCAATGTGATAAAGTTCAATTTGTCAGGGCCAACGCCATGGCATAGCAGGCTAATTCTCCACCTATAGCACCAGCATCTCATATAAATCCCATTTCATGTTCTGGTTGTTCCACATTTGATCCAGCTCCCTGCTTATGGCCTGGAAAAGTAGCAGAGAATGACTCAAGGCTTTGGGTGCCTCCACCCATGTGGGAGAAGCAGAAAAAGCTCCTGGCTCCTGGGCCCAGGCATTGGATTGGCTCAGCTCTGGCCATTTGCAGCCATTTGAACAGTGCATCAACAGATGGAAGATCTCTCTCTCGAGTAGAGATCGAAGATGGCCGACCTCGAGGAGCTGGTATAAGGTGGAGAACAAAGAGAGGAGGACCGATCCAGCAGAGGAACAAACCAGGAGACACAGAATTGCAGGGAGAGGAGTGGGAAGGTCACTAGACTTCACTGAAGTAAGAAGATCAACACAGCTTGGAGGGACAGTCAGAAAAAGAAAGAAAGGAAAGACAGCACTCCATGCAAGACTTGGTGAGTTGCGGTCCCAGGCAGGGGGAAGGTCGGCGCAGTCTTGGCCGATCCAGGGAAGACAAGGGCAGCTGCAAAAACAAGCTCCCACACCAGCGGGAGCCACAGACCACTGGAGTCCTGGAAACCCTAAGGGTGGCTACAGGTTTGAACATAGGGGCCATCAACCCCTGCAGAGGTTGAGGACAAGCAGAGGGGACGGACTCCCAGCAGAACGCCCACCAACAGGTCAGCACCATTGAGAGAGTGCAGAGGGGGCTGGAGCCACTCTCAGGGACTGGGTCACAGAAATTCGGCTCCAAACTGTGGATTAGCTGCGGGGTTTCCTGCTGTGCTCAGCCTGAGCCCCAGAGGTGGGGCACCACACCTCAGAGTCAGCCAACCCAGACAGAGGTGCAGGCTAGCAGGGACACGGCTGCACACCTTACAGCTGGGGAGCACATCTGAGAGAGTGCAGCAGGAAGCCTCACTATGCCTGGACAACCCAAGCTTTTCTGACCCAGCTCGGGGCTGCGGATTCCAAGCTGCAGGCAACTGGAAATTCCAGCGGAGCCCAGCTTTCCTAACCCAGCTTGGGGCTGTAAATTCCAAGCCGCAAGCAGGCAGCTGGAGGCTCGGGCGGAATCCCCTGCTGTGCTCAGCTCTTAGCCCAGAGGCGGGGCACCACTCAACAGTCTACTGATCTGGACAGAGGCACGG
Organism: Ochotona curzoniae; assembly: GCF_017591425.1. NCBI lineage: Eukaryota > Metazoa > Chordata > Mammalia > Lagomorpha > Ochotonidae > Ochotona > Ochotona curzoniae. The sequence continues at coordinate 1,306,084 of NW_024467025.1, forward strand.
GCTAGCAGGACCACGACAGTGTGTCTCACAGTGGGACAGCACCTTTGAGAGAGTGCAACAGGGACCCTCACTAGGCCGGGGCACACCAAGTTGTCCCAAACCAGCTCAGGGCTGCGAATTCCGAGCCACAGGCAGCTGGAAGCTCTGGTGGAACCCCCTGCCATGCTCAGCCCCAACTCCAGAGGCAGGGCAGCACTGCTCCACACAGCTAGCTGACCCGGGCAGGGTCACAGGCTAGCAGGCTTGCAGGGACACAACAGTGTGTCTCACAGTGGGACAGCGCCTTTGAGAGAGTGTAACAGGTAGAGCAGCCTCGCACTAGGGCCAGGCCCACAGAGCCTTCTGACCCAACTCAGGGTCAGAAAGAGCAGCAGGTGGCAGGAGACTGGGGCAGAACCCCCTGCTGTGCTCAGCTCCAACCCCAGAGGCGGGGCACTGCTCAACAGAGTCTGCTGACCTGGGTGGAGGTGCAGGCAAGCGGGCCACAGCAGCATGTTTCCCAACAGGGGAGCACATTTGTGAGAGTGTAGTAGGGTGTGGAACTGCATGCTCTATATCTACCCAGAGCAAAGACAAGAAACCCAAGGCTACAAAGTCTCTCATCCACACTCTATCCCTGTTGGCACACACAAGACAATACCTAACCGAGGAAAAAGGAGGCTGACCGAGAAGGGCAGGCATAGAGGAGAATGTGGTAAAAGAGGGATGAAAGATAGCTGAGGGAAGAGCAGCAGACCAGAAACCTGCAGAGAAGAGTGCTTGAAGTGTCCCTGAACACCGAGCAACCAAGAAGAATCACGCAACTTGGAAGGAATCCAGAGAAAGTAAGCAGGGAACACAACAACCCGCCCGGAACGTGGAAAAAATAACACAATGAGAAAAAGCATCAGAAAAAGCAACGACTCAGTTGAGAGAGCCAGCACCCCACCAAATAAGGGCCAAAAGCCATTATCAATATCGGAGATGCGAGATGAAGACATGGAAGATTTACCAGACAAGGAATTTTAAAAAATAATGCTAAAATTTGTCAGAGACCATGAGAAGAAGTGGGAAGACTTCAAGAACAACATAGTCACAGAAATACAAGTCAAAACCAAAATTGATGACCTGGAATTCAAAATTGAAAGTTTGACCAACAGAATAAATACGGCAGAGGAAAGGATCTCTGAAACGGAAGACACACAAAATGAAGATACCCAGCTAGTTAAACAGCTGGAGACAAGCCTCAGCAAAGCTAATAAAATGATACAAGAAATGAAAGATCACCTTAGAAAATTGAATATTCAGATCATGGGCCTTCCCGAAGGAGTAGAAAGAGAATCAGGAATGCAAACGGTGCTTGATGAAATTATACAGGAAAACTTCCAAAACACTTGGAACACGAATCCAGCCCGCATACAGGACGGACAGAGAACTCCCAACAGACATGATCCAAAGAGATCTTCACCCAGACACATGGTGCTCAAGTTCTACTCCAACGAAGACAAAGAAAGAATCCTGAGACAAGTATGAAGCAGAGAAAAGATCACATACAGGGTAAAACCCATCAGAATCACTGCTGACGTCTCCGAAGAGACCCTACAAGCAAGGAGAGAATGGACAAAGATCTTCCAAGTCCTGAAACAAAACAACTGTCAACCAAGAATAATGTACCCAGCAAAGATCTCATTTGTATATGAAAACGAAATCAGATACTTCCATAGCAAAGAAAAACTAGAAGAATATGTCAACACAAAACCAGCTCTGCAAAATCTCCTTAGAAATGCGCTAATCCCAGAAAAAAAGGAGGCAAACCATAAACAAAGATGGCAAACAGGAAGGTCTCCAAACTAAAGCCCACACAAAGAAGGGCAATGACACAGATAACAATACACACAAAACACAATCGCATGGCAGGGCAAAATTACGACCTCTCAATTTTAACTCTTAACACAAATGGTCTAAATTCACCAATCAAAAGAGATTAATGGAATGGACCATCAAGAAATGGAAAAGTTCTTAGACTCCCACCACTTACCAAAACTTAGTCCAGAGGCAACAGAAGAATTAAATAAACCCATAACTGAGGCAGAGATTGAAGCAGTCATCAAGGATCTCCCAACAAAGAAAAGCCCAGGCCCAGACGGTTTCACTTCAGAATTCTACAAAACATTCCGAACAGAACTAACCCCAATCCTCTACAAACTCTTCAAAACAATAGAGAAGGAAGCAACCCTTCCAAACTCATTCTATGAAGCCAACATCACCTTAATCCCAAAACTGGATAGAGAACCATCAGAGAAGGAAAACTATAGACCTATCTCTCTGATGAACATTGATGCTAAAATTCTCAACAAAATCCTAGCCAATAGAATTCAAAAAATCATCAGACAGATCATTCATCCGGATCAAGTAGGATTCATCCCTGGAATGCAGGGATGGTTCAACATTCGGAAATCCATAAATGTAATACACCACATCCAAAAACTGAAAAACAAGAACCACATAATAGTATCAATAGATGCAGAAAAAGCTTTCGACAAAATCCAACACCTCTTCATGCTAAAAACTCTAGCCAAGGTAGGCATAGATGGAAAAATCCACAGCATAATCAAAGCAATTTATGAAAAACCCAATGCCAGTATCATACTGAATGGAGAAAAGCTAGAACCCTTCCCACTGAGATCTGGAACAAGACAAGGATGCCCGCTATCACCACTGCTATTCAATATAGTCCTAGAGGTACTTGCAGAGGCCATAAGACAAGAAAAAGAAATCAAAGACATACGAATGGGAAACAAAGAGGTCAAGCTTTTACTATATGCAGATGACATAATCCTGTACATAGAAAAACCAGGAGACTCAATACAGAAACTGCTAGAACTTATACGAGAGTTTGGCAGAGTGGCAGGGTACAAAATTAATGAACGAAAATCAACAGCCATAGTGTACGCAAACAGCCCCAAGATGGAAAAAGATCTAACCAGCAAGATACCATTCAAAATAACAGAGAAAAGTATGAAGTATCTGGGAATACATCTAACCAAAAGTGTAGGAGACCTATTCGAAGAAAACTACAAACTATTCAAAAAAGAAATTGAACAAGACCTCAAAAGATGGAATAACATCCCATGCTCCTGGATAGGCAAAATCAATATCATTAAAATGTCTATACTACCAAAAGCAATATACATTTTCAATGCAATTCCAATCAAATTGCCCAAAACATTCTTCACGGAACTGGAAGCAATGATTCAAAAGTTCATCTGGAAGCACAAAAAACCAGAATAGCTAGAACCATCCTAAAGAATAAGAAGTTAGCAGGAGGAATCACAGTTCCGGACCTCTGGACATACTATAGAGCAGTGGTTATCAAAACAGCCTGGTACTGGCACAAAGACAGGAAGGAAGATCAATGGAATAGAATAGAAGCACCAAAAGGGAACCCACACAGATACAGCCAATCAATCTTTGACAAAAATACCAACAATAGTCCAAGCAAATGGGAAGGCCTCTTCAGTAAATGTTGTTGAAACAACTGGCTGATAGCCTGCAGAAACAAAAAAAATAGACCCACATCTATCACCATACACTAAGATCCAATCTACATGGGTAAAAGCCTAAACCTACATCCAGAAACCTTCAAACTCTTGCAAGAAAATGTAGGAAATACCCTGCAAGACCTAGGAGTAGGTCCCGACTTTCTAAGAAGGACACCAAAAGCAATAGCAGTTGAGAACAGAATAAACAAATGGGACCTCATCAAACTAAGAAGCTTCTGTACAGCAAGGGAAACAATCAGCAAAGTAAAAAAGCAACCCACAGAGTGGGAGAAGATCTTTGCACACTACATAGGTGATAGGGGGCTAATCTCCAGGATATACAAAGAACTTCAAAACAACCAAAACACCAAAACAAACAAACCACTCAAGAAATGGGCATGGGAAATGGGCAAACATTTCACAAAGGAACAAGCCCAAATGGCAAACAAACATATGAAAAAATGCTCCAGTTCCCTGGCAATAAGGGAAATCCAAATTAAGACATCAATGAGGTACCACCTAACACCAGTAAGATTGGCCCACATAAAAAACAACACCAACGACACTTGTTGGCGAGGATGCGGGGAAAAGGGAACACTACTCCACTGCTGGTGGGGCTGCAGGTTAGTACAGCCTTTATGGAAATCAGTATGGAGAACACTTAAACAACTCAAAATCTGCATACCATATGATCCAGCAATAGCACTCCTAGGAATATATCCAAAGCACCTGTTTCACGACAAACCAACATGCACCCCTATGTTCATAGCAGCACAATCAGTAATTGCAAAAACATGGAAGCAACCGAAATGCCCATCAGCAGAAGATTGGATAAGAAAGCTATGGTTCATCTACTCCATGGAATACTACTCAGCTATTAAAAAAAACAAAATGCAGTTCTTTGTGGCTAAATGGGCCCAACTGGAAACTATAATGCTAAGGGAAATGAGCGAATCCTAAAAGGATTCTATTTTTTTTTTTGATCCTGTCATTGATACTGTCTCAACACATGTGTTTCGAAAAATTGAACTTGCATTATTTTTAACATATTGTTTACTCAATACTATGTCAATCAATTCCATAACACTATATATTGTTGCTGATGTTTTGTTGGGGCTTTTAACTGACTGGGATTTTACTCTGTTAGCTTTGCCTTCAGACCAGGGAAGGCCTCCCCAAGAAGCCGTTAAATGTTATCAGGACAATAAGATGCTGGACTCAATGCTGGGTATGTGCTTGCAATGAAGGAATCTCAACTGAACTTGAACTGTGGTTATGCACCATGGGGGGAGGGTTGTGGGAGGAGTGGGGGAAATCCAAGCACCTATAAAACTGTATCACATAATACAATGTTATTAACAATAAAAAAAAAGAAGATCTCTCTCTCTCTCTCCCTCCCCCACCTCTGCAAATGTGCCTTTCAACTACAAAAAAATGAATCTCTCTTTTTTAGTTCAATGAATCAATTATTATAGATCATGCTGCTGGCAACAGGTCTAACAAAAGTCTTTGCCTAGTTTTAAGGGCTGAATATTTTTGCCTGTTTTTTCTTTTCCTAAAGGTTTCATAATTTTAACTTTTTTTTTTGAGTCCGTGACCCATTTTTATATTAGATGTGAGGTATAGGGTGAGGTTAACTTTTTACCTAGGATTCCCAACTGCTCCAGCATCACCAATTGAAAAAGCCAACCCCCCTCGAAACCTCTCTGTAGTATTCTCCTAAACCAAAGGCATGCATTTCTGTGGATGCCTTTCTGGCTTCTCTATTCCCTTCCATCAGTGGACCAGCCATCCTCTGCCAACACCACATTGCCTTGATTTCTGCCACTCCTTAGAGAGAATTAGTGATGGGTACAATGAGTTCCACCTCTTCATGTTCCTTGAATTGTTTCTATTTTGCTTGTTTTAAAAAAAATTAAAGAATTGTACATGTTTAAATAGTTTCATGTTCAAATGGATGAACATTTATTATGAGGATTTTCCCCCACATTCAGGTATTTATTTTTCGCCTCTCATATTAATGTGACAAATTTGTTAAAGCTAATAATGCAATATTATAAAGTATCAGGATTATCTTAGCTATTTAAAAATCTGTGTCTCTACATATGTATTTTTGAAAAAGGTTGCTTTTTTCTCAAAAACAAATCAGGTATTTTGACAGGAATTGCATTAGACATTTACATCATTTTAGAGAGAATTATTATATTTAATATATTAGTTTTGTTCAATCTATTAGCACAGTGTAACTCCTTTTATTTAAATATTCTTTGATTTCTTTTATCAGCATTTTATAAATTCTAGTATACATATCCTATAAATGTTCATTTTTACCTATTTCTTACTTGGGGGAAATTATCTACATGGACAATCATGTCATCCATAAAGAGTAACATCCCTGATTTTCTTTAAGGTCAACTAGCATATCCTAGAGAAAAACACTGAGGCATTTGGACTCAAGATTCTGTCACTTCACAATTGCAGACAATAAGTGATTGTTATTTAATGCAGAAAGAAAAAAAACCAGATAAATTAAGAGCACCTTTCTCCATGCCAATACACAGAATAAAGAAAAACACCTGTCAATTTTACAGTTCTTTTCCTCTGTACTGTTGCCTTGCTGTGATAAGCTTGTAACTGTATCATAAGGGGCGAAAAACAGGTTGGCTTTTATTCCCATAATTAAAACTGACCCTTTCAAGCATGACTTTTATTCTGTCCTCTATTTTGTAGACAGGAAGTCCCTGCCAACCGTGAAAATAGCTTCTCCTTCTGCACGCACTTCAAGTGCAGCCCCCTTCATCAAACAAGTCCCAGGGTATCAGAAGCCCTGTTGATCTAAACAGGAGACAGATCTTGTTTCTTGATCTCTCTGTGGGTGACAGCAGGGAGCTGAGGATGAGCAAGTCCCCAGGGTCAGTGGCCATGTCGAAAGCAGCAACAAAACTCCTGACATTCAGTCTGCCAATTTAACCACAGACCACATTTCCTCCTTTTAATTTCCATTCAGTCCTCCACATAATTACATCAATGCTTCACTGTGTGTATGACACATGGTATGAATTAAAGAGCCAAGTGTAAAATTCTCTGCCTCAGAAGGCAATTACTTTCAGCAATTGTTTCAGCTCGGTTGAAAGGTAATCTTAAACACATTGAGTCTAAGTTCATATATTAGCAAGCCTTTGGGGTTGTGTGCCAAAGTCCAAAGGCAAGGACGCTCCAAGGGACACTCCAGAATGGTCTCGGAAGTAGGCTTTGGAAAGTTTTCAGACCTTCTGCTGTTTATTTTCCTCCCAAGGTCATTCAACTTAAATCTCAATCTCTCTCTCTCTTTCTCTGTCTCTCTCCCTCCCTCCTTCCTCTCTCTCTCTCTTATCTGTCATTTCTCTTCCCTCCTGCTTCAGAATCCATGGAGGGATTCTGCCTGATCCCATGTGATTGGACATCTATCCTAGGACTAACCCTTGAGACGCTGGGGGGAGTGGGAAGATACCTTATAAAAACGTCCTAGGGAAATATTAAAATGCCATAAACACTGCACCGACTAAATATCTGGATATGAATACTTCTTTCATTATAAATTTGGAAATAGAAATTACCTACTTATGAAGTCAGTTTGTTTATAAGTAACAGAGATTTCTCCATGATGTCAAATCTTTTGCTCCTAGACCTACAAGCCAATAGGCTAATCACAGTCTTATTTCTACCCTAAAATTTCAAGACTTGAAGATCAGAATGTTGATATTTTAGTAACTTTGCCCTGCAAATACAGACAATCTAGCAATCTGATAGAATGGGCACCTCAGAGGTGTGAAGCCCTATTGACAATTAATGTAAGTCATGGGCTTTAGAGTCTCTTTTCAGGACACTGTGACCTAAAATAAATCACCTAGGCACTTTACACTGCAATTCTTTATTTATAGAATAGAAAAATAATATCTACCTGGTTTATATTCTGTCATATTTGTAAATATCAAATGTGCTAGCATGCAAAAAAAGTGTGTTACATCAATAGGCAATACAGAAATATGATACAGTACTACAACCGCACTTGTTTGGGAATTCGTCTTTTTAAAAACCTAGTAATTGCTTGAATACTATAAACTGCTAAGTTAAAAAAACCTTTAGAAAATTTCCATTTAATGTAACATTGCTGTTTTAACTGTATTGTAACTGGGGTGGGATTGTTACAGGGGAATGGGGAGTTAAGAAATGACTATTTTGTTTGTGACCACTCACCTTTAATTTACTAATAAATTAATTCAATTTAGTAGTAATTAGCATATAAAATATCTTTTTTCTAAATCCAAGAAGAAAGATAATCCATGTATGTGGTCATACTTATTTTTTACATTTGAAAGTATTTGAGGCATAAACTACCTTGTCACATAAACAGTCAGATCTGATCTTGAAGAGGCAAGTTTCCAAATCCTAATCCAGCCTGCCATCAAAAAGACTACAAAAAAAGGTGTCTCCTAATCTATAAAGTTCTCAGAAAGCGACCTCCAAGCCAGTGTTCCTGGAGGTTAGAAGCAGAAAAGAGATAACCAGCCACTCAGTTTTCGTTGCTGACCTCATACCGTTTTCTCCCAGAGGAAAAGGCCATTGTACACAGTGATTTGCACCTACTCTCTACTAACTCCCAGATTCCTACTGTGCTCCAGCTTTCCCAAAACCACACAAAATATGCTGCATCTCTGGGGCCGTCACCAACAACTCCCACATTAAAATGCTTTCTTTAGTGCATTCCCCTAAGGGTTCAGATAGGTAATCCCAAGAGGTGGGGAACAGCAATTTTCCTTCCTAGAGCCCACATTTTATGGAGTACAATTTTGATTTCTAAGCAGGAAAGAACATACTGGGGAAGACAATATTTTTGCTCATATTCTCTTTTTTAAAAAGGTGAGTAGAATTATATAATAATTTTGCAAATATCTAAGAGACTCAAAAATCTACTCTGATCTATCTGAACAGTTCTAGTAGCTTCAGGTGTCCAGTAGCTGAAACTGGATCATGGTTTTCTGTAGATTGGTTCTCTCGTGTTTGTCCCCAGTCATGATGAGCAGCCCTGGTTTGTTTTCCCTCTTCTTAATAACTGAAATGTCTCTGAGAGGTCGGAAACAGAAAAAACCAAGCCATTTCATGGCTGTGCCATCATTAAAAGCATCTGTTTTTATTTGTTCATTAGGATGCATTCTACAAGAAAAAAATGACCAAAGACTCCATTTCTACCCATTTGTTGGCAACACAGGTATCCTGATCTATTCTGCTATATTAGTTTAATTGAAACATCATTGAGAAATACTGATTTCCTATGAGGAAGAAATGAAAGTCTAGATAAATTACCCCAAATAACATATGGTCATTTCCTGTGAAAGTCATAAGCTATTTGTACACCATTTGTTTTCCAAGAACAGAGGCTTTATGTATTAAACTGGACTCTAAAGTAAGGTACATTGATTTACAAGAAATTGTTCCTTTACACACAAATTCATCATTGACAAATACTGTTTCAGGGAACTGAACTGAAGGAGGGCTTGTGTTTTGAGTCAAGCATGTCATCAACTGTGTCAGCATCTGTTTATAAATAGTTTTTTTTTCCCAATTAGTGGATTCAAAGTTTTTGGAAATGTTTGTTTTAAATCATTTCAAGTAAGTATCGCAAAATTCAATATTGGGGTTCCCATTCATAGAAATCTGTATTTGCTTCTATTTCACAGAAAAGTGGATAGGAGGTGAATTATTGGGGAATAAAGGTGGGAGCCAACTGGGGTGGTGAGCAACATTTTCCTGGGAAAGGTGACTGGCTCTTTCCCAAACTGAAAGAACGATCAAGTATCCCTGTCACCTTGAAAAATCCCTGAGGATTTTCCATTTGTCACTCTGAACTCACAGACAGTGCTCTGGGCTGCCTAGCATATTTACCTGCACATCTCAAAATATGTGTATGTCATGGAAGGTATGAGCTTTCAGTGACAGGTACAAAGATGTGTCCAAACATCACTTTTATTCAACTATTCACTTTAACTCAATCTATTTGGCTGGTTTGGGAAGCGGGTATTCTTCTTGTTTAAGTTCAGCTTTTACTTTTTTCACTCTGGCTAGAATATTTTTTTTAATGAACTGCATATGCCCGATATATTTTACTTTTTAAAAGGCATTATTTGCATATCCTCTCCCTTTCTGTTTTTATTGCCCTCTCTTCACAGACAAACTTCAATTTCTCTTAGAGTTGATAAACCTACTGCTGTTCATCAACATCTCTGTGCTTACTTGACCTTAGCTCATGGATATTAACAAAGACCCAACTGGCCATATCACATCTCCCATGCAAATCTCACCTCTTGACCCCCTCTTCCTCTTTTCAGTTTTCTTCCACTTTTTTTCCTTCATTATACTGAAGCATTATAGGTTTGGAATATTGCATTCTATGATTTCAAGCCTGTGTACTTTAATTCTCCACCACAACGATCCTAACTCTAGCTGACGATGTCTCTCCATGCTCCATTTGTCCCTTGCAAACTTTCACTTGTGATGCTATGAAGACACCCTAGGAGGTAAATTAGTTTCTATTTCTTTTGTTTCACAGATGGAACTCTGCATGTAAAGAGAGATTGAGTGTAGAGCACCAAGAGGTAAGAGGTAATTCCATGCCTCACCTTGGGCTGCATCTTGGAAACCAGGAGCCTGTCCCTTTGCTCCATGGTGCCCAGATTTCTGTGGAGCCTCTGTGAATAGGAATGCTGCACCTGGCTGATGACTTGTGGCTTTGCACTCCTTAAGGGAACCATTCCTTTCAAACCAGGTTCTCCCATTCTTTCAACTGATGAGGGTATATTCCAAATCCCCAGGCACCTGCAGTCTTCCCTCAATGTAATTCTTTCCCTGGGACCCTATTTGGCTCAGCTCCAATTGTTGCTTGCCTGGTCTAAGGCAGTTTCATGTTGCCTGACCTCTTTCCCAAGAGTCGACAAAGAACATGTTAACCTCTGTGAGCTATTTCTTTCTTGCACCTTCCTATCAATCACTTGCATATCATCCATTTCAGATAATGACAGAAACTTTCAGCTGTGGCGATTAGCCACAGCTCATCAACAGCTTCGAGAACCTGCTGGAATTTTCCTCAGAAATCAATGCACTCAACTGTGACATGCTGATTGAGATAATGAGCTGCAAGATGAAAATTAAGCAATAATAGAGTGGATAACCTCTTGTTCTCCCACTAAAGAGAGAAGAAAAGCAAACGGAGAAAGAGAAGGGGGAGGAAGCTCAGCACTGAAGCTTATGTTCTAATACATTCCTTGCTTAATTGTTCCCACCCAAATCTGACTGTCTACCGCTGTCCAAGGTTTCTGCAAATTCTTCTGGTGCTGACTTTCGGACTGAAATATGTATCTGTAACTTACATTGGTGTGAAGTTGACTGAGCCTTAAAAGCCACAGTACCAGCATTTTCCCCAAATCCCTTTCCCTTTTACCACTCCTCTTCCCAAGGATCAACCTTAATGTTGGCCTATGTTTGGCACCAGTACCTTGGATTGGGTGTCAGCTTTAGCCAGTGGCATGCAAGCACAAGCCACAGTGCTTCTTTGCCATTGTTCCTCTGGAATTCAAGAGGCATCCAGGCCACCTGGGGCAGCCCCTGCCTCCATGCACAGGATCCAGAGTACAAAAATAAATTCCCACATTTTGCATTGCTGGCCAAGCCCCTTCCCTGATATATGCTCTCATGCACTGCAGAACAAGGTTCCATTAGCAGCATCCCATATATATGACAGTGGGCCTGTAGGATTACATCACCTTACATCATTATAGCTGCCTCAGTGTAAGTGTGTTCAGTGATGTTTGCTCAGTGAGCAAATCACCTAATAAGGCATTTCTTAGAAGCAATCCTGTCATTTAGCAATGCACAGCTGTCTCTCAGAGTAGTTCTCTTCCAATTCCATATTGCTCACTTCCAAGATGTTTCCAAGGCATCTCTCACAATATTTATTTAATCTTAGTTGACCCTGTAGTTTCACAACTGAATTGCTTTCCATCTTAGTTAGCAAATTCATGTGTAGGTCTACATCTTAACTATACCATTTACCCCAAAATACAAAATGCATCTCTATTATTCATATACAAATAAACAGCTTGAATCAAGATATATAACCAAAAGCTTGAAACTACTTTAAAATGAGACATAAATTGATTTAACGTCACATGACAAATATTGTTTCTCAAATGTCATATATGTGTATTTACATATTTATATTATATATAAATATGTATATTTAAACAGTGAAAGAAACATGACATTTGTGTGCTTATTTCCACTCTTCATATCTACTTTTCTATCACCTCCTTTAAAAGATATTTATTCATTTGAAAGAAAGAGTGACAGAGAAAGGGAGAGGCATGCAGAGAAAAAGAGACAGATGGTCCATCCACTGGTTCACACCCAGAGAGCTGTTAACAGCCAGGGCTGTGCCAGGTCAAAGTCAAAAGCCCAGAAATCTATGCATGTCTCCCAAGTGGGATACAAGAACTAGGGCAATCATGCTCTTCTTTCCAGGTGCATAAGCAAGAAAGTGGATCAGAAGCACAGTGCAGCCAGGACTGAAACCAGCACTCTAATACAGGATGTGACATCACAAGGAGTGGCTCAACCCACTGTACCACAACACCTGTCTATCCTTTGCTTACAAAAAATCATCTTGTTCTTAGTGAAAGATTCTGTGAAGAAATAATTCCTCTCACTAAGGTGGAAAAGCACTAAGTACAAACTCATTATTCCATCCCAAGGGAATATGGGATCTTGACACATGTCTTTAACCGGCTATGCCTCCACTTTATTAACAAAAGAGCCCTTATGAAAGTGTATAGAATGGAGGTAATGGTACTGAAGTGACAACAATGTAAGTCCTTTCTACTGAGCGCCATAACTCCACCAATCCTAGTATCACATTTTAGTATCTAAATTTGCACTTCATTTTAGAATAGATGAAGCAAACGTATTTAACTGGCAGACAATTTCATTTTTTAAGAGGTATTTATTTTAGATGTCAGATTTGCCGACGAGGAGGAGACAGACACTGAGAGAGATCTTCCAGCTGCTGGTTCACTTTCCAGAGGCTTAAAACGCCCAAACTTTGGACCAGGCTAAGGCCAGGAATAAGAAACTTCACCTGGGTTTCCCATGTGGGTGTCAGAGATCCAAACACTGGCTGAGCCTATGTTGCCCTTCCCAGGCCATGGCCAGAAAGCTAGATAGGAAGTGGAACAGGCAAGACTTCAACTCACACCCAAATGGGGTTCTGGCATTTCAAAGAGCAGCTTTACCGCCATTCCACCATAGTGGCTCCAGGCATTATGTTTTTCAATAGCTCATGAAACAGCAGTAGTATTTCTATCTATAACAAGGAAAAGTGTAGATGCTGTGGAGGACTTTTGGCCTGGCAGTTGAGACATCACATCCCATATCTATTGCCAGGGTTTGACTTCTATTGCAGGTCCTGACTCCAGCTTCTTGTGGATGCAGACATTCAGAGGCAGTGGTAATTTCTGCCTTTGTTTCCCTGCATAGAATTGACTTGGATTGAATTCCCAATTCCCAGCTTCATCCTGACCCAGATCCAGTTGCTGTGGGTGTTTGGAGAGTGAATCAATGGATGGCAACTATCTATCTATCTATCTATCTATCTATCTATCTATCTATCTATCTATCCATCCATTCATCCATCCATCCATCATCTATCATCTCTCTCTACAGCTCTAAAATATCAATAATAATGTTAAATAAAATTATAGATGCCTGCTGAAGCACTCCTATGATGCATTTTTTTCTAAGAAAAATATAGATGTGACTACCTTCTTCCAAAATCTAGCACAACTATATTCACTAACCTTGTTTTTTTTCTTGAGTTACAACTTATTTTAACATTGTAATTCCTTATATTGCTTTCTTTGCTTTCTTGTGTATCTCACAGCCTCCAACAAAATGTAGAATTACACCTTAAACCTTGCAAAGGCAGTAGCTGTATTATCTTCTTTTATTTTCTGTGAAGATTTGAAAGAAATTAAGGTAAAAAATATGACATCAAGGGGGAATTAATGAAAGCAGAAATTCTGTATGCTAATAATTTTGTTTAAATCCTTTAAGGTGAGATATTTATAATGAGATAAATATTGACATATAAAACTCAACAACTTAAAAAAGTATAAGATAGGGCGTGGTGTGGTAGCCCAGTAGCTAAAAGTCCACACCGTGTATATGCCAGGATTACATATGGGCACCGGTTTGTGTCCTGGCTGCTCCACTTCCCATCCAGCTCCCTGCTTGTGGCCTGGGAAGGCAGTCAAGGACGGCCCAAAGCCTTGGGACACTGCACCTGCATGCGTGACCTGGAAGAAGCTCTGGGTTCTTGGCTTCAGATCTGCTCAGCTCTGGACATTGCGGCCACTTGGGTAAAGAACCAGTGGACGGAAGATCCTTCTCTGTCTCTCCTTTTGTCTGTAATTCTGACTTTCCAATAAAATAAATAATTATTTTGAAAAGTAAGAAATATTAGAAGCCACGTAATTGTAATGTTTCACCATTTTTGTTTTGAAAGTAAGAGAAGAAATGCTTGAGAAAGAATAAATTAGAAAATTTATCTTAATGAATGCATAAAATAACGTTTAATTACAGTCATTTTCAGACATGAGCAGTCCTTACCCAACCTACCCCAGTGGATATTTGGTTTGGTAATGCCTGGACACATTTTTGATGGTCACAATTGAGGGTCTATTACTGACATCTAGTGAGTAGAGACTAAGGATGTTAAACTTCTACAAGCATATGACAGCCCCATCAAAGAATTACCTGACCCCAAATGTCAAAGGTGCCCTACTTGAGAAATGTTGTTCTAATTTATTTGGCAAATAAAAAAGACAGCAACTGGAATTACTTTCACAATGTCTTGAATGGGTCAATTCAACTCAAGGAGGTCATCTTCAGGATATAGAGTCCAGTCTTCTCAAACCTTTCTATTCATTCATTCTTTGTCATTTTAACTGCACAAATTTCTAGAGACTCTGTCTTCTCTAGCAATTGGATCCACTCTGCTCCCTGCCAATGATTTAAACAGCTGGAAGTTTAACTTTGACACACAGAAATCAGGAGTTTTGAAGCTCAAGGAAGCAAAACTATTCAAATGCTTAAAAACAGCCTCTTTGAAAGAGCATCAAGAGGTAGACACTCTAACACACATAAAGGAGCAGAATCTGAAAATCTGACAGGAAATTCTCTGCTAGTTTGGCTTTACATGAAAATCAGGAGAAGGAACCTGTGTTGTGACCCAGTGGTTAAAGCTGTTGTTTGTGATGCCAGCATCCCTAAGTGCACCGATTTCAGTACCAGCTGCTCCACTTGTACCCCAGTGCCTTCATCAAAAGCAGTGACAGATGAGCCAAGTTCTTGGGTCTCTGCCACCCCTGTGGGAGACTTGGATGAAGCTTCTGGCTCTAAGGTGAATGCAATGGCCAGCAGGCCAGAGTGGAGCCAAGAGCCAGGCGCCTCACCTAGGCTAGGAGAATGCATGGCTATACATATAAAGAACTTTCAACAAGAATCCTGTCTTACCTTCCTCAGTTTAACTTTTTAGGCTGTTGCCTCCACAATGTTTTGGTTTTTACGTCAATCCTTCTTCAATATATTGTGAAAAAATTGCTTTGGCAGACATCCTCACTGTGAATATTGGTATTTTTTTCACCATTATCTGAACACTACCATGAATTCAAACAATTCAAGGCTCTGTGATCCTTAGAGATATTAGAATAACATCATACGGTTAGGAATTACTATGCCAAGTAGAAAGCCCTAGAACTCTAAAACAGAAACTGCAATCAAAAAAGAAATGATTGCTTACAACAGTAAAGAAAGACTTGAGTTAGATTTTTAATATGATTTGATGGGAGTTAATTATATTTTTTGTATGCATGTATGTGTTCATAAATGTATGAATATATATGCATATATATATATATACACTTATTATTCCTTTTGAAGTTTTTCATTATTGCTTGATATTTATCCTTTTATTGTTAACAGTAAATTTAAAACATGGGCAGGTAGTCTGACCAACCTAACAGATTGAGGACAGTCACATTCCACTTTTTTGCTGTCCTCACATCTGAATAAAAACAAATCCTTCTCGAGGATACCGCATAGCCAGTGCCCACTCACAAAAATAGTCCAAGGTATGACTTTCCAGCTTCATGATGGTGTGACTGTGACTCGTGCAGCGTTCCTGCCATTTGTGCTCAGTATAGTATCCAATAAATTACATGAGATATTCAGAATTTCATTACAAATGGGCTCTTTTGTGCATGACTGTGCCCATCAGTGAAGTGCTCTGAGAATATTTAAGGTCAGTACTACAGCTCAGTGAGTAGCTTAGGGTATATTTCAACTTACCACATTTTCGACACTGTCAGAAGTTGACAAGCTATATATATATTTTCCACATAAAATATTCCATTTTCAAAAAAGTTGGTTTTATCTACTTTTAAAGTAGAGTTGGAGGGAGGGGAGATGGGAGGACAGGAGAGGGGGAGGGAAAGAGGGAGAAAAAGAGTGAGAAAGGGAGTGGAAGGGAGTAAAGAGGAAGGTGGAGAGGGAGGGAGTGAAAAAGGACTTCTATCCACTATTCACTTCCCACATGCCTACAACAGCTAGGATTTGGTCAGGACAAAGCCAGGAGCCAGGAACTATACCTCAATATACCTCATGGGTGGCAGTGGTTGAGCTACCATCTGCTGCTTCCCATGGTGGGATGATGGATACAGAAGTAATCATTTCTTAAATTATGCTAAATCTTTTATAATAATAACTCTACCAAAAAGAGAAAATATACATGTATCAACATCAAAATATCTGTGGTCTACCTCAGTTATACTTTTTAAGGGTGGGGTAAGCTGTTTTTTTGAGTTGCAATTTCCTTACCTATAAAATAGGATACACAAATATTTGAGAACGTTCCATGAAAACATCCAAAAGCTGTGCACATCTAATTTGATGTTATAGTTACCAGAAGGAAACTCTTGTAGCAGAGAAACTCTCATGCTTAGAGAAGACAGCAAAATCTGCTTGCAATAAACAGCCCATATGTGAACCTGCTACTCAATCCTTTATAGCATTGTATATACAAGGACCCCCAAGGCAGGTCAGGTGTGAGACAGGCAAGTGATCTTAGAAGCCACAGACAATTGATTGAAATGAACAATGGTGGAGCAGGGCAGAGCATCAGAGGAACAGACCTCAAGACAATGAGAAATGTGCAGTTGCTGTATTACAGTGTTTTGTGTGATTGGTTGACAGCAACATGTCTAAAAGGATAAATGTCATACTTGTACGTATGACATTTTGACTGCCAGCTCAGCTGTCACTCACATGGGGGAATGAAGACCACCTGAATCTTAGAGTCATGCAAGTAATGGGAATAATTCTTACCTCTCCAAGTAAAATAATGGTGGAGACAAACAATGGCAGCAGTTCTTTCTCATGGTACAGATTGTTTTGCAAACTTCTGAAGTGGATTCTTATTAATACTTACAATCTTTATCATACCAATTCATGTTAATCCTAGTGATTTTGGTCATTTCTTTATCTCGTTTATAAATGGGAATTATACAGTCCCAGGACTGGGAAGGGAGGAGACTCTGTCATTCTCATGCACACTCCTTCTGTCTTGAGGGGGTACAAGACCATTGTGGTTGATTTCCCAATGGAGCCCTTGTAAGGACTATCCATTGTCTATGCCTCAATTTCCCAAACTCACAGGAAACTTCCTGCCTCTGCCAGTGATCCTCACTGTTGGCCGGTTTCCCACCCTCTGCAGAGCCACTGTTATCATGATGCCGAGGTCAGGCCATGAGAATCTCCATCCAGTGCTATTCTTTCTGTCCTCCCCAGCCCAAATCCAGTGTTGAGACTCTCATCTACAGGGTGATGGTTTTACGGTGAGACTTGGGAGAATATTAAATCATGACAATGGCGTGATGAGATGGCTATCCTTACAGGAAGAGACCTGAGCTTGTTCCCTACCTCCCACCCCACACTGCCATGTTGAATATGTAAAAAAAGAAAAGAACCTGTACTAGATACTGAAGTGTTTGACACACTTCCTTGTTTCCAGAATGAGAAATATAATTCTTTTGTTTTAGCCTGCCTATGGTGTTGTTGATACAGGAGTCTAAGCTGAGTAAGACAACGCCTTCCCCAGCTCTGCCCTGCTGCTGGGAGTGCCACTGGGTTGGAGGAGCCATATTCCCCTGGAGCCACAAAATATGAAGCCACCCAGCTGGTCATGGCATGTGTGAGGAAAGCTTCTCTGCATACTTGCAAACACAAAATGCAAGAGGATATTTTGGTGCTTCTCATCTCTTTCTCTGCTTTCACTTTCTGTTTTCGAGTAAAATGACTTCAGCATGGAGAGAGGGTGGAGGTTGGGGGCAGGGGCTGCTCTCCCTGGCCACAAGATTCCCCCAGTAGCCCTATAGCAGGCATACATTGGGACTCTGCCTTTTGACTGCACTGTGAATTCTGTCAGGCAAATATTCAACAACTGGAAGCCATGGCTTCTGGAGCCTCATAGCCACTGTGAAAATGTTCTCTGCCATCCATAAGATTGGTGTTTCTCTTTCAAGGAAAAGGGCCTGTCCAATGCTGAGGGTGAGGAACCTTATTCAGCTCCTTTGCAATCCCTGACATTGTCAGCTGCTAGAGGTGATGTGGAAGGCCAGAGTAGTAGGGGTGACTTACACTTCCCTAAGGGATGGAGGAAGAATGAATTCAGCCCTCTCCAGGCACAAAGCTGCATCTGTGAGATCTGTGGGTGCTGCCCTCCCAAGCTTACTGGCACAAGGAAGGAAAGGCACAGCCTTCTACAGATGTGGCTTCTGGACAGCAGAGGTGTAACTAAAAAGAAGACATCAGAGTGGGGAAGAGCGGGTTCAGAAGACTACCAGTCAGCAGCCAAAAACTGCTAACCTTGAACCTGGTTAGACTCCAGTGTGGGCCAGAGGAAAACAGCATACAACAAGAGTTGGGGCATGGGAACAGCACTATGGCATGGTGTGTAAAGCCGCCATTAGCAGCACCAATATCTCATATAGGCCAGTTGCTCCTCTTGCAATCCACTTCCATATTAAAAGCAGTGGCAAGAGGCCCAAGTGTTTTGGCCCCATAAGACTCACATGAGAGACCTGAATGATGTTCCTGGTTCCAGGATGTGGCCTGACCAGCTCTGACCATGGCAACCAGCTGGAAGTTAACCAGCAAATAGAATATCTCTCTCCCTCTCTGTCTCTCTCTGCCTTCCTTCCATTCTTCCTCCCCTCATTTCTCCCTTCCTCATCCCTCTTCTCTTTTTCTCTCCAGCTGCCTCTGTCTACCTTTTCCTCTCTCCCACTCTCTCCCTGTAACTCTTTAAAAATAAATAAATCTAAATCAAACAAACAACAAAAGAATGTTGACACTGAACTACCTGGAGAGTATCTTCCTGATTCAGGAGGTTGACATGTGATGGGGTTCACCCAGCTCCTGGTATTATATTCATTATATGAAAGAACACTTGGCTCACTTGCAGTTCTTCACATGCTCCCATCCCTTATCTACAAACCCATTTTTAAAGGTCCTGTCTTCAGGAGTAGCAAGTAACAGGGAATCTGATAGTGAGTCTCCTTTCTGCTAAGGGTTAAGAATGGCAGGGGATGAGTCTAAGTGCTCTGATGTAGAGAGAGGTAGAAACAGCTACAAACAGGTGAGAACAGACTGAATCTGCTGGGATGCCTATGGGAGAGGCTGCGCAGTAGGAGTCAGTCCATTGCTGAGAAGGACCCTGAGCTGCCAGGCTGTGCTTCTGGGAAACGTGAAGATGTGTGGATGCCATGCCTTTGTACTACTTCCATGTTAAGCAGCACCTTCCTCTGCCTTACCATGTCGTATGTCTGTGTTAATCAAAGGTCAAGGACGGAAAAAAAGAAAGGAAAATAAAGCCTTGTGAACTTCCAGCTAGCTTCCTGGTCTAATGGCTAGTTGCTTAGCCACTCTGCTAAGATGCTTTCTGAGTCAGGAAGGCTGAGTACTGCCCATTATTGAAGAGTTATTAATAAATATTTTTACCAATATTTCCCCAAACTGTATATTTTCTTTAAAAAAGAATGGTGATCATGGTGATGATGATGATAGCAGTTTTACTTCTTTCCATACAAAGTCTCTGTGACAATGCAGGATTTGAAGTGACCCAGGGGTAGGCAGAGGGTGTCTTTTTGTTTTGTAGACAAACTCACTGACCTGATAGCAAAGCATATGAGAGGTTAGATGCAATGCAGACCATCAGCACCAAGGAAAAGGCTCTGGTTCCCATTGCCGGTGCTGCTTCTTTGTGCTCTTCTATGTGTATTATTGTTCATAAAATATGCTGGCCTTGTGAATTGTCTTCATTTCACTAGAGAAACTGCACTAAGTCATTTGCTATCTTGCTGCAGGATTTTCTTTTCTGTTTTCATATTTATGTATTTATCCTCCTGGAAAATATCAAGGTCGATTCCTGCCATTTGATGCAAAATGCAGGAGCTTTAACTGAAGGTGATGTTGATTATGCATGCATCCAAATATAGACCTGGGTCTTAAATATTTATTTTAAAACTGAAAACACTTAAATGGGAACACATACAAAGCTACAGAGTAAACAAAACAGTACAAAGCACAAAAGCAAAAGAAAAGTGAAATGAAACCTTAACTATGTCTATGTTACACTGCATGTGGTGGCAGGATTCGGTCTCTGCAGTGACAGATTCCTGTCCGTTGGAAAAAAAAATCAAAAAAAAAATATGGAAGGAAGCATACAATGACTAACAAATTAAGTTTTCAATCAAATCCTAATTTGTATGTAGTTGATACTTTGTTTCCTTGAGAATGAACTTTTATTTTTATTTTTTGAAGGAAGTAAATAGCAAGTTCAATTCCAAAGCTATTCTGAAATGGAATCAGGGGAAACCTAAATCTATGGGCAATTTACCAGACTTCTTTTCAACACAGTCAGAATCTAGCACTGGAATTCTAGTCACTTCCTGGACACAGCAAGCAGCAAAGGCTCAAACATAGGAGGCAAATACTGGGAGAGAATAACAGCAAAGGATATTCACCAGTTGCCTTTTTAATTTTGCAAAAACTTGCAAGCAAGTCTACCTTTCTATTAGAATCAGATTTAATAAAACCTCAAAGATAGAGACAACCTATGTGGCTGAAGTATATTAACAAGTGCTATGGGATAACTACAAAAATTAAGTCAGATTCTGCAGAGAACTGGAGAAGTGTCTTGTACATTCTAAGTAAAACTGAACTGCAATTTGACTAAAGAAAAAACAAAGGCATTCAGAACATGTGAGGACTCAGAAGTCCCAATACCCATGCATCCATTCACGGGATATATTATCAAACAAAGGAACGGAATAAAGAAATATATTCAGAGTAGTTGCTGCAACAATAGAGCTGGGAAAAGAAATCTCGGGATGGGATCCAAAAGGGGGATAGAGGTCCATTCCCAGGAAAGGGGTTCCAGGTAAAGGTAGACTTGATAAAATATTTTTGAGTATGATTTATTTTGTTGTGATTGTTTTTTATTGTGGAAAGATATACGTAATACAAACCGTATTTTATTTTCAGGTTTGCAGTTTAAGGGTATTAAATAATATAATTGAACAATCTCAACATTATTTGTGTTCAGTTTTTCATCTTCTGCTCAGATGTTCTCCCTACTAAACAATTCCATGTTCAACTTGCCACATAGCTCTAAATGAAATCATTCAATGTTTGCCAATATTTGTGACTGGGCTATTTCATTTCAAGTACTTCAGGTTCTTATATTCATTCATGCCACAGCATGTTAACTACCTTCTTTTAAAAAGCTGAATAATGTTTCATTATGGGTCCATATAGATATATTTCATTATAATTTCATTTACTGATTGGGTTTTTTCTGACTTTTTGATTCTTTTGAATGATACAATGAATACAGATGTTACAGATATGCGTTCAGGTCTCAGGTTTGAATTCTTTTGGGTGTATACTGGACATGGAATTACTAGATCTTATGTAATTCTATTTTTAATTTTATTTTAAAAATTGTGTTTTCAGCCATTGTTTCCCCCTTTTACACTCCCACAGCTAATGTGCAAGAGTTCCAATTAGTCCACAAGCATGTCAACACTAACTTTCACTGTTCTTGGAAATAGCCAGCCTAATGGGCATACCTTGTTTGATTGTACTTTGAGTTTGCACCTCCCAAACTACTAGTGTGTCCATTGGCCACTACTATATCTTATTTAGTGAAATGCCCACTGAAGTCCTGTCCTCATTTTAAATTTTTTTTCTGTTCAGCTGTATGGATTTATATATTTTAGATAAAATTTTCTTATGAGAGATATGGTTTGCAAATGTTTACTATCATTGCTGAATTGTATGAATTCATTATATAGTTTACATAACAACAATTTATTGGAAAAGATTTACAAATGCTTTTTCTGTCATCTACCTTATCAGTTTGTGCACTGAGTCTTTTTTTTAAAAGATATTATTTATTTGAAAACAGCATGAGAAAGAGGGAAAGGCAGAGAGATAGAGATCTTCATTGCTCAGTCCTCAAATACACCTGCAACAGCTAGTTCTAAGCCAGGACACAGCTGAAGAGTTTTATACCTGTAGGTTTTTAATCCATTTTGAACTAACATATAGAGACAGTGTAAGGTAAGGCTATAACTTTATTCTTTTGTATGTGAATATCCAGTTTCCTCATCATCATTTTTTTAAAAGACTGTCTCGTCCTCAATGCATAGTTTCGGCATCTTTGTTAAAAACCATTTGACCTTACATGCAAGGGTTTCCACAGGGCTCTCTAGTCTGTCACACTGCTCTATGTGTCTGTGTTTAAGTTAGAACCAGGCTATTTTGATTGTTGTAGCTTTGCAGTAAATTTTATAATCAAGAAGTGTGAGGCTTTTAATGTTGTTATTTTTTAAAAGATTATTTTTACCTTTTGGGGTCCTTAGAAATGTTATTTAAATCTTAGAACAATTTTCATGAGCTTTCGCAAAAAATTTTTAAAGAGTCAGCATTTTGATAGAGATTGTCCTGAATCCGTACGTCACCTTGGGTATATAGCATCTGTGCTCTAACAACACTAAGTTTTCCAGTTTACAAATATGGGGTGTATTTAAATTTGTTGATGCCTTCTTTCAATTCCCTCAGTGACGCTTTGATAGCTCGCAGTGTACAGATCTCCCAGCATCTTGGCTAAGTTTTATTCTTTTCGATGCTACAATAAATGGAACCTTTTTTACATTTCTTATTAGCATTCCTTGTTGTTTGTGCATAGAAACGCAACTGATTTTTTTTCCCTCAAACTTGGGAAAACTGGTTTATTAGCTCAGACAGTTCTTTAGGTCACTCTTCAGGGTTTTCCGAGTATTAGAACGCCACAACCTCCTACCTGAGAAAATAAACCACTCCATTTAAACCACTTTGCCTACAATATTTTGTTCTGGCAGCTTAAGCTGATCAACACTCAACACTGTGCCCAGTACTTGAGTAGGTGCTGAGGGTGAAAGAAAAGCACACACAGACCTTGATCTTGAGAATCACAGGGTGGAACTGTGTAATTTCAATACCAAATGATCAGAGCACACAGTGCAGAGACGGAAGCCTCTGGATCTGCCAGCTGAGTGGATGCATTCCACGTTTGGAGATGCCCTAAAAATTCCAGTATACTCAGTTCACGTAAGACAGGCAGGGCTTTCTTCCCGTGAATTTGTACTGTTTTCCTGTCCCTAAATGGGAGTCGTACCAGCGCAGGACTTGGCTGCTCTATGCTTTATTTCTACTTGAGCAACTGCCCAACCTCTCCAGCTGTTTGTTTCTTAGTTTCTGCTTCAATAGATTGGGATGTTCTCTGTGTTGTGACTTTCTGATCATGGTAAAACAAATAAAACTCGAAATGAGAAGACAAAACACAGTGAAGGTTTGTATTCCATAACATGAGCAAAATTTGTGTAATCAATAAATTCTCAAAGATCAGCACTAAGGGGCAGCACTCTAAGCCTATTCTTACAGTGCCAGCATTTTGTATGTACACCAGTGAGTGTCCTTGCACCTCCACTTAAAATCCAGCTCCCTGTAATGGCCTGAGAAGGCAGTGGAGGAAGGCCCAAATGTTAGGGATCCTACACTTGTCTCGGAGACTCAGAAAGTCCTGAATCCTAGCTTCGAAACGGCCCATCTCTAGCCATTGGGACCGCTTATGGAGTAAATCAGCAGATGGAAGAACTCTCCCCGTTTCTTCTCTCTCTGTACTCCTGTCTTTCAATTAAAAATAATCTTTTTTTTTTTAAAGAAAATTCTGTAAATCAAGGTTTCTCAAATCAAAGTGGGCACAAGAATCATGCGGTGATCTTGGTCAAATGCAAAATTTGGTTCAGAAAATCTGGGTAGGATCCCATATAATCTATATTTCTAAGAAGCTATTAGGTAGGCCTATGCTCCATCTGGAAGAGCAGATATGAAAAATCAGACTTTGAGTGGTTTCAGGCCCTGTCCTACAGATACAATTTTCACAATTTTTCAATGTGTATTTACTTACTAAATCATCACTTCAGGTGATGACTTTTTGAATTTTTGGTCTTGGAATTCCTGTTAGGTTGTTTAAAACACTTGGATGAGCCTGGAGGACATCTCATTCAGTGAAATTAACCAGATACAAAAAGACAAAAGCAACATGGTTTCTCTCATATGGAATCTAAAACATTGGGGGGTAAAAAATAAGAGTATTCTTAGAAGTAACAGAGCACGGAACAGTAGTTATCGAAGGCTGGAAAGGCAAAGGGAAAAGTAAAAAGAGGTAGCTATGTGAGAAACAAAGGTAAGGGCAGTCAGCTCTGATGTCCTGTCGCACAGTGGGGACACTACAGAGGAAACACTGCGGCACGTGTTCGGACTCACGGGAGAACAAAGGAGTGCTCACAGCTACAGATCACAGGGAAGCAGAACACAGTTCTTCCAAGCTTTGTGCTCCAACCATCTCTTGTTAGAAACAGCTAGCATAAGAATGTTGAGTAGTTGGAGGAAGCACGGATGGTAAGATTGAAGGAAGAAACAGAGACAAGGTGCCAGTGCAGAAAAATGATCTATCAATGACTTTAGCAAGCAGCATATTCCATTTAGTTAGAAGGATATAGAAGGCTTTGTTAAGAATAATTTAAAAAACAAACAAAAAGAAGTAAACAAATAAATAAATAGGGCTTCATTAATTCATCACAGGCTCACACAACCCTGCCTATTAAGAAGAATTTTTGTTAATCCACAACATGTCACTGATTTCACTTCCACACAAAATTCTAGAAAAAGGCTGGTTTAAAATAATTTATCTCCTTTAATGATAGCACAAGTGAAGAGGGGAATTGAAACATAAAATTCAAGTAGCCCAGAAATAAATTACATCAGAAAGAATGTTGTTTTAACAACTGAATATTTTAACCAAATACCACAAGTCACAATAAATTTTCAAGAAGTAACTACTTCTCTACATTAAGAGCATAAAGCAGAAATGTAGGAGCTTGGTGAAATTATAGTAGTCCAACAGAAGAAGATGAAATGTGAGTTATCAAACTCAAAGAAAAGTGAAAAACAAAAATAACAAACAAAAAGCCTGTAGGACCCAGCACTGTAGCCTTGCAGGTAAAGCTGGCAACAGCACCAAATGGGTGACAGTTCCATCCAGTCTGTTTCATTTCAGACTGTGCTCCTTGTGAATGGCCGGGAGGAAATTAGCAAAAGACGGCCCAAAGTTTGGGCACCTGCTGCCAATGTAGGAGACCATGACAAAGTTCCTGGCTCCTGCCTTCTGCCTGGTCCAACTTGGATTATTAAACCTGTCTTAGGAGTAAACCAGCAAATGGAAGATTTCTTGCTCTCTCTTCCTCTCTGTTAACTCTGATTTTCAAATAATAATATTTTAAATTTTTGTTAAAAACTTATTTTCAGAATATTTAGAAAATTAGGACATTAAAATACCATATAGAAAACATATTACTAGGGGGCCTGGCGACGTGACCTAGCAGCTAAAGTCTTTGCCTTGAATGCGTCAAGATCCCATATGGGCACAGGTTCTAATCCTGGCTGCTCCACTTCCCATCCAGTTCCCTGCTTGTGGCCTGGGAAAGCAGTCGAAGACAGCCCAAAGCTTTGGGACCCTGCACTCGTTGGGGAGACCTGGAAGAGGTTCCTGGTTCCCGGCTTTGGATGGGCACAGTACCAGCCATTGCAGTCACTTGGGGAGTGAATCATCGGATGGAAGATCCTCCTCTCTGTCTCTCCTCCTCTCTGTATATCTGACTTTGCAATAAAAATAAATAAATCTTAAAAAAAAAAGAAGACACATTACTGGGAATACGTTATGCTTAGTTAATAGCAAATGTTTAGTAGAAAGTATCTGTAATCTTAAATGTAAGTATTTTAAAATAATATTAAAAACCATTTAATATCCTTCATGAACATACATGCAAACCATTTAGTAAAATGGTTTGCAAATGGAGCTCTGCAAGCTGTAAAACTAACAAGCAGCTAATAGGCATTTTAGGGTTGGTTTAGGATTTGAAAGTAAATCAATGCAAAAACTGAGAAAAAATCAGTAAAATGCAAAACCAGATCAAAATACTAGAGAACATTCCACAAATATTTATTATTCAACAACCAAATAAACCAATAAATTTGCTGCCATCAAACTAAAACCTCAGGGTTAACTTTCTTGAACTCTCAATCTAATCAAAGGAAATTTACTAAAAGCCTTGCATCTAATAACCTACTAAATGAGAAATTTCTAAACATTTTTGTCCATCAAGGTGGGAATTCATGTTAAGCAAAGGTGTACACTCTAATCATTTTGATTCACCTTTGTACTGGTTGTATCAACTTTTTCAGCAGAGTAAATAAACAAAGGCATAATACCAGAAAAGAAGAAAACCTGACTGCATTTGCAGGTGGAAGTGTTGCATAGAAATTATAACTCAAAATTACTTTATTAAAAGATAAAATTTATTTTCCCATCACGTCTAAGAAACATAAAGTACTTAGAAATCCATCTAACAGAAAGCCTACAGCTTTTCTCCAATGAAAACTACAAAACACTACTGAGGTAAAGTAAAAAACTGGACAGAAAGCTGGAGCACACTTTTTGAAAAAAAATTATAAATGGTTAGTAAATATATGAAAAAGGCCTCAACATAGGGAATTCTGCTTAGAGGGAAAAAATAAGATTTAATACTACTCATCACCAGAAAGGGAAAAATCAAAAATACTAACTATGAAATGTTTTTAAGGATGCAGAGCAACTGAGATTCTCAAATAAATTAGTGTGAATGTAAAATGTTCTGGAAGTTCCTTGTAAGGCTAAACACACACCTACCCCATTACTTACAGGTATTTTATCTAGAAAATAAAAAAGAATTACAAGAAGACTTACACAACAATGTTCATAGTAGTCGGGAAAAGCTCAGCTGTCCATTCATTGCAAGAAAATGGATAGCAACATTACCTTGTACAACAGAACACTACTAAACAGTAGCAAGGAGAGATCTACTGATACGTACTTTAACATGGATAAATGACACGCAAAGTAAAAGAAAACTAACCCAAAAGAGTTTAGAGTGCATGATTCACTTATGTGTGAACCTACAATAGGCAAAACAAATATATGATAGAAAAATCTCAAAAGAGATTTGTTTTTGTGCAGGGAGGGGAACACCGACTGGCCCAAAAGGGACTATGAGAAAAAGTTTTGGAATAATGGGGTCCCAGAGCAATGGCTCAACTGGCTAATCCTCCCCTTGCAAACACCGGAACCCCAGATGGGCATTGGTTCCTGTTCCATCTGCTCCAATTTTCATCCAGCTCCCTGCTAATGCCTGAGAAAGCAATCTGGGAGAGCAGTGGAGTAGGGTCCAAAGTCTTGGGACCCTGTACTCACGTAGGAGACCTGGAAGAGGCTCCTTGCTCTTGGCTTCAGGTCTGTAAAGCTGTGCCTTTCCAATTGAAATAACTAAATCATTCCCAAAAAAGTAGATAAAAATAACTTCATCAATAAGCATTATGTAGATACATAAGAAGTGATTATAGACAGATACTTGAAGAAAGTTCTTCATAAGGGAATAGCTAAAATTCTCTGCAAATAAATTCCCAAGAACTAAGACACAGAAAAATGCAATGTTTGTTTTGGTGAAGAAAAGTTGAAATCCATGGACAGTTTTTTTTACAATATCCATTTTCCATGGGCTTTCAGAAGAGTCTCCTAAGTACATGTGAATATTAGCTTTTCATGTTTGGAACAAGAAAGCACAATGTTTGTCAGAGATGTGACTCATATAGCTACCAGTCAATGCAATAAGACAACAACAAAAGAATTAGAGGTATACAATTTCAGGAGAAGAAATTAGTTTTAAAAGTTACATATTTTTTATCTGAAAAACCCAAGAGAATCAACTAAATAATACCACGAATAATAAAATCATTTAGATAAATTCTGCATAAAAATCAGATAGTTTTTATATTGACAAGTAAGAATCACTTTGATTTAGGAAAAAGAAGATATGAAAATACTTAATGTAAAAACTTTATGACACTGTAGGATATGGACAATAAATTTAAAATCTGGGAGTCCAGTGTAATCTTAAAACCATTACTCAATATAATTCAATTGAATTCAATCCCAATAAAAATGCAATTTTTAAGCTATAGGAGCTGATTTTTAGATCACGATAATATAGGAAGGCCATTTGTGAAATGAAAAAAGTAATGAAGAAGAATAGAACCTACCGCATACTGAAACATTAGAATTCTGGATTAATCAGTGCATGGACAACAGCTTCACACTTCATGAGCAGCAGATAGTTCCACAGGAACAATACTGCGAAGGTAAGAAATATTAAGAAAAGAAACAATAAAAGTCAAAATTTTGAGGAACTTCATGTATTATGCCAATATTTTAAGCCCTAGTATTTATTTTTAATTTATTTATTTGAAAGTGTTACGGAGAAAGACAGGGAGAAACACACAGACATCTTCCAATCTCTGGTTTACTCCCCAGGCGGCCGCAGCAGCTGGGACCGGCCCATGCCCAGGTCAGCAGCCAGCAGCTTCATCTGTGCCTTCCACAAATGTCATCACTAATTCCATGAACTTGGTACTATTTTTATCCTCACTTATTAGATGAAGGTGGTGAGGTAAAGATAATAATTTAAGTTCATATCATTGGTAAAAGCAGGAACTATTCAAATCCACACAGTTGGACTTCAGAGCAAATATCCTCAAGTACTGAGCTTTATTATCTATACAGGGAATTTGGTAAATAATAATAGCATACTTCACATCTGGATAAAAAAAAATGACACTGTAAGTGTAGGCACCACAGTAGGCCAAGTCTCTACCTGCTGAGCCAGCATTCCATGTAGATGTCAGTTTGTGTCCTGCTGCTCTACTTTTTTTTTCCTCCTTTTTCTAAAGATTTATTTACTTCATTGGAAAGTCAGATACACAGAGATAGGAAAATCCTCCATCTGAAGATCTATTCCCCAAGTGGCCACAGCTGTGCCAATCCGAAGCCAGGAGCTTCTTCCAGGTCTCCCACACAGGCACAGGGTTCCAAAGCCATCCTTCACTACTTTCCCCAAGCCACAAGTAGGGAGCTGAATGGGAAGCAGAGCCATCAGGATTAGAACCAGCGCCCTTATGGGTTCCCCTATGAGGACTTAAGCTACTATGCTATCACGCCGGGCCCCAGCTGCTCTACTTCTGATTCAGCTCCCTGCCTAAGATCTGGGAAAGCAGTGGAGGATGTTTCACGTCCTTGGACTCCTACCTCATGACTGAGAACTGGAGGCAGCTGCTGGCTCCTGATCAGCTCAGTTCTGGTCATTAAGGTCATTAAGGCCATCTGGGAATGAGCCAGCCGATTCAAGACTTCTGTCTCCTCTCAGTAATTCTGCCATTCAAATAAAAGTAAAATAAATCTTTTTAAAAATAAACATTGGATACCTTTATGATCCACACTACAATACCAAGTAGGTAAAATATTTAATAATTCAATGAACAATAACGAAACTCAAATAATAGGGATATTATCGTACTATTTTTAACAATAAAATCAGATATCAATTGAGGATTGGATTATAAACAAGGTAAGTCCATCCTATGGATATTGTATCATTTTTCCAAAAAAAAAGAGGTAGTATTACTTATATAGTGGCAAAATGGTACACAAAATATAACTGTGTGCAGCTGTTTTCAGGCAACCTTGTACTAAGCCTCAGTGTGAGTGGTGTGGCCATCCACGAGGACCAGCCCAGGCGCATGCTGCAGAGCCAGGCACAAGAAAGTGTCTCTGAAGAGGGAGACGCAATGACTGAGGTCCAGGACAAGAGGACTTTATTCTCACTGTATGGCATCTCATACCATCGAAATGTCTTGCCGTGTACACGTTAGTACATGCTCACAAATAATAAACTGTACAACTTTACCAGCCACACATGAGAGTATTTAAACCGCTCAGTGTACTGCTATCTGTGCCAATTAAAGAACGCAACGATTGCAAAAATAGAGGGGAGTATGGCAATGTTTAGCAGAATCAGCAAGAGGGCAGAGGAAAACATTGAGGTTTTTCTTCAGCTTATCAGAGCTTTTCATTACCCAGGACAATTAAAGTAATTGAGAACGTCACACACGTTTGAGACAAGAACATCAACAGTAATAACAGCTAATACTTGGTTGGTGCTGAAAGCTTGCCAGACATTGTTTTCGATGCTTGCATATATGTAATCATTTATCAATCACATCAACCTTGCATTTTCCGTGTGTGTGTTATTGTATCCACTATTCCACTGGCTCTCACCTCACAGAATTTCCATCAAATGACAAAGACATCCATCCACTTTCCCACAAGCCAGTCCTCTGGGCCGAGTTTTCCGAGGCATCAAAACTTCCCGCCCACTGGACTAGGTCCAGAAGTACAAAGTCCTGCACAGGTCACAGCATGATGATAATGGCGGCTCTGGGGCAGCCCCAGCAGGAGCAAATGTCAACACCCAAAGACAATGTTGCTGATGGTGCAATTTCCTGCTTTAAACATTCTGCATTCCTGAGTACTCACAATGAGAACTGAAATAAAGATCTCCCTAGGCTGGTGGACTGATTGCCATGCACTAGGGGTTACACGGAGACAGAAGAGCAATTAGGCACCCTGCTTACAACGGATTATTTTATAGTGGTGACAGTTGTCACATGGAGAACTATTTAATGGTACTTGGAAAGAGTTCCATGCCAAAAATCTCACACCTCTGTCCCTGCATGCTTGAAATTCCATAGAAAGCTGAATCCCAGCTCCACTTTTTAAATAAACATAAAATGGGAAAAAAACAACACATGTACATATATATATGGTTTATACTAAATGTACAGGATGATTTTTTTTTTTTTTGCAAAATTTATGTCTTTAATAACTCTGCTGCCAAGAAAGATCACTAAAGTTGAAGTTTCTCATATTTGTAAATGGAGGCTTCTTTATTCTCACATCATGGGGTCATTGTGAAAAATTAAATACACACACATAAAGCTTGACACCGAACCCAATTCAGTGCTAAAGCATAACAGTTAAATGTTCCCCTAACATCAGCTTCCTCCCACACTTTTCCTACCCAATTAACCCCAATCTCTTGGCAGACAATGCAAGAGTTCTTTGCTATAAACCAAACTTGACACCTGGCCTGGAACTGGTCCTTTGTGCAGTGACCACCCACACTCTTTTGTTTGCTCTACTCCACTGACCCTTGACCCAGTCTGCTCACTCCACAGTTTAGTAAACCAAGGGACATTTCCTACCACTGGGGGGCGGGGGCAAATGGGCAGAGAACCAGCAGACTTGTGGTGCTGCCCATTTCCCATCGGTAAATTTCTCCAAAGACTTTCCCGTAAGCCATCTCTGAAGGCTTGTAATGTGATTAATAACATCAAGTGACTCCGTTGCCCTGAGCATTTCAGATGAAATGGTTTCTTAAGAATGTACAGTCGCTGAATTATGAATGGGAGATAGTTTCATCCATCATCTTTTTTATTCTCATGCATGCAGAGTCTCAGAGGGGTTGTGGGAATCAATCAGTTAGCCAACAGGTGAAGTTTTACTTCATTCCAGCATGAATGAATAGCGTTACTGCATGTTAAATCTAGTGTCATTCAGGGAGACCTCAAAAGCAGCAGGGCCAAATACAACTGCCATCACAGAGTGGCATTCCCCAAACGTTGAGTTCTGGCTTCCTGTTTGCAATGCTGCCACTGCAAAGTTCAATCTTATGAGCACATAAGAGCGTCATTTTCTCTCTGCAACACTTTTTTCAATGTCACATAGCCTGCATGAGTAGTCATTTTCTAGAAAGAGAATGTCTAAACTGTCTAGTCCTAGCAATTGTGCTTGCTGCCTCTTCTCCCCGCCTACTCACAGCCAATGGTGCAGCAATGTCATGCAGAGCCACATGCCTTCTTCCAGACTTCCACTGTTCTTTCACTGCATGCCAGAAGGAGTAAAACAGGCTGGGCCAGTGTTCCAGCCACCCTCTTTATCGGCCTCCACATTCCTTCCTCTGCCTATTCAAGCCAAGGCAGAAGTCTGAACCAGCTTCCTGCAATTCCGTGGTGAGAGGTTGGGGTGGGGAGCACGTCTCTCTTTAATAGGGCCCCCTTGCTTAGGGAAGTTGTTTTCCTCCTCTTAGAGCTTCCTGTGCTCAGCATCCACTAGGGAGGAGTCTCTTCTAAACTCCAGGACCTCAACCTGCTCCGAAACTTCCTGCCATCACACTCCTTTCCTGCATCAGGAGTGTATACAGTTCAGGCACTGTGGGGCTCTTTCCTGACCACACCTCACAGGCCCCATCCTCCTCTCTGTATCCCAGGATACAGGGGCTGTCACCTCTTTGATGTATGGTTTCCTTCATCCCCTGAGGCTGAGCAAAGTGAAAAATTCACCTTTCTCCAAGTGCCTGAACTCCTAGTGTTTTTATGTTTGGATTTGGGAGTGGCCTTTCTACTTCAGACTTTAAATGGAAGGACTTCATTCAAATAAAAGGTTAGCAAGCAGCTAGGAAAACAAATGGTTCAAGAAGCATAACACAGTCACTAAAACCTCCCATGTGCACCCCACTTAAAATGCTGAAAAATTCAAAAAACATAAGAATTAGTAGAAATGTCCAAGTTAGGGTAAATCCTGCAATTCTTTTTCCTCCCAGGGGAGGAATGTAAGGAAATACTGTGAACAATTTGAAATAGTTATAAGGCACGTGAGACAACTCCTGACTCGCACCAGAAAATGGCCTCAGGGAAAAAAAAAAGCCATTTCAAATCTGGGCAGTAACATTACCAATAGAGGTGCAGAGCAAAATACTAAATTTCCCACATGTGTAACTCAATACATGTAGAGTGACAATATATGCAAAGGGTATAAATGATAATCAGATGGAAAAAGTCATCTCATCTATACAAAGTACATTTTGAAATAATCACACATCATTAAAACTCACTAGTGTAATATTAACCATCAGTTTGACAAAAATAGAAAAGGCTAAAAAAATTATTTACTAAGGCACACAGGCATTTCTATCTTGTTTCAGTAAGTTTAAAAAATGTTTAGCTCCTTTATGTAAGGGAAAACATGTGGTATTCGTCTTTTCCGCATCCCACTTACTTCACTCAACATGATGTTCTCCAGTTGCATCGATTTTTTCATTAGAATTTCATTCTTTTATGACCTAATACTATTCCACTGTTTATATAAATCACATTTTCTTTATTAACTCATCTGATAATGGACACCATGTTTGATTTCATATATTTGCTATCATAAATAAAAGAATGAGTGAAGAGGCATCTAAGAGAAAGGAAAAATATTTGCAAGTCATCCTGACAAAAGGATTCATATCCAAGACATATCAGTAACCTAAAAAAAAAAAAAAACAACAAACCGGGCCCGGCGCGGTGGCGCAGTGGTTAAGGTCCTCGCCTTGCACGCCCGGGATCCCATATGGGCGCCAGTTCTAATCCCGGCAGCCCTGCTTCCCTTCCAGCTCCCTGCCTGTGGCCCGGAAAAGCAGTCGAGGACAGCCCAAAGCTTTGGGACCCTGCACCTGCGTGGGAGACCTGGAAGAGGCTCCTGGCTTCGGATAGGCATAGCATCGGCCGTTGTGCTCACTTGGGGAGTGAATCATCAGACAGAAGATCTTCCTCTCTGTCTCTCCTCTCTGTATATCCGCCTTTCCAATAAAAATAATAAAATAAATCTTTCAAAAAAAAACCCAACAAGAAAAAGCAACCTATTCAGTTACAAAATGGGCAAGTGACTTCAACAGACAAATCTCAGAAGGAAAAACATAAACGACCAACAGATTTATGAAAAAAAATGTTCAACATCACAAGTCATCAGGGAAATGCAAATCGAAACCACACTGAGGCATCACCTCACCGCATCACAGTGGTATTTATCCCAGAGAGAGAGAGAATAACATACTGGCAAGTATGTAGCATCCTTTTAAAACAGAAAATACACCATTCCTGATTGCAAGAATTTAACTGAAAAACAAAAAGATATAAAATAATTTTAATATCAAGTGTATGTTCATTTATGACATTAAGTATGGAAAAAGAAAGTTGAAAAGAACAAAAACTACAGAAGTTAATACTAGTCATCCAGTAACTGAACACTCCAGGCTTTTGTGCACAGGGCATCAGTAAATTTCCAGATAATGCCATCTTACAAGCCCAGTGGCTGTCAGGCTCTTGTCAAATGACAATAATCCTTTGAATTAGAGAAGAAAAACTTTCTAATAAAAGGCACACAACTGAATGATACAGCTTTGTCTCCACCTGCAGGAATGAAGAGAATGAATTCTGATTGATTACTTGAAATTTTGTAGCACTTCCAGGATTATCATTGAAAACAGGACAGTCAGATCTTCAGCTTTGCCCATAGTCCTTCATAATAAAGTATAAATGGCATTAAAACTCAGGTCAGTTCAACGAACCATGTGATGCATATGAATCATGATGCTTCTTTTTACAACTCTCATTATTCAATTACACATCCTACAAAGGTTCACAATGATTAGTGGTACAGATTGAAGGACAAGCACAAAGCAAACACACCTGAGGAACCATCATCCAAACAGAATTAGCCTCCCTCAGGAAGCTTCTGGCAACAACTTTTAAAACCAGTATTCAAACTCTGAGTTTTTAAGCTTTCCATTGGTGACATTTCATAGCAGAAGAGATGAGTAAAGGCACAAGATTATCAGCAAGCGGGCCTAGCCTTGCCCTCTGGCTCCACTGTCCAAGAGCTGTCCCCAAGGCAGCCAAGTCTAACCCCTGCTGTGATGGAAGAAGATAGCTACTCCCATCACTTGCTGTGCTTTCAAAAAGGGTCAGCTCATGGTCCTGTTCAAGCACAGGTCTTCTCACATTTTTTCATTTAGCTAAGATCCTGTCACAAGAGTCAGTTCAGATGAGAACAAAATACTGAAATTTCCTCACCAACATGCATTTCTCATGTACTTCGTGCACAGTCAAGTGTCCAACATTTATGTATAAATCCTGTCTTATACAAAAAGCACATTTAGCATTCTGCATCCATACCGACAAAGAAATTAAACTCTTTTGCCAGAACCCAAACTACAAGGCCTCGCCATGTGCTTCTTACCCTTAACCTCCTTTCATTCATTATCCTGTAACCGGTAGTTCATATAGTATTTTAGATTTCTGATTGTATCAGACAGAGGATCTATCTAGTTGTTGTCACTCCTTATTGGCTTGAAACAGCAACTTGAAGAGTTCCACTGGCATCCCTCTTGCAACTTGAGAAGAACAGGGTTTTTAGAAATAGAAATTAGACTGTCATCCTTATGCTTCCCTATATACGGGATAATGATTTTATCCTCGACCTGAGAGATATGGCTACTTGTCTTGTGACCACAAAGTCAGCAGACATTCTCAGAGTTAGACTTTGCACCAGTTAAGAACCCTATCTCGGCTCTGCATGGTGGCCTAGCGGCTGAAGTCCTCACCTTAAATGGATCAGGATCCCACATGAGCACCGTTCTAATCCCAGCAGCTCCACTTCCCATCCAGCTCCCTGCTTGTGGCCTGGGAAAGCAGTCAAGGCCAGCCCAAAACTTTGGGACCCTGCACCTGTGTGGGATACCTGGAGGAAGTTCCTTGCTCCTTGCTTTAGATCGGTGCAGCACCAGGTGTTGCTGTCACTTGGGGAGTGAATCATCAGATGGAAGATATTCCTCTCTGTCTCTCTTCCTCACTGTATATCTGACTTTGCAATAAAAAAAAAAGAACCCTATCTCCTGCCGATTTCGATGAGAAAGAACGATTCCATATCTTCACACCACTAGCCCAAGGGTAGATTCCAAGAAGAATCAGGAAGAATAGAAAGAAAAATGATGGACTTCAACATAAAATGGCAGGCTTTATTTTCTTTCCAGTTCTTAAGGAATTTATTAAAATATTTTCAATATAGAAATGAATTGTTAAAATTATTGGGGACAAAATCTATTTGTCTCTCAAAGAGTTAAGCCATGCTTCAAGGGAGAGGAGGTGGGGGAGTGGGGTCCCAGGAGGCTGGTGACCCTGACAGGTGCTGTGGATAAAAGGGAGGTGACAATGTGGCTACAGGCTACATCCTGTGAGCACACTTCAGCTATTCAAATCCAGAGGAATGAGAGTGGGGGAGGGATGGGCTGAGACATGAACAAAAAGAGAAAATGGCCCCAAAGACTTCCCTTGTGGGCTCTTCATGTGATAAAAGCCTGCTCTGTGTGAAGTTGTGAGTCAAAATGAGAAGGTTACTGTGCAATCACAGACTGCATTGAAAATATGAGATAGTTCTACCTAGGACACTTGGTTTCTCATACTATCAAAAAAAAAAAAAAGCCCTCTTCATTCATTTGTTCTGATTTAATTCTACAACCCACAATCATTTCATTTTGAAAATTTCTCTAACCTGCCAACTGAGTTTACATGTTCCAGTGAACTGGTATGAATGAATGGATCTAAGGTGATGTTTGCCAAAAATCCTCTCCATTGCTTTCAGGAGCATGGACGTATTCTGTGGACACAGACCTCTCTCCCCTTCTCTCCTCAGCAACAACTCTCCTCTGTGGCCCTGCTCCCACAACTGGGGCCCTTCAAGGCCTCTATTTTCCTTGGATGAGAGCTGCCCAGTGAATAGGAAACATTTTTAAGAGAGGAGAGGAGGGCCTGTGAAAAAGATTTAGAGGCCAAGTGAGGCCCTTGGAGGAAAAAGAATTTGAAGACACTGATATAACTCAAAGGCATTCACTTTTGCAGAGGGTAATGAAATTTTTACTTGGTGAACAGCAGTTCACTTCATGTGCTATACTAATTTGAGGCCATTTTCCAGTAAGAATAGAAAGCCATGCGATTCACAGCCGTGCGTAAGTGCATAGCCCGAGAAACATCCGCCTTTTCTTGTGCAGACTTTTGTGCAAGGAAAAGACTAGCTCTAACCTTTGTTTCTCTGTCTAATTCTTCGGGAGGCATTCTTTCATAGGAAAGAAAACACAAGGGGAAATTGCATGGCTCACATCCATTTTGAAGAAGTAATTTTGCCTGAAAAAGTATGTGCTAGACCTTGATTGCAATCTTCAATTTGTGAAAATGTTCTCAGACCTCCCTCAACAACAGTGTATACAAAATATCCATTTATCATAGAGCTGAATTTTCCATTAAGTTGAATGAAAGTATAATAGTTGGATGATCATGGTGTCTCTGCTCATTTCTTCCATATTCATATGAATACCTGACCAGAAATACTATTTTATCAGTTTCTATAAATAGTTTCATCCCAGAAGGCACATGTCTTTTGGGGAACAGTCAGCCACCAAGGGCATGCATGCCACAGGAGGACACAGTGCTTCTAGGTGTCTCTGTCTTCCATTACATTGCTTTATGCGTTCAAAAGATAAGTTTTGAGATTTAATTTGGTTAGATCTCAGGTGTTGCGATACCCTGACACTCTATCAAACATTCTTGTCTCTTATTTGGAAGATTGCTGTTGAATCACACCTGTAAAGACACTTGTAAGTCAGAAATTCAAAACTTTCTCCACTTTCTCCACACCACTCTCTGACAGATTTTCTTGGAATAACACCATAGATTTTCACTGCAGCACCCAGCAAATCATCTCTGAAAGATCCTACTCGGGTTAAAATCCTATTCATTCTTTGGCCATCAGAAAATTTCCTCCAATACAGGAAAATGACTTGCTCACAGCAGGTACCTAAAAGCTATTTATTAAATTGATTTAATATGTCTATGGACTATTTGGTAGCCAGATTCTTGAACCTGTTTGTAAGATTTGTCCCTGATAGCTCAGGTCTCTGAGGTGGAAATGAAGTGATTTCCAGTCCCAAGTCCCTTCCCTGTGACATCACAAACACAGCTCTCTAAGGTTGAATCAGGATGGGGCCCTGGCAAGGCCTTTGTTCAACAAAGCCACACTGAGTATCTGAAAAGATCTGCTCAAACTTTTCTGGATGCCTCTTGAAGGCTCTAGCAGTGTGATATTTCATTTTTCCTTTTTGACATGTATTTGTTTATTTGAAAAAGCGGGTTGGGGAGAGAAAGAAAAAGAAAAAGAAGCATCAGCAACAAAGAGAGAGAGCCCTATCTTTTTCCTTTTTTTTTTTTTTTTTAAGATTTATCCATTTTTACTGGAAAGTCATATTTACAGAGAGGAGAGACAGAAAGATCTTTTGTTCACTGGTTCACTCGCCAAAGTCAGGAACCAGGAGCTTCTTTTGGGTCTCCCACACAGGTGCAGAGTCCCAAGGCTTTGGATTGTCCTCCAATGCCTCCCAAGCCACAAGCAAGGAGCTAGATGGGAAGTGTAACAGCTGGGACATAAACTGGAGCCCATATGATGCAAGCAAGGCAAGGACTTTAGCCACTAGGCTTCTGTGTAGGGCCTATGGGCGGTTTCGTTCGATGACTTACTCATGCTTCAAAAGAGCACACATATGGCTGGCAGCCGTCCGAGAACTTCAGTCAGCTTCTATTGCTTTTTGGTCATACTAGCAAAAGCAATTAGATAGGAAGGCATGGGACAGCAAGGGTTTGAACTGGCCTTCTAATAAGGAATGCCAGCATTACAGGTAGCATTTTAACCCTCTGTACCACATAGACTCCTCCAGCTGAAATTTCTACCTCTGATTTCAACAGTTCCTTTAGGTTCCATCTGGTCTTTATCAATCTCCATGCTTTTTGAGCTGAGGAATCATAAGGATGCCATGACACCCTTTCCAGACCACTCCTCTGGTGAGACAAGAGTATCAAGGCTTTGTTAGGAAATACACACACTGCCTCTTCTGGCCATGCAGCTAAAGCAAGAACAGTATCCAGGCTCACCAAAGCCTGACAGGACAGAATGCTATTGCTTAAAGCAGTGATCAACTGAAGGGGCACCCATGACTGTGCCACCATCAATTGCTCTTGCATCCAGTCAGTTCCATCTCAGGCCAAGGGGGTCCAGAATAGTATGAGCTCTCAGCTTACCAACACTTATTTTTCACCTGCCACATATGCTGCACTGTTTAAAAAGTCCACATTAATTTGTTTTATCTCACAACTCCATCATGGAGATATTACTATTTCTGTTTTCCAAATGAAGAAGCTGGAACACAGAAATTTGTTTTTCTAAGGTTAATTTTATTTATTTGAAAGGCAGAGTTACAAATAGTGAGGTAAAGACAGAATGAGACCGAGACATCTCCTGTTTCTGTCTACTCCCCAGATAGCTACACCAACTGAGGTTGGGTGAGGTCAAAACACTACATCAGGACCCCACATGTGGGTAAGAAGAGCAATCTCCTGCTGCTTTTCTGCATACATGAGCAGAGCTGCTCAGCAAAACTAACTGTGAATCTCTGGCCTAGGAAAACTATGAATCAGTATTTTGCTGTGTTTAATCACCCTGGGTGGGATTGTTTGTTATATCTATAGATAACAAATGTACATCATTTCTGAGTGTGCATTTAAAGCCAGAATACCAATGCAAGAAATCTGAAGGCAGAGTCCATGCTTCACTAGTGCACCATTCCACTTTTCCTGGTAATAACAGCATTATTTGATGAACTCTGATTCGGGCAATAAATGTTTGATAAACACTGCAGGAAATCCTGATCTGTTTCTGAAATCCAGCAAAGGTGACCTGTTTTGCCTTCCCTGGATGTTCTAAATTAATGGTGGTTGAGGCCTTTTGCCCTATGCTACTTTTTCTAGACTTAGGAATATACCAGCTTAGTACACTGTCTCAGATGAGCTGTGACAATGCAATTAATCAGATGACAGCTGACTTTAGGGCCATCTCCTCCTGAGGCTACACCACAGTCCCTTAAGCAAAATAGGTAGGCATGAAATCTCCTGAGCCTGTGTTATCACCTGTTCCTTACAGGTGATGAGGAAAACACACACAATGCCTATCTTACACAAGATCACTGTCTGTGTGGTTATCTCCCAGAGGTGCTGATGGACACTCCCTAGCTCTCACACACTGCACTTAGCTGTCATCGGGTTGACAAAATAAGTGTTAATGTCCTGACTCAGAGTGCATGCTCACTAAATGGATATTCCTGCCTCTCTCCCACATATCGGGGAGAAGGAATTGTCTCCCTGAGACTCCTATTAGTTTTCAATAAGTAGCCACCGTTTGCCATCACTCCACTGGCTGTAGCAAATGCACGTTCCTTGTTACCTGGTTTTCAGTATCAGGGTCCCCAGAACATCCATTCAGAGATTTATAAAGACTTCAGTCATTAATGTCCTAGTTACTAAAGAGTCAAGAGAGATGGCTTAACAGATATCCCATGAACAAAGAAGAACTGATCTGATTCTGGAATTCAGGCACTCGTAATCTTTTCTACTGCCATTCCTTATGTTCTCCACTTGGCAGTACTATTTTCTGCCTAAAGCTCAGGTCATACTTCAAGCGTATAAGGAGTTATGGTTTCTGACTATGGTCTACCTCACCTCCCAACAATTCTGTTTTCAGCCTACTAACATGGAACTTCATGTGGTTTCCTGAGCCACCATCCTCTCCAGTTCCATACCCCTTATAATGCAGTTAACTCCCAGAGTTTTAGGATTCAGCATATCTTTTCCTGGGTATCATTCTTCCACATCTCTTATGGTTTTCACCTGCCAATTTCTCTTCATTATTGGAATGGCTCCTCATCCTCCAGGCTCACCTATTAGTCTAAAGATAGCCCCACCTGTTGGGAATGCTCTGATGACATTATCTGTTTAGATGCCTGTTTCCTCAGTATAGTATATGCTTCTTCCCAATGGCAGGATTATATTTAACCTTGAGTTCCCAGCATCTAGCAAACAGTGTCAATAAATACAATAATGCATAAAGTTCTTAGCCTCACATTTGACATAAATTCTCATTTATGATTGTTGCTGTTATGGTTAACATGTTTATGCAACATGACTGCTCACCTATACTTGACAACAGCTATAGACAGGAAGGCTAAATGAAAAGAGATGAAAGCAAATACAAAAGATACAAAGAATCTAAACACACTATAAGCAAAATCAAATGAAATTGAGGATAAAATTAAATAAGGCAAGGGGAATTTGACAAAGTTTCCTATGAGCTAAACAGTCTACCAAGGAAAGCAGCTTTGAGAGAAGTGGTAAATTCCCTATAATCTGAGTCACTAAAGATCAGACGGGACAAACCACTTGAAAGAATATAGTAGACATTGGGGGACCAGCTGAGTAAGTGGGCTTTTCTCATCGTGAGTCTGATTCATTTATAAAATATTTCTAATAAGGCTGAAAAACACTTTTTACATCTTTTCCCCTTCACTCCCTTTTATTTTTCCAAGGAAGTAGAGCAGAATATTTACTTAGTTAACATAACCAAGCAAGGGAACTATGTAAGATCAGAGTAGTAAATACTGAACAGTCACATCAGAGAAGGCAAAAATTACTGGAAACTTCTTTTTTTTTTTTTACATAACCTGATTACTTTTATTAAATCTAAATTGGGAATTAAATTCAGAGCAGACTGCTTCTGGGTGTTTGTTGATTTATTCTTTGAATAAAATTGGTCAGAATAAATTTCTTTAAAATAGCACACAAGTGTACTGTATTTCTGTTCTCCCCTTCTGCCTCCCCTTTTTGCTCCCTCTTCCTCACATCTGCTTTTTTTTTTTTTTCAATCTAGTAGTTCCTAGAAACAGAGCCAAATACCAGAATAACACAGCTGAAATCAGTATTCTCTCGAGTTGTTTTTCACTTTGGCTTTTTAATATGTAAGCATACTCCTCAATTCTTTATTGATCAGAATTTTGTCTAAGAAAACATCTATGAGCAACATCTAAAATTATCTCCATCCTTCATCTTAGCCAGCTTAGCGAGATGCTCTGTTTTGGTGTAATATTGAAATGTAGTACCACATTTAAAAAAAATCACTAAGTTACAGGGAGCCACTTGATCAAGAACACAGGATGTTAGGTGTGAATGAGAGCAAGGATCATCTAGAACAAGCTCCCCACTTCAGAGGGAGGTAAACCAAGCCCCCAGCAGACTGGGAAAGCCACAGAACCAATCATGGCAGACAATATCAGGACTCATTCTTCATCTAGAACTTTCCCCACTGTATCAATTATTAAATGCTTAGACAATGGAGTTTTTATTTACTTTTTTCTCCAATCTAATTCTGGCAAATTAACTAGAATGCAAACTGAGACAGCTAATATACAGTACCTGCTTCCTTTGTGTCCTGTATTGTTTTGGACTCTTTTCTTTTAATGTGTCTTACATTGTGTGAGTCACAGTATCATTATCCCCATGATAGCAAGAAAGAAACTGAGGCACAATAAGCCTCTTGCTTTCCCAGGGTGACCTACCTACCAGAGCTAATGCATACCAAGGACTGCGGGACTCCCATGTGCACCTGCAGAACCTAGTACCTACCCAATTCCCATCTGTTGGTCTTTCACCAAAAGAAGACCTTAGCCTGGTGAAGCCATGCAAGTACTCATTTCTCTGGGTGTTGATAATTGATACTTCAATGTTATTGCTTAGCTTTGCATTTTATGACCTGGAATCTATGAATGTAATCCTTTCAATGTCACAATCTATGGAAATTGCTAACTTTGCAATTTTTCTATGTTTGTAATGCCTACCTGAAACAATTTTAAAGTTTGCCCTCAAAATATTGAAGAAAGTAAAATAAGCACAAATAAGAACACTTACCAAAAGGTTACTATAAAAATCTATAATACATGTATGGAATCACTTCTGAGGTTTCTTTGCTGTTCCATTGATCTTCTCCATTTCTGTAGCAGGACCAGACTGTTTTGATTACCACTGCCCTGCAGTTTGTCTTGAGACCTGGAGTTGTGATTCATCCAGTTTTATTTACTCTCCAAATACCTTGGCTATTCATGATCTTTGACAAGAGAACTGAAAAAAAACAATCTAGGAGAAAAACCTGGTCTATTCAACAAATGCTGTTGTGACAATTGAATAGCAGCCTGCAGAGGTAAGAAGCAAGACTCCCACCTGTTACCTTATACAAAAATCAGCTCTAAATGGATTGAGGACCTAAATCTATACCCAGAAACTATCAAACTATTAGAAGAAAATATAGGAAGAACTCAACTAGAAACAGACATTGGTAAAGATTTCTTTAAAAAAGTAACCAAAAGCACAGGCAGTCAAAGCCAAAATAAACAATGGGACAACACCAAACCAAGATGCTTCTGTACAGAAAAGGTAATTGTCAACAAAGCAAAGAAGCAACCAACATGATGGGAGAAAATCTTTGCACACTACACAACCAACAGGGGATTAATATCCAGGATTTACAAAGAGCTTCAGAAACTCAGGTACAGCAAAACAAACTACTCTGTGAAAAAATGGGCAAAGGAAATCACCATACATTTAAAAAAATTCAGGTGGCTAATAGAAATATGAAAAATGCTCAAGCTCCCTAGCCATCAGGGAAATACAAATAAAAATCACAGGGCCCAGTGCAATGGCACAGTGGTTAAGGTCCTCGCCTTGCACGCCCGGGATCCCATATGGGTGCCAGTTCTAATCCCGGCAGCCCCGCTTCCCTTCCAGCTCCCTGCCTGTGGCCTGGGAAAACAGTCAAGGACGGCCCAAAGCTTTGGGACCCTGCACCCGCGTGGGAGACCTGGAAGAGGCTCCTGGCTTCAGATCGGCACAGCATGGGCCGTTGCGCTCACTTGGAGAGTGAATCATCAGAGGGAAGATCTTCCTCTCTGTCTCTCCTCTCTGTATATCCGCCTTTCCAATAAAAAATAAAAATAAATCTTTAAAAAAACATCACATTGAGGTTGCACCTAACTTCAGTTAGACTGCCTACATTCATAACTCTACTAACACCTGCTGCCATGGATGTGGGAGGAAAGGTACCCTACTTCACTACTGGTGGGAATGTAGGCTACTGCAGCCACTATGGAAGCCAGTATGGAGAGTTCTAACACAACTGATAATTGATCTATATGACTCAGCTATCCCACTCTGGGGAATATTCCAAAGCCAGAAAAAAATGCATATGAGAAAGTGACTTGCAACCCTGTATTTATAGTAGCACAATTCACAAGAGCAAAGACATGGAAGCAACCCCGATGTCCAACAAAAGAGGAATGGATAAAAAAACTAGTACATCTACTCCATGGAATACTCCTCAGCTATTAAAAAGAATGAAATTCTAACATCCATAACAAATGGCCTCAACTAAAGACTATTATGCTCAGTGAAATAAGTCAATCCCAAAAGGAAAAATATCATATGTTCTCTCTGACATAAGGCAACCTTCATGTAAAATACAAGATAAATAAATATATAGGTAAGCATGTATATA
This sequence comes from Ochotona curzoniae, assembly GCF_017591425.1. Lineage (NCBI taxonomy): Eukaryota > Metazoa > Chordata > Mammalia > Lagomorpha > Ochotonidae > Ochotona > Ochotona curzoniae. The sequence continues at coordinate 1,350,634 of NW_024467025.1, forward strand.
CATATATTCTCATAGATGAACTGTACAATGGAGACTAACATATCAGGAAGTGAAGATACACTGTAGTATGCATCTCTACTCCTGAATCAAAGTTGGATTCCAAATGGAACTGTTAAATACACCTGGACAATAAGACACTAGACTTTTTACCTTTGTCTATACCTACAATGCCATGATACACTTAAATAGCAGAATGGTGGACTTACTATTCCTGAAGGACTATATTATTGTAACAATATGGGGGAAAACAGTGGGAAGAGGAAATAGAGGGTGAGAAATCCCTGGCCTATGGAATTATATCATGAATAATAATAATAACAAAAACTTGACCAAGAAAAAAATCTATAGCAGTGAAAAGAAATTTCTTAGTATCCAAAACCACAGCTCACACATAAGGTTTTTGGCATAATACGAAATGTGCCCAATACTAAATATAGTTCTCAATTCTTTTTCCAACCACATTTAATGAGTGTCTTATATTCTGTTCCACACTTCAGAAACAATTGGTCTAGCAATTTATAGAAAATGACTTTCCACTGGCAAACAGAAGCTTTCAAAATGTCCATGGCTTTCATAAAATTCTGAAATTATATGCAGTTTAGGGGAGAATACATAATGTGTAACTTTTGAAAGTTACGACCATGGTTTCTTCCTCAGCTATGGACTTGAGGTTTACTGATGAGCATTCTATAAATATCACACTCGGAACTGCCCACCCACCAGGTCCTTTCCTGCAGTTGCACAATCCTGCTCTATGAATGGCAGGGTAGTTTTGAGCCTATGTATTTGGCACACACCATATACTCTCATAGATTTCGATCCAAACTTCTGACAACTTTAATGTTTATGTGATTTAATTTCAGATTCATTTAGGCCAATCTTTACATATCAAAATATATTAACAAAACATCTCAATAAATAGATTAACCATCTCCATTTGCAGTATGATAGGTTTTACAAGGGCTAAGAATGGAGTTTCTTATGCTAATTAACGGATTGAGTCTTTTCAGCCCAAAGTAGCTGATTATAAAGTAGAAGTACAGGAAAGAACTAGCCTATTCCCAAAAATACTTCCCGGCCTCATCTAGATCCAGACTGAGTTGAAACGGTGCAGAATGTCCACTGGCCACTCCAGATAACTTTAAGTGGCAGGAGCTCTGATCTTTGTAAAACTGGCACTTCTCTTAGTCAGAAATCATACAATCAGCAATTCAGGAATTTTTTTGCTTTGTTTTGTTGTTTTCATTCAAACAGAGGTAGAAACAGACAATCAGCTTCTAATGATTGAAAATTACGGTCTTCTGTTAGTCAGAAAATATATAAATGGCATGAAAGATGTGTGTGTTACAAGCCTCACAAACAGACATTCATTGGCACTGAAAGACTTTACGGTGAGGGAAACCCAGACTGTATGAAGCTCTTTCTCCTCTCACTGCAAGAAAGTCCATTTGAAAGTACTGATTGTTGCTTCACCCTGGCATAATTCTCTTGCAAAAAAATAAAAATGCTTATAAATATCCCAAATGGTCTATACCCTGGGAAAGCCAGTCTTCTCCCTCTAGTTGCCGTGGAGACAGACTGGCTATTTCTTCCTTGCCAGTATCAGGATGGAGGGAGTGTGGGGAGGTAAGAAGAGCAGCAGGTACACAGTTACAGCTCTGATCACTACTATGCCATTGGAACAAGCTCTCCACTCTCAAGAAACACCGGTCCTCATCTGAAAGAGGGCAAGGCCCATGTCTTCCTGCAGAACTAATGTGAGGAGAAAAAATAATGTATACAAACACCTGATCCCGAATTGGTGATTCGAGATGGCAGGGGTACAGAAGAGGCTGACCCTAGGAGATAGGACAGAAGGAAAGGCCTTTACCATCCACAGTGAGAACACTGGATGATGTTTATATTTTTCAGTTCCTTCCCTGAGACAAGGCACCTGGAAGACAGATGTCTGTTCTCTAAAATGATCATAAGGCACTTGTGTCCTTGGAGCATGCATCAGAGGTCAAGAATAGAGTTCTTAGGTTGAGGCAGGAAATCTGAGAAGAGTGAACAGTGAAATCGAAGTTGGTGACCTGAATTTCAGGTGGATTAAAAATAGGGGCCAACCATGAAAAGACAGAGGACAGAAGTAGTCAATCAACCACCTCAGCTATATGTTGGCAGTGAAAAACTGGGTCAACGGAGACTCTAAGATGGACTATGTCAATCAGTGGATTCTTCAACAACCTCATTGTGCTTGGAGTGGCAAGATTGGCAGCAATTCATAACCATTGAACTATCAAGACCACTTGAGCAAGACCCTCGGAGCAAGCCCCACATCCAGGACCAGTGGTGGGTGGGAGACTGGGTGGGGTTTCTCCCTTAAAATCATCTTTTACATCAGATATATGAAGGAAACAATTAAAACAAAAAAAAAAGAAAAAAAAATAGACAGGGGCTTCTGGCCCTGCCAGGCACATAAAGATAACTAAGACCCAGTCTTCAAACAAAGGAGAGTTGTGGAAATAGAAATTACAAGCTCCTTGAGGGCAGACACCATGCCTGCCTGTTTCAAAACAGAGCTCTCTGTGCCTCACCAGATCCCTGGTCCATGACAGGACCCAACAAGTGCTTATGGCATCAAATAGCAAAGAATGCAAATGAGATGCAGTATCAGGAGTGAGAGAGGCAGCATTGGGTTAGTAGGGAAAATCTCATGAGCTATTATTAACGGTTTAGGAAACAATGGGTAAGGGAAGATAGTTCAGGAGCCAGCATGAACAGAGGTAAAGCACAGGCTTGTTCAGAGAACCCGAGAGCCACTGTGACTTGTCAGACACCTGGAGAAGAGGTTGTACAACAGAAAGATGGATTTTTTATTTCTCCTCTGTGCCCAGCTTCAGCACTCTCACTGTTCCCTTGTACACTGCTCCTGCCTCAGCACTAAGTCCAGCACCAGGAACTTTGACAGGCATCAGAAATATGGTGGGCTGACATATGAGAAAGTGAAACTCGAAGGCAGGGGAAGGGGATGGGAGAAATCCCTGGTTCGTTTTCAGTAACCATAATATCAAGTATGCTGCTCAGTTTCCTTATACCATTGAGCTTCTGGGATCTTATTTTCAGGGGATGCTCAAAACAAATTATAAGAGTAGACAATCTGTATAATCTTCCTTATGGAAGTAAACAAAATGTTCAATGTGCTCTGCCAAAGTAGCAGCCCTACCGAGCTCTAGAATCTTGACTGTCCTGCAGGGCAGTCACCCTGCCTGACACACTTCTGTGCCTCTGTGCTCCAGGGTTCAGCACAGGGCCGTCGTGATGACCAAATGACAGGGCTGAGCAGAGGAGCAGAGCATTGACAGATCTAAGCAGACAGCAAGATACCAGTTATCCCCACTGTAAGTCTGCCCAGGTGCTTCTGGGAGAAACACACCTGGTTGGTCTTGCCTGACACAAAGTTGGTATACACAGGAATACTTACATATAATGGAATGTGACATAGGAGGAGCAAACATCAGTTAGCATTTGCAAGAAATAAGCCAAAAAGATGGCAGGATCTTTTTTCCTGCTGAGTAATGTGCAGAGGAAGGTTCTGGAGCTGTTGGGAACAAGGGCATTCTGCCCATAGCCTCCCCAAGCAGTCACACGTGAGATGGTGGCAGTGCCACACCTGGCTCTGCACGGGTTTGATCTGCCACCACTTATGACCCTAGGAGCAGCTAATGAGGAACAGCCAATGTTTAAGTCCATGAAAATGCAGCATTTTTTAAAAAATGCAAGTGAACACACAAAGAAAGATGATTATCAGACGAGGCCTTGCAGAGACAAGAGAAGGCAATGAAGCAGTGGGGCTTGTATTTATTTATTTATCTATTGTTTTAAAATTATTTTTTTAATTTTTTATTGGAAAGGTGGATATACAGAGAGGAGAGACAGAGAGGAAGATCTTCCGTCGAATGATTCACTCCCCAAGCGGCCGCAAGGGCTGGAGCCGAGCCAATCCGAAGCCAGGAGCTTCTTCTGGGTCTGCAGTGGGGCTTTTTTTTAGAAAAAAAAAATCATCTTGGGGTAAAGAGTGTGCTAACTACATGCTTCATTTGCTACTAAACTTTTCAGTAATTAAAACTTGATTAGGATAAATGAAAACCTATGATCTTAAGCCTTTTCATTACAAATAAGCCTTTTACAATGGATTCTTGAACCATTCCTTTTCAAACAAATTTGACAGTGAACTTTGTTTCGCATTCTGACTAATGGAAGTAGCCACCTCTGGAGACACAAATGAGTTTTCTTCTTTCAATATATTAAAATGAATTAAATCAAGTAACATTGAAAGGAAAAACAAACACACACAAGCTATAGAGCAAAATAGAGTGAAGCAGGGTGAGGTTGTGCAAAAAGCACTGGAGCCAAGAACAGAAGACCTGGGCCTTCAGTCAAGTTTCTGCCACATAAGACAAATCACTTCATTATCTCCAACTCTGTTGCTTTATCTGTAAAAATGGGACTAGAAATAACATGCAACTTTGAGGACCTCAGCTGGGAGGCGAATGAGAGGTGAGCATGTTTTGTGAGTGCTGGCTTCTGTGAGCATCACTGCTAACTGTCTCAAAGGACAGAATGATGGAGTGTGTGGGAAGGACTTGCTGCCTCATGGAGCTCTTTGGGCTACAGCTCAAACACAGAATGCAACCAAAATGTACAAACAACAGCAGTAGTAATGGGAATTAGGTAAGTTACCAAATGGCCACCTGCGATACAAACAAACAAAAAACATATTTCTACCCTCTGCTATTGATAATTTCTTTTCTTTGCAGGGCCGATTTAAATTGTGAGTGAACATTATATTGCAACTCACAGAAGGCTAAACAAAAACCAAAGAGGAATACATCCATGTGATAAACTAAAGTGAGGGTAAACTTCAAGCAATGACTCCTTCTGAGGGTAGGCCAAGTGTGGGGTAAATAGACACAGGGAGATGGCAAAAGTACCAAGGACCTTCTGGTTATTAAGACGAGTGATAATGTACATGAGTGACTACTTTGCATGCAACACGGCTACCTATAAATTAGATGTAATATTTTGCATGAAGCAGATATCACACAACCCAAACTTCCTTTTGTTAAAGTTAGCACTGGGACGTGCCTGCACAGGTAGAATGCGAGAGCCCCCTTCTTCCCCTCTGCCCTCAGACACCTAAAGCCCTGATGACAAACAAGAAAAAAAAATCAGACCAAGGTATATGGTTATGGTTATCCAAGTTTGTTTGTTCTGAATCCTCCTCTCCATATCTCTGCAAGTGACAGGACTGTTTGGGGCCCTGGAGCCCAAAGAAACAATTCTGACAACACAGCAGTGCAGGTGAGAAAGATCTAAGCCTCCCATACAGTGACCCAGAACTCCACCAGGTGGGCCAGGAAATTATAGTTGTCCCTGCCCTGTGGCAGCTCTCAGCTGTGGGGTGGAAAGGCCGTAGGGACAGAGAAGGGTAGTTATTCAAGGCCCAGCTGCCCAGTAGCCCCCAGGGGCTAGTGAGCCTGTGCCAGGGAGGTACCAGCACCAGGCTGTTCCAGCTGAGGCAATTTAAGAGCACACATAATTGCACTTAATAAAGTTAAAATATAATTGCCTCATTAAAACAGTTACTACATATCTCATTGTGTATGAGTGTGAAAGAGTGTTAAACTGCAAGAAGCAGAAACCATGTGAATGAATGTGCGTGGGTAGTATGTGAGACTGCCTGGCAGTGCCACCTGGACAGTGGGAAACATGGTTTCCAATGGACACTGTTCCTAATGTAACCTGGGAGCCTCTAACTGCTCTCTTAACAACACCCAGGGTCGGAAGTGAGAAGCAAGAAGCTGGTCTTAGCTTCTGCTAGGTAGTTTCCATTTGGAAGCCAAAACTCCAGTTTAGGGAATATCTTTCTAGGACTTTGCCATCTCCCTGGTGTGGCTACTTAAAAGAGCTATAAATTTGGGACTCTCAGGTCCAATTGCCTTCAGAGCAGAATTCAAGCATGGCTTGTGGGTAAAATATTCCCAAGTAAAGGATCCAAAGGAATATTCTCTCATGCCCTGGAGGTTTGTGCATGACCAGACTTCATAGCCAATGTCCCCCAACTCACACCAGCACACACAGAGGTGATGCTTTTCTTCCCCACAGGTAGTTCCCCAAGTACAGTGCTTCCCATCACTACTACCTCCATTTCTACCTCCAAAATGGCCAATGCCTCACATAAGAACAAATACAGGAAGGAAAAGACCATCTTCTTACCTCCCCTGGATGAGGCTTAACAAAAAGTAGTGCTTTCTGACAAAACCTGGAGCTCCTGCTACGCCCGCACCATCAGCGGTCATGCCATACTACATTCTCAGTGCTCTCACCTGGGACCATCAGCATCTTTGTGGCTGGCAGTAGCAAAGGTGATTTTTGTCATCAAACTTTTCCACATTAAAATGTCAAAACTCAAGACTTACTCCCTTTTCTGTATTAGCAGATCAGTGTTCACAATCTGGTGACAGTGTCACCAACAAGACGCCAAACATGTGTAGTGTTCAATGTAGACTCAGTGCAGGATGGAGGAAGAAGAGAGAGGCCCTGACTGAAGGAAGGGGATTGCACACCCAGCCCTGACCTCTGCATAGAACACAGATTCTGTCTTCACCCTAAAGCAAGAAAACACATCAGCAGCTACAGAAGCAGGCGGGCAACTCACTGTTGCACCTCTCCTGCCACCATGACTCACCCCTGCTAGTGAAGCCTTGAACTTCAAACACAGGTTTTCATTAATCTGCACAGATTTGTTTCTGTGCAAGATTAAGTACTCTGTTAATTCCTCGGATAAGTTCACAAGTGCAGAAAGGGGGAGGATAAGCTTTTTAATTACAAGCAATTCAGCCTGGCAAATGGAATTCTCTACTTGTCCAAGTCCTGGACTTCACAGCCTTGCCAAGATCCCCATCTGCTTCTTCCGTGGGAGCTTGGGGAGGGGCTGCTGATTCAAGTTCCCACAGAAAGAATAGGAGAATTTTGCACCAAATGTTTGGCTCTAACAAATTAATCTCCTCTATTCTGGATAAAATCAATTTGTTCAGATACTCCATTACTCTAGTTTTAAGTGGGAGCTTGGGGAGTGCTATGGGGTACGGTGAAATGGACAAGATAGAGATAACCAGATTTCATCTATTTTAATGAAACTTTGGAGTTGGAAAAGTGACCCATGTCTTTGGGAATGCAGACTTGGTGTATCTGGGTGTCCATAAGCCCAAGGGAATCTCTGTATCCCACTCCCAGTTGCTTGAGTATCAGGATGCTCCAGGAGCTACTGAGTACAGGCCCCTGAAATATTAGAACAACAACACTCTTCTTTCAAGCTGGCAAGTTGGAGAAGGGTTAGTGGGAAGGTTGAGTCTCAGGAAAAGTGAATGCCATGTGTCAGCTGGGTGTCATGACTCCAATTGCATCATTCCCTAACTGCACCCACCACCCAAGTGGCAGGCAGATGGTGAGCAGGTGAGCAAAACAATATGATATGGGAACAGAGGCAGTACTGCAGAGAGTATCTGGAAGCCAGAAGTGGCCTGGTGGCAGCTGCTGAGTGTCAGCCAGGCTGGCACAATTATCAGGAAGCCTGGAGTGCCACCCTCTGGCAAGTGAGCCAAGGGTTGGTTGCTAAATCCTGTAACAGAATCTTCCCTACAGGCACTTGGCATTTCAGCCTTAATGGTTTTGGCGTTCGGCCTAATTGCTCAGAATATGTGCTCAGTTAGAGACTAATTCCTTCATCACAACTCAGTAAGTATCTGCACACAGCACAGACACTGTGATATTTTTATTCCAATAAACCCTTTACTGATCACCAAAGTCCCATGAAAACTTCTCTGAGGCTATTGGATAGAAACCAAACCCAGTTTTACATTAACTTTAAACCCCAGATCATGGGTGGTTTTAGAAACAGCAGAATGTCTCTCAGTTACGAAAATGCTTTATTGTTTTGTTCATGAAACCATCCAGAAGGAAAGTTGCAGCATTTAGTTATAAAAGGGATTATCATTTTTTTCCAGAACAAAAGAAATTGAAAAATCCATGTGACATATTTACTTGTTTGTTAATGTGATAAATATCACAATTTATTCTGAGATAAAGTCAGTCTTGGGAATGAAATCAGATTACTTCTAGTGTATAAGGCACCAAAAGCAATTTAACTCAATACTAGTATCCAAAAATGGGCCAGGGCTAGCTTAATCCATGTCATGCATTCCAGGGTTAAAGAGAAAAGGAAAAATAAACAACATGAGCAGTGCCTTAATGTGTGATGAGGACTTAGCTTAATTTGCTACAGGGACAAAAAAGTGGAGCTGTCAATAGTTCAAAGGCCAGTGATTGACCTAACTAATATATTTACAGTTAATTTTTATAACTGGAATAGGGGACAGACACACAGAAACAAGCATACGTTAATCAGAGGGGCATGGCAGAAAGAAAAACACTCAAACAGATTATACATTTCTAGAAACAAAATTCATTTCTTCCTGTCTTGCTAAAAACACTAAAAACAAAAATGCAAAAAGCATACTTCTGAGTAACTCAGATTAAACAAGAGATTTTGATGATTAAATCAAATAAATGGAACTAGCCTCAGACTACATAAAGCAAAAAGTGACAAAACTACAACAAGGGAAATAATGGAATAAACCTTACATTTCCCAGCAGCTGGTACCTGGTGCAGGTTAAAAAGCAGAAGGACTATGGATGATTTGAATAATGTTAACTAAGCTTATCTTCTCACATATGTAGAGCACCATACTCAACATTTAGAGGAAATATATCACTTCAGGTCTAGAGATGACAATTTGTTATAATGGATCACATACTCACATAAGCAAGCAAAAAATATGAAATGACCAAAACATGGAAAATACTTTCTATTTATAATGACAAGAAGCTTGAAATCAATAATGAAAGGATGACTATGAAATAATTAAAGGTTTCAAGATGTATGTCTAACCTATGGATCAAATGGGAAATCATTATAAAGTTTAAAGACATTTTGAACACAAGATACTTATGAGACACAAAGTCCATGGATGTAACTAAACCTGTTTAGATGGAAACATATGGGAAGATGTTAATGTAACGAGCACATCACAAAAGAAGAAAGTCTGAAAACCAGTGATACAAGATTCCATTTCAAAATGGGAGAAAAATAAAAGCCAAGAAAACAGAAGTAAAGAAATAATAAAGATAAAATGAAGGGCAATGAAAAAGGAAACAAATATGCAATAAAGAAAATCAACTAATCTCTTTAAAAACACCAACAAAATCCATAATCCTTAGCAAAACTAATGAAGGAAAAATGGAAAATACATATCACAATTATTGTCCACAGACATTTAAAAATGAAAGGATATTAATGACAGTGTTATCACACCAGTTTAATGAAATGAACATAAATTCTGGAAAATAAAATTTGTCAACACTGACACGAGAATAGAACATCTGAATAGTCCTACATATATTTAAAAACTTAATATTTAACTTTATACCTTCTCTAAAAGATGTCTCTAGGTCCCACTGGCAGCTGTCAGAATCCTAAATACTTAAGAAAGAAATAACGGCAATCTCACACAAGCTTTTCTAGAAGACAGAAAAAGCTAGAGTATGTCCCGAATTATCTCATGAGGCCAGAATTATTCTCTTATCAAAACCTAAAAAGAACATTATAAGAAGGGAAAACTGCAGGATACTCATTCTCATGAAGATGCAACAATCCTAAATAAAACAGTATCTAATCAGATCAAGAGATTTGTAAAAAGACAGTATTTGATAATCACTGAATTCATTAGAAGTGATACTCTTGTTTGAAATCGTCCACATTAGGCAGGTGAAAAAAAGAAGAACAGACCATGTAGTCATCTAGACAAATACATAGGAAACAATTTGCTAGAATTTAATATTTAATCATGAGTTAAGACAACTATAAGAAAGTAGGAGCGTAAAGGGACCATTTTTAACTTGATAAAGACAAACATAATGATCTGACCAATCACCTTTTATTCGCCTTTATAGCACACTGTGCAGGTTGAATATGAAAAAAAAAAATACCTTCTGCAAAAGAGAACTTAAAGGAAAAGACAGAGTTATTGCTAATCACAGACAAGGAAGGCCATTACCAATTTAGAAAAGAATCTACATACTTTAGACTTGATAAACAAACTTACCAAGGTCACCAGTCAACACACAAAAACATAGAGAAAATAATTTAACCAATTAGGGGAGTGATCCATTGAATAGAAGATCTCTGTCTTTAGTTAACTCCGACTTCCAAATAAATAAATCTTTTAAAATGTTTTGAGAAGGCCTGGGTCGCCACAGGCACAGCCAGCAGCATGCTCCTATGGGTATGAGGGTGCAGGTTTGCAGGTGGCTTGGCGGACGGTGCCAGTGGGTGTGTTCAGAGACCTGGGGACTCCGTCCAAGCAGGCAGAGAGAGCCTGGGAGTTTCCCCAATGTGCGTAGTCCATGTATTTATCAGGGAAAGGGTAGGGAGATGTGTGGGAGTGAAGACCTCTGAGGGAATATGTTGCAGGCAAGGAATGACTTCTGAGGGACATCTATTGACAGGGCCATTGTGCCTGCAGGTAAGCAGGAGTGCTGAGACTGAGAGTTTTGGAGGGGGGATGCTGGAGGATCTTTGTGGATCAGACCAATGCACCAGCCCACATGGGAGACTTGAGCTGGGCTAGTTAGCACAAATCACCACTGATCACCACCTCCAGACTTGGCTAGACTCCAGTACACACTGGTGTTTTTAAGGTTAAATAAGTCTTGGTTCCCACTGAAACACGTGAGAGCTGTCTGAGCATGGACCAACAGTAAGAACTGGAATGGGTATGGACCAGTTGGGCAAGGCCACTGTTCCTGCCAGGACAGGAGGTGGACTAAGTCAGTCTGGGCCACCAGGGTCCACAAGATCTGCCAATGGGAGGAGGCATGATAGAGGAGCTTGGAGAACTACTTTGTCAGGATGCAGTCCCTGTGTGTAAGCACTAGAATCAAGGCTGGGAGAAGCTCAAACCAGGCCAGGTATCTGCCAGCAAACATGTGGGTCAGGTCTGGGGACAGGCCAGGTTGAGCCAGTTCATAACACCCACTGGCAGATCTGAACCAGGAAAGGGGGCAGGACAGGCTGGGTCAGGCTACAACACTAGCCAGTCCACATTAGAGCTGGGACTGGGGCTGGCTGGGCTGGGCTGGGTGGTGGCACCCAACAGCATGAGCTAGAACTCGTGGCAGACATGGCCACTCCAGGTTACAGCACCCACTAGCAAATGCCATGGTGAGGTGAGTCACGCCCGACTGGGCCACAGAACCCACCAGTGCATATGACACTTGGGGATGGTGTTGAAGAGAACACAGTAGGGAGCTGTTGGGAGGCTCTCCTGCTGGGCCACCGCTCCCACTGGTGAGCATGAGTACTGGAACTAGGACCAAACCAGGCCAGGCAGGGCTACAACACCTGTTGACTAGCACGGAAACTAAGTTAAGGGGAACACCAGGCTGGGCTAACTGGCTGTATTCACTGGCACAGGCATGAGCCAGAGTAAGTGCAGCAGTTGCTGCAGCATCAACTGCAAAGTACTGGTTCTGGGGGCAAGTCCTGTCAAGTTAGACTGCAGAATCCCCTGGAGATTAAAAGATCCGGGGCTGGGAGTGGGCCCAGTAGAGAAACTGTGCACACCTCTTAGATGGCTGCAACTCCATGCTCCATGCTCCACTGGTGAGCATGAGAACACGGCTGGGGGCAGACATGGCTAGACAGGCAGTGGCACCCTCCAGCATGTGTGTGGGTTACATAGCGGGGACAGCTGTTGAACTAGACTTCAACACCCACTGATGTGTACAAGAGCTGAATGGGATGCAGGACAGATTGGACCAGTCTGCTACATATATTGGCAAGCACAGGAATTACGGCTGGGGGCAGATTAGATATCTGACCATGGAGTGCATGTGTCAGAACCAGGATTCCTAAAAGGCTACAGCAGAGCAGTAGACGACATGCCCAGATGCACATGGAGAATATGGCAGCCCATTGGAGCCTGCAGAGGACATCTGATACCACAGCAGAGGAAGGAGAGCAGAACAAACTGGTCAACTACCCCAGCCAAACATTGACAGCAAATATCTGGGCAAATGGAAACTCTGGGGTAGACTGTGTCAGCCAATGGACCTTGGAAGGATTTCCTCATCCTTGAATTAGCAAGATTAACAGCATTTCAGAACTATCGAAACCATCTGAGCAGAACCCTCAGAGCATGCTCCACACCGGAGACACTGGGATAACTGTTCCCCATTCCTGGATACTGAAGTGGTTGGAAGGATAGGTGCAACTTCTCCCCTTCTTTCATTAATTTTTTTGAAAAGATTTATTTACTTTAATTTGAAAGACAGAGTTACAGAAAAGAAGACAGAGAATGTTTTTCTGTCCACTGACTCATTCCCCAAATGGCCTCAATGGCCAGAGCTGAGCCAATTCAAAGCCAGTAGCCAGGAGCTTGTCTTGTATTTTCCATGTAGGTAAAAGGGTCCCAGGACTTGCGTCATTCCCTGCTGCTTTCCCAAGCACATTAGCAGGGAGCTGGATCAGAAGTGGAGTAGCTGGAGTATGAACTGGCACCCATATGGAATGCTGGCATCACAGGTAGATTAGCATGTTATGCCACTAGGCTGGCCCCATCATTGTTTTAAATATATAATAAAAACACATTGGTAGAAAAATGATATATTGTCTCAATACATGAAAATACTGTGTGTGAATAATTGTGGCCTACCAAATTACTCCGAATTCAGTTCATTTTTGTAAACTTGGCACCATTTATTTTCACTTATTCCATTAACAGTTCTAGGAAACCTTTTATTTTAACATTTACTGGCATGGGAATAATTTTTTGTTGGATTGGATAGAGTAGCATGCTGTTATTAATATGGTTATTACATTAATTTCTCAGCTAATTTATAGTATTCTCATATTTGGACCTGTGAAAACACATAATCATGTTATTTATCTCCAAAAGCACATTCTCTCCTAGGAGAAATCAGCAGGCATTTTCAAGATGATAGATAATTATGTTTAAATATATGTATAGTTGGCCTATTTATATTAGCAATAGCACAGCATATTTATCTAAATAGGAAAAATCAGTGAACTTGAAGTACTCAGTATTATGTGACTCTGCATTTTACTTACATGTTTAAAGTTCACTGTTTATAAAAGATGAAAACTGGTAAATATTTCAAGACTCAATTACACATATTAGTACTAAAATAGTTCAAGGAAAATCTATCTCAGCTTTTGACTTTCAAGGGAGAATTTTAAATGGGATTCCTGAACCAAAGGAACTGCATTAATATGTCAAAACCTGAATTTAATACACCAAAACTGACCTATTACACTTCAATCATTCTTCTGTAACTTAATTTTATTGATATAAAACTCATATAATATGGACTACAGCCACAAGACAAGGAACACAACATATTCCTGCAGCTGGTCATGTGGCACTACCAGCTGGAAGCCATCAACTTACCAAGTCAAGGCAAAAAGTCACCACACAGCTTTAGGTGAGGAAAAATTCTGCAGTGACCCACTGACAATAATACCAGCTGAGAGGGATGACTGGGATTTGAACAAATGCTGGATTCCCAAAAGAAAAACCACACTGCCTCTCCCCTGACGCTCACCCTTATCTCCACAGAGTGCTTAGCGGAGCTGTGAAATTTTTCAGTACTGATATCCATATCACTGCTACCACAAAGAGCTGAGAATCAAAGTCAGGGCAACTTGAGAGGCAGAGGCAGACCGCCAGCTTCCTGCACCCGTGCGAGATTTGGGGCATTAGTTCTGGTTGCTATGCTCCTTCCTTGTTTGTCAGCCAAGGAGACTCCACTAAACTTCTAGAGGTTAGCACTAGCAGCATCCATTAAAAAAAAAATCCTTCTTGGGCCCAGCACGATAGTGTAATGGTTAAAGTCCTCGCCTTGTACATGTTGATCCCATAAGGGTGCCGGTTCTAATCCTGGTGGCGCTGCTTTGCATCAGGCTCCCTGCTTGTGGCCCGGGAAAGCAGTCAAGGATGGCCCAAAGCCTTGGGACCCTGCACCCGTGTGGGAGTCCTGGAGGAAGTTCCTGGCTCCTTGCTTCAGATCAGCACAGCTCCAGCCTTTGTGGTCTCTTGGGGAGTGAACTATCAGACAGAGGATCTTCCTCTTTGTCTCTCCTCATCTCTGTATATCTACCTTTCCAATAAAATAAATAAATCCTTAAAAAATATTCTTTCTTGGGGATGACACAGTGGCTCAAGAGGCTCATCATGTACCTACAAAATGCCGGGATTCCATGTGGGCACCAGTGTGTGGCCCCTCTGCTCTACTTCTCATCCAGCTCCCTGCTTATATAACAGATCTATCACAAAGTCATACTTCTAACCCTTTAAACTTCAGCATATTGGACTACTGTGTATCATACAGACACAGATGAAGTTAATTAATGCAAGAGAAACCACTTGGGTCTGTGTTGTGGCTCAACCTGCTAATCCTACACAATGTGGTGCCAGCATCCCATATGGGTCCTGGTTTGTGTTGTGGATGTTTCATTTCTTTTTCCTCTTTTTATATTTTTATTTTTTATTTTATTTATTTTTTGAGGCCCCCCCTCTAATTCAGCTCCTTGATTATGGCCTAGGAAAGCAGTGGAGGACAGCCTAAGGTCTTGTGTCCCTACCCACGAGGAAGACCTGGAAGAAGCTCCTGGCTCCCAGCTTCACATCAATTTAGAATGAACCAGTAGCTGGAAGTCCTGCTCTATCTCTTTTTCTTGATATAATTCTGCCTTTCAAATATAAATAATTAAATCCTAAAAAAAACATAAATCACTCACAAACTAAAAGAGCTGATAATAAGTATACCAAGAAAATTCTAAAAACAACAACAACAACAAGCAAGAATCACTATTATTAGACAAAACAGATTCAAAATTTTAAATAGCAAAAAGAAGTGAAGGACGTTATATTTTCATAAAAGAATAGGCACAACAAAGACATAATAATTATAAATATACATGTACCCAAAACAAGATCACCCAAAATACACACAGCAAATACTATTAAATCTAAAAGCAATAACAAACTCCAATGCAATGCTACCTGGTAACACCCAACTGTTATAAATGAACAGATCATCCAGACAGAAAATCAACAGAGATATATCACAATTGAAACATACCACTGAGCAAATGGACCTAACAGACATTAACCCAACAGCTTTAAGCACACATTCCTTTCAACAGTGGAAGCAACAATTCCTAGGATAGTCAATACATTAGGTCACAGTAAATTAGCAATGACTGAAATCATACCCTGTATTCTCTCATATCACAAAGAAATAAAACTAAAAATAAACTGAACAATAGAATACTCCTAAATACATGGAAATAATTTAAATACATACATGGAAATAAATACATGGAAATTAAAAAAAAAAAACTGGGTAGCTCCATGATTATTTCGGTTACTCACACTCCTCTCAATGTTCAAAGAAATTTTAGAATCGTTTTACCCACTCTGAAAGATAAACTGAAAGGCAGAATTGATACGGACTTCATCGAATGCTTTGTAGATCAATTTGGGGGGATATAATTTTAATATTAAATTCTCAAATCCATGAATGAGGGAAGAAGTGATATTTATCAAGATCTCCTTTAAGAGTTTTTTGTGGGGCCCAGCGCGATGGCGCAGTGCTAAGGTCTTTGGCTCGCACGCCCGGGATCCTATATGGGCACCGGTTCTATCCCAGTGGCCTTGCTTCCCATCCAGCTCCCTGCCTGTGGCCTGGGAAAGCAGTCGAGGACGGCCCGAAGCCTTGGGACCCTGCACCTGCATGGGAGACCCGGAAGAGGCTCCTGGCTTCAGACTGGCTCAGGTCCAGCCATTGCAGTCACCTGGGGAGTGAATCATTGGACGGAAGATCTTCCTCTTTGTATATCTGACTTTCCAATAAAAATAAAAAATAAATCTTTTAAAAGAAAAAGTTTTTTGTGATCTTCAAGTGAAGAATCATGTCACTTTCTTAAACTTACAAAGTGCTGTACGTTTGGTGCTACTGTAAATGGAATTTCTTTAGTATTCAGACATTTCATTTAGCATAGAGAATACAAGATACTTGCATGCTGTCCTATACTGCTGCTAAATTTATTAGTTCTAATAGGCTTAAGGGTTGGCAACATGCTATAGGATACTCTGTACCTATGCATATTACATAACCATAGAATCTGTAAACATATATTTTAACTCCCTTTTCTGTTACGAGTGATTTCCATTTTTTCCTCTTGCCTAACTGCTCTGGGTAGACAATCCTACAGTATGTGAAACGGAAGCAGTGGCAAGAGCACATCCTTATTTTCCTCATAATCCCTGGGAGAAAGCTTTCATTTTTTCACAACTAAGTATAGTTTGGTGTGGTTCATTGACTAAAAATGTTAAACACGTTTAAAAAGATGTATTGTTGTTAATTTCCTCTTTAGGATACAAATTTCCTTCTGAGCACTGCTTTTGATGCATCTGATATTGCTTGGTATGTTGTTTCATAACACGCTTTTAATCATTTCAAAGAATTTTATAATTTCCTTTATGATTTCTTCTATGACTCACTGGCTACAACCAGGTTGCTCAAGTTCCATACACATATGTATTTTCTGTGTCTCATTTCATGTCACTGTGATTGGAGAACATGCTTTTTATATACAGTTTGAACCTTGGGCTGTGGGAGAATATGGCATGGGCATAGAAGAATTTACTTCCTGTTGTCAGGTGAAGCATTCCAAAGATTTCTATACAAACTAGAATTTATTCAACTTACCACCTATTGCCCTTCCATCTGAGACTGAAGGACTCTGTTCATACAGGGACAGTTTGCCAGCAATGAGCCCTGAGTTTTTCTTAATCTGAGAACATAATAATGATCCTATCTTCATTTTTGTGGGCACAGAATTCTCTAACTTCTGACTTATTTCAGCACTTTGAACGTGCCATCCAGTCTCTTCTAGTGCACTTGTAAATGACGACTGCCCATCTCTTGTTTTTCAGATTCCTCTTCACTTCTTGACAGCTTGTGACTGTTGTCTCAATGTGAAGTACTTTTCACTGAACTTCTTGAATGTATAATGTTTCTCATGAAATCTGTAGTTTTGTGACATTTCTCCAAATATCCTTTCATCCCCTTCCTTTGTTCTTTTTACTTCTGAGACTTCCACTGTGCACCTGCTGCTTGCGGTATCCCAGAGGCCTCTGAAGCTGTTTATTTTCATTCCTTCTATTTTCTTTTCCTCAGGGGATATCGCCTTAATTGACATTCAATTTTTCTGACTTGCAAAATTGCTTTTAATTCCTAGGGTGAATTTTTTGTTCAATTATGCCAATAATTTTACAATTCTTTAAGATACAAATTATCTATTTTTTACAATTTATAACTTTACAGAAATTTCCATTTTATGATTTTGGTATTTTAATTGTTCCTGACATAATATTCTCATATTTCCCTTTAGTTCTCTGCACATACTTTTCTCTGTCTACAAGGTTCAGTGTCTTGGTTTCTTCCAAAATAGCTTCTACTGACTACTTTCCCTCCAGTATCAGTTGTACTTTCGGTAGCTTTCTATTTTTCCTTTGGGGGGAAAAAAAAGGCAGATACTTTAAATTATAATGTATTTATTCTGAAAGTCATATTCCTCCAGAACACATCCAGTTTTTGATTAGTGATTGCATTTTAATAATGCTTCATTGACGTGATGGTGTTTTAGTGACTTATTCTGTAAAATTAGTATTAACATGATGTGATCACTTAAGTGTCTGTGATTGTCAATGTTTGCATAAAGATTTCCTTTAATTCCTCTGACTTAAAAAATGACTCACTGCTCAGGCTTAATTGAAGGACTCAGTGTCCATGCTGGAACATGCCTTCAATACTCAGCCAGGCAGCTTCCATTTCCTGGTCCAGCAGAGGGGACAGCTGAGGGTCTCCTCGGTATACACAATGTCCTGAATATGCCCACAGTCTTTTAGATCCCCAGGGATGTGCCAGACTTTTCAAAAACCTTCTGAACATGTTGGTTTGTCATAAAGCAGGTGTTTTGGATATATTCCTAGGAGTGCTATTGCTGGGTCATATGGTATGCAGATTTTGAGTTGTTTGAGTGTTCTCCAGACTGATTTCCATAGAGGCTGTACCAATTTGCAGCTCCACCAGCAGTGGAGTAGGGTTCCCTTTTCTCCGCATCCTCGCCAGCAAGCGTCGTTGGTGTTCTTGTTTATGTGGGCCAATCTTGCTGGTGTTAGGTGGTACCTCATCGATGTTTTAATTTGGATTTCCCTTATTGCTAGGGAGCTGGAACATGCAGCACAATCAGTAATTGCAAAAACATGGAAGCAACCAAAATGCCATCAGCAGAAGATTGGATAAGAAAGCTTTGGTTCATCTACTCCATGGAATAATACTCAGCTATTAAAAAAAACAAAATGCAGTTCTTTGTGGCTAAATGGGCACAACTGGAAACTATAATGCTAAGGGAAATGAGTGAATCCCAAAAGATTAGATACCACATGTTTGCCTTGATTTAACCTGTAATTTTTGTATGGTTGTTTGTTATTTTTTGAACCTGTCATTGATACTGTCTCAACCCAGATGTTTCGAAGAATGGAACTTGCATTATTTTTAACATATTGTTTACCCAATACTATGTCAATTAATTCCATAATGTTGTATATTGATACTGAGGCCTTGTTGGGGCTTTTAACTGACCGGATCTTTACTCTGTTAGACCTATCTTCAGACCATAGAAGGTCTCCCCAAGAGGCCACTGAACTTATCTGGACAATAAGACGCTGAACTTTATGCTAGGCATGTGTTTGCAAGCAATGAATCTCAACTGAACTTGAACTATGGTTATGCAACAAGGTGGAGGAATCCACCATGGGGGGAGGGGTATGGGAGGAGTGGGGGGAATCCCCAGCGCCTATAAAACTGTACTACATAATACAATGTAAGCAACAATAAAAAAAAAAACAAAAAACAAACAAAAAAAACCCTTCTGAACAGCTCATTCCCAAATCATTCTGGTTAGTTTATTGTTCATTCCAACTGTTACTTACTGCTCCAGGTTGCAGTGACTAACACAAGTCTTTTAGATAAATTCACCTAGATCGTGGCGTTAGCATTGCATAAATTTCAAGTAAGATACAAACAAGCTTTCTGAGTGATCTTCTCAAGGTCACCAAATTAAAAAAGGCCAATTTTTGCAAGTCCCTTCTACCATTTTTTTTCACATTTGAGCTGATTTTATTCATCTTTTTCTCCAATACCGACAATCCTAGTCAACCTCATTTTCTTTTTCCACATTCTTCTTCTTCTTCTTCTTCTTATTATTATTATTTTCTGTATCTGGGGTAAGGAGAGAGATAAAGAGAAAAGCCCCACCCGGCCTCCCACCCATCCCAGGTCCCCAACATGCAGCATGCTCTGAGGGTCCTGCTCAAGGGTTTTGATAGTTCCACAGGTCTGAATTGCTGCTAATCTTGCTGTTCTAAGCACAATAAAATCTATTCAGAATTCACTGGTCGACATAGTCTCTTCATGGTTGGGGTTCTGAGATCAGTAGCTCAGTTGGAAGGATCCCCAGAGAAACTTTGACTGAGGTGATCCCAGACCTGACTCTTGCTTGCGCTTGCCAGTAGAGGGTCCGGCACAGTCCGTCACCCCAGGCAGCTTATGCATATGCTGGTGGTTGCAATTGCTGCGTCAGTTCTGATTCCAACCCTGTGTTCCACATGAACCAATCTAGTAAGAATGCCAGATGATCTTTTCAACACTCTTAACTGGGCTTAGAACAAAGTATGGACTCCACCTGTGTGATAACACCAGAATCACTGCTGTTCTGATCCAAACTGCCTTTTTCTATCTTTTTTCCTTTGTTTGATAATCTAGGTTTGTGTATCTTTAAACAGTTTCTTCCCAGAGATCTGACAAAGCTGATTTTAACTTTTGGAGGCCAATTTTGTTGTAGTATTATTACAAAGGAGAAGTTTGCAATTTCTTCATCCACCATTTTGCTGAGGTCGTAATGCTGTTATACAATTCGATGCATAATGTCTTAACCAAAGAGCCAAAAGGGACCAGATGATTACAATCATCCAGAATCAAAAGTGTGTAATTGTGGCTTGAGGTATTCTCTGCACTCTTGTGGACTTCAGTGTCCTGTACACACATCTAGCTGAGCTACACAGGATGCTGTGCATTCTCTCCTCTTACATGCATAAGCACAAACGTCACTATCTATCTGCAGGACAGGGAGTTCTTCAGTAACATGATTAAAACTCTGACATTTATTACTGATCCTGATTACAAGCTTTCTGGGTACATGTACAGTGCTACAAGGGAAAAATTCCACATGTGATGGATGTGAAATCCACATGGGGTGGATGAAACAAAGGTTCACTAAAATTATTGTATAACATCGAATTCAGTCTGTATGTGTACGTAACACCTCCAAATTGTGCTTTTAGACTGGGTTCCATCCAAGATATCACAGTATGTGCACAAAGATTTTCCAAAATTTGAAATCCAAAGCACTTCTTAAGTATTTCAGATAAGAGATATTAAACTCAATCTGAGCTCTAACATTAGCCCTGATCCCATGCTAACAAAATAACTAAATTATCTTTTTGTGAAATATATAATGACAGCTCATACAGTATGGAAGTACAGAAATATTTAAATAAAATAACACATACCAGCAATCGTCTAATAGAACATGATCAGGTTTCTTCACTCCTGTATTTTCCTTACAGATTCACTGTAAGAGTACCCCAAAAACAATGTACAATTTTAACACTTCATAATGTCTATAAATGGAATCACACTACTGTGATATTTTTCTCAACATTATGTACTTAACAAGCTTTCATGTCATAGTGTCATACAGTATGACAGATATAAGGACATTTAACACTAGTAAAGATAGGACAGAACTTACTAAGACAATTAATAATTTGTGAGAGTATTTTCCTCGTAATGGCAGGAGAAAAAAAAGTTGAGCCAATTTCTAGTGTACATTTTCTTTTTTTTTTTTTAAAGATTTATTTTTTATTTTTTTTTTTTTATTGGAAAGGCGGATGTACAGAGAGGAGAGACAGAGAGGAAGATCTTCCGTCTGATGATTCACTCCCCAAGTGAGCACAACGGCCGATGCTATGCCGATCCGAAGCCAGGAGCCTCTTCTGGGTCTCCCACATGGGTGCAGGGTCCCAAAGCTTTGGGCCATCCTCGACTGCTTTCCCGGGCCACAGGCAGGGAGCTGGAAGGGAAGCGGGGCTGCCAGGATAGAACCGGCGCCCATATGGGATCCCAGGCGTGCAAGGCGAGGACCTTAACCACTTGCGCCACCGCGCCGGGCCCTAGTGTACATTTTCAAAAGTCAATTTTCAGAAGCCGTGTAGAAGTTAAACAACCTCTATGAAAGAATATTATTTTAAAAAGAAATATGAGGGCCCAGTGCAATAGCCTAGTGGTTAAGGTCCTCGCCTGGCATGCCTGGGATCCCATATGTGCGCCGGTTCTAATCCCGGCAGCTCCACTTCCCATCCAGCTCCCTGCCTGTGGCCTGGGAAAGCAGTTGAGGATGGCCCAAAGCCTTGGGACCCTGCACCTGTGTGGGAGACCCAGAAGAGGCTCCTGACTCCTGGCTTTGGATTGGCTCAGCTCCAGCCGTTGCAGTCAATTAGGGAGTGAACCATAGGATGGAAGATCTTCCTCTGTCTCTCCTCTCTGATTATCTGACTTTTCAATCAAAATAAATAATCTTGTTTTTTTAAAAGAAATACGTGGAATGCTACTGAGTTTTCAGTAAGAGATGGATAGAGAACAAGTCAGTGGATTTGACAACATGCAATACTTAAAAGATGTTATCAGCTTAGTACTGATGTTGTTGAAACAATGAAAACATGCGAGGATACTTTACAAAGACTGAATAGGAAATATGGAAATAGATAAATGACATGTGTAAAAAACACTAAACATAAAGCAGAGAAATGAAGCTGTTATGATTTGACATGTGGACAGTTTTTTAAAAATTGCAAACATTACAGCATTCTTTATGTCTTTAAGAATAATCATAGATAAAGGAAATTAGTGATAAAGCAGATAAAAGAATAACCCAGAGTGAAGAGCGGGTGAGATGACAAGAGACAAGGGGAACAGGATGCAAAGTATGGAAACAGCTTGTCACAGGAACACAGACGTCACCTTGAATTTAACAGGAACAAGATAGAGGAGATGAGCATGGAAGAGGAGGGCAGGAAAATGAGGCAGATAAACTAATAATTTGCATTTTCTCAGTAAGTTTGGGGACAGTAAGAATGGGGGGGGGGGAACAGTCATGTTCAAAAGCCAGAAAATGAGTATGCCAAAGAGCCCGAACAGAACACCGGAGTGCAGAGGAGGCAGGACCTATTTAAATGGTGACCGAGTTTAAAATAAAAAAGTAAAAACCGGTCCATTCGTGCACTTTTTCTCAGGTAACAATCCCCCTCTAAAATACAAAGAAAAATAAACTGAAAAGTTTAAGCAGAGAAGGGTTTTACCAGGTAAAATTATTTTCGCTCTGAAGAAGGGCTGTACTGTTCAAGGTTATATTTCTGTTAAATCAAAATTCTCAAATGGTAACCTATGAAGTATACAGCAAAGCGAATGGTTTACATCTGTTATTAACTTGGTTTTCAAGTGTGTAAGACATCACTTTCTTCCTACTTACCTGAATTACATACAGTCATACATCAGTTACTGAGACACATTTTCATAAATGCTTTGTGAGGCAACTATGTCACTATGTGATATTATAGAGTGTTTTTCACATAAACCTAGATAAAATTGTCCATCACATACCTAGGCTAGATGGTCTCTTATTGGTAACATTAGCAGTGGATTATATATGTTCAGGAGCCACGCTGAAAAGGAAAACATGAGACTGAATTAGGCACAATAAACGATGCAACACAAATGCAGTAAAAATGACACAAAAAGGTTTCTGCTAGTATAACTTAACATACTGTTTCTACAGTGAATAACTGCAAAATAAATAGTACAGTGCCAGGTTCGTGAGCCACAGGGATGGGGATATTCCAGCAGGGCCTGGGTACTTAGGCCTGCCTGCGAGGTGGGTACCAGGTCCATGAGCCCCAGAGGCAGGTGTTCCGGTAGGGCCTATGTCACCTGGCCTAGTTCCTTCAGCTTGTATGAGTGGTGGAAGGTCTGGTGAGGCTTAGTTCGCCTGGCTTGGGAACCCTGTGCCCACTGGCAAGGTGGATGTTGAGTCTGTGAGCCCTAGCAGCAGTGGATCTGGCAGGGGTGGTGGATTTGGTTGGGCCCAGGTCGCCCGGCCCAAGTTTCTTGGCCTGCCTGTGAGGTGGGTACCAGTTTCATGAGCCCCGGTGGGCCCAGGTTGCTTGGCCCCAGGTCCTTGGCCAGCCTGCAAGGTGGGTACTAAGTCTGTAAGTCCTGGGGGTCAGGGATCCAGTGGGGCCTGGGTCACCTGGACTGGGTCCTTGGGCCTGCCAGCAAGATGGTGCCAGGACCATAAGCCCTGGGGGACAGGTGCTCCTGAGGGGCTAAGTCACAGGACCTGGGTCGCCTAGCGGCCCAAATCCTTGGCTCCGCCTGTAAAAACACATCCTCCTCAGTGGAAAAGATGGAGCAGTGGATGGCAGGCCCTGATGCACATGGAGAATATGGCAGTCCATTGGTTACCACAGCAGAAGAACAGAATAAACTGGACAACTACCCCAGCCAAACGATGACAGCAAAAATCTGGGTGAATGGAGACTTAAGGTCAACTATGTCAGCCAATGGACACTGGGAGGGCTTCCTCATCCTTGGATCAGCGAAATCGACAGCATTTCAGAACTATCCAAACCACTTGGGCAGAACCCTAGGAGAATGCACCACATCGGGACCCCTGGTGGATAGGAATCCCGGGCACTGGGGCAATTGGGAAGCTATGTGTGACTTCTCCCTTATCTCTCCCTTTCCTCCAGAAACAGAAAGAAATAAAAAATTTGGAAACAATGATCACACCCACTTTTCCCCAACTCTTGATCCTCCCCACCCTGATCAACTATGTAAATATCATCGAGAATTTTTTAAAATGTACACTGTAAAATAATAAAACCATAGTAATAGACCAGTAACATCACTGAATATCAAGCATAGGTACTGTATTTAATTGTACAGGTAATGCTTTTACACAACAAACACCATAGCAGGTATATTCACACCATTATCACCATAAGACATCATATATAACATTACAATGTTCTGAGGGTATAGGAATTTTTCAACTCCGTTATACTTGCAAGCAAGCACCATCATATAATAAGTCCAACGTTGACCAACACATTGGCAAGAGGCACATGATAGTGGTTTCTTTTCCTACGCACATGTTTGCCAAAATCATCTTAATGAAAGTGTAAGGAAACTTAAAAAAAAAAACACAAAAAAACACTGCAAAGACTGCTACTATAGAAATAGTTTAATCTTTTATTTAAGAAAATGAGGTAATTAGTAAAATACATTATTGCATAGAAAACAAAGAACTGCATTAATGGTAAAGTGTCAACATCGTTTTCACAGTAGAAATAAATTATGTAAGATTTAAATAACATTTTATTTATATATCTTTTATATGCCTTATTTAATCTTCGAAGGAAAAGGAATAAAAATATAGTTTTGTACAAGAATAGATGAAACATCATCAATCATTCTCACTCTAAAAGAATCACAGTAGGTATAAACAAGTGTAAGCTTCAGGCATGTTAATAAACTATGTTCTACAAACACAAATTTGATATGTCAAATCTATAAGTATCAATTTTATTACTTTACAAAATTTTTGAACTAGTTAACTTTTTCTTTTGTGCCTTGGTTTTCTCAATTCATAGCTTAAAAACTACCTCTTTTCTCTACCAAAAATCAAGATTTTTGGGGGGAGGACTAGTAAGAACAGTTTTGAAAACCTTAACAAAATAAAACCACATCAAACCCATGCAGTTGTTAACAACTACAGTGATTCTGAATGTTCATCAGTTTACAGGAACCTAGTATATATTTCCTGGATTAAAAACCTAAGCTTCTAATCATAAAGTGATGTCAAAGAAAGTAAACTGTGGATTAAGCTGATTTTATCAGTACACAAATATGCTTCTACTGAAAAGTTCTACACAGTCCAGTCTGCAAATGTGCACTTACAGTTAACAAAAGCGTTGAAAAGAAAACCCCTTCTCAAGTTACAGCCTGGGTCACCCTTCTGGAGGCAAATTCACTGCCTACTAGCAACTGCTCCTCCGGCAGTCAATGTTTGTTGCTGGATGGATGTAGAGTGCACACTGTTCAGCCAACACCTGTTCTTAAACATGCATCTCCCGACCTGACACTCAAAGCAAGGTCCGGCTTTCCTCCAGGGCATCCACAGGCATCCACACTGTATTTAAATGACTTCACTGCTTTTTTCCTTTTTGCTAACTGTATATTTACAATTACACATAAACACATAGTCAATTACAAAAACAGTAAGTAGATGCCCGGCTGGGTACACCAGCAGCACAAACTACTGTCTCTTTTCCTTTCTTCTAACACTTTGAGACAGTTCTGGAGAAAAAGATACAGGTAACATTCCAAAAAGTCATGAAGTCAACTTACATCAATACCTAAAAAGAAAGGAAATGAATCTTTGGATAAAGAGACATTTATTGGATCATAACCTCAAGCTAATTCTTAACCTCACACAATTTTTAGATGCTATCAACTAAAAACTAGTTTTGTAAAAAAAAAAAATTAGCCAAATCTCTCAGTCCTCTTCTCCCATATATTTGTGTTCCAGAGTTGATGGAAATTACAGAGCTAGAAATGCAGCCTACAATAGAGCACTTCTATGAAGCTGAAAGGGGGCAATATGAACTCAGGCCAGCATCATGCTTACTTTCAGGTTAGTGAATGCAAAGGGCATTATTTTAATCTACAATCTCATGACACAAAGAAAATTCTATCAAATGTAAATGATAAGTCTTCTAAAACAACGGCAGTCTTCAGTGTCTTAGGAATGTGACAGCGTGCCAACAGAACAAACAAGACAATCAGGAGAGAAGTGTTTGCACTTGCTGTGGTGATCGGTGTAGGATGGTCTCTGGATCTTTGTACTCATTGATGGGATTCAACACGGCTGCATACACTTCACCATAGGCTCTGCAGATCAGTTCTGTGGACTGTTTTATAATCTGCTCTCTAATGACAAACAAACAATCATGAACACATAATCTGAAAGAATGTTCCCAAGAATAAGAAAACTCATTGCAATGCATTCCACACAACATGAAAGCTTCAGAGTCAATGCATTTCATCTTTAAATTATCACATAAATTAACATTTATGACTAAATTCCCAATACTTGATTGGTCCCAGAGGGTAAGAATTGTGTCTTTCACTGTTGCATACTTAGGGCAAGCACTTTGTATGTATATATATAAATGCTATATATATATATATATAGCATTGTCAAACAAGAAAACACAAACTGTATGCACATTCAATGTTTCCTTTATTTTCCTGAAAGAAAAAAGCTTACAATTATTCATATATCAGAACACAACTTGTCTCCAAAACATTTGTAATACACTGTCTTTTACCTACAAATCCGACAATAACAGCCACATCCCCTAGATTTCTCTTAATCTGTGGATCACCTGGATAAAATGTGGTATCTGCCTACAGCAAACTATAGTATTCTCATAAAGAAAAACTTTTTGCAAAAGTATGTGAAAAAATAAGAAGTTAGGACTTACAAATGTTTTAAAAATATTCAGCCAGGATAAGAGCATTTGGTTCATTAAATCTGCATCAACTTTCTCATGTTTTCATGCTATCTAATTCCTGTCATCAGTCACTTGCATTATTCATACATACTCATAAGAATACTTTCTCCTTATCCTCACCAGTATTTTTTACTGTTTAATTTTTGGATATTGCCATCCTAACTGGACTGAGGGGAAACTTCATTGTGGCTTTGACTTGCATTTTTCTAATGGTTAGTTATTCTGAGTATTTTTTCATGTGTCTTCAGTGATGTGAATTTCATTCTTTGAAAATTGCCTGTTTGGGGCTGGCATTGTGGTATAGCAAGTTAAATTACTACCGCAGCATGAACATAAGGTATAAGTATTGGTTCAAGTCTCAGCTGCTCCACCTTCCAACTCAGCTACATGCTGATGTACCTCGGAAAGCAGCAAAAGATGGCCAAAGTACTTGGATTCCTGCACCTGCCTGGGAGACCCACAGGAAGTTTCTGGATTCTGGATTCATCCTAACCCAGGCTTAGCTGCTTTAATAGCCATTTGGGGAGTGAAGTAGCATATTGAAGGCCTATGTCTGTCTGTCTCTCTGTAACTGCTCTTCAAATAAACATAAAAAAATTTTTTTAACTTAAAAAAAAGAAAAGAAAAAAATGCCTCTTCATATGCTTTGGTGTACTCTTTACTGGATTGGCGGCTGTGATGTTCAGTTGTTGAGCTCCTTCTGGATATTAATCACTTACAAGATAGATAAATTGCAAATATTCTGTCAGCTGCCCTTTCACTTTGCTGAGTGTTTCCTTTGCTGTGTAGAAGTTTCTTAGCTTGATATAACTCCACTTGTCTGTCTTTACTTTCATTGCCTGTGCTTCTGAGATCTTATCCAGGAAGTCCTTCCCTGTGTCAACAGCTTGCACTGATTTTCCTGTTTCCCTCTAGTAATTCAGCGCTTGCAGATCTTAGCTTTAGAAAACTGATCCATTTTGAATTAATTTTTTGCATAGGGTGCCTTATTTCACGAGACTTATAAACATGGAAATCAAATCTTTCTAGTACTGTTTCTTAAACAGTCTGTTCTTCAGGGAGTGAATTTAGATCCTTTGTTAGATCAGTTGGGTTTTGATACATGGATTAGTTTCTGGGGTTTCTGATCTGTTCCACTGGTATACATGTTTATTTCTGTGCCATTGCTAGGTGGTTTTAATTACAACTGCCTGCAGCTTGTCATGAAACCTGAAATTGTAATGCCTCTGATGTGTTTTTATAATCCAAGATTGTTTTAGCTATTTGTAATCTCTTATGTCTCCACACAAATTTTAGAATCTTTTTCTAGATCTGAGAATATCTTTTGTATTTTAATAGGGATTGAGCTGAATCCGTAAACTGCTTTAGGCATAAAGGGCATTTTACTGGTATTCCATCTTCCTGCTAATCCAAACTGAAGGAGCCGGCAGTGATTAATCAAATGATTGAATTCCTGTCATTTATGTGGGAGTTCTGGACACCAGGTCCACCCAGCATAGTCCAGTCCTGGCTAGTGAAGATATCTGGAAGGTGACACACTGACAGGACCTGTCTGTCTTTCAATTAAACATTTTACTTATGATGGTTAAAGGCCCAGCAGTAGGATGCTGCCTGTGATACCACAATCAGATACGGGCTCTGGCTTGAGTCACAGTTGATCCACTTTCATCGCAGCTAACTGCTAATAGTCTGAGACAATCAGCAGACGATGGCTGCAGCTGAGCCCCTGGACTCACTCGAGGCACCAGGAAGAAGTTCCTGGCTCCTGGCCTCAGCTTTGGCCAGAGTTGACCACTGTGACTATTGGGAGAATGAACCAGCATATGGAAAATTTCTCTAATTTCATCTAAAATAAATCTTTTTAAAAATTCTTAGGATTACAAAAATATATGATGTTCACAATGTAGTTGCTTGCAAAACTTCAAGTAACATCCTTTAAAATCCAGTATGTTCTGAATGTGGTAACTGAATATTTTGTGAATCTGTGAGGAAGAAAAAAGGATCCTTCAAATCAATGGAGTCTTATTCTTTCCCTTTTTCCATGAGTTAGTAGTTATTTAATGGTCAATAGTATACTTACAATCGACCAATCTAACATATAGTATTTTCGGGAACTTGGATCCATAAATAATTATTTAAAAGAAGCGTTTCAGTTATTTCTACATAAATATGTTTGTACAGTTAGAAAATGTTTTATTATGCACATTCACTCTTTATCTTTTAAAAATCTGTTGGTATATATATGTGCTATTGATATTTCTGTATTGACTTTATATCTTGCAATCTTGCCAAACTCTTTTGATAGCATTACTGGAGAATTTTGGTTTCCCAATGTATAAATCATGTCACCTCCTCTTTTCCTCTTTGTAGATCTTTGATTTCTTTTTCTTCTCTAATGGTTACGGCTAAAACTTCAAGAAATATTCAGAAGAGTAATGGTGAAGAGTGGACATCCCTCTCTGGTTCTAGAACTTAGTAGAAATGTTTCCAACTTTGCAACTTTGTCCATTCAATGTCATGCTGGCTGTGTTTCTTTATAGTTTTCCTTGTTTGTAGTGAGATAAGTTCCCTCCACATTCACATTCAAGCTGCTCAAGTCCTTTTTTTTTTTTAAGAGTTATTTTACTTTTATTGGAAAGTCAGATATACATAGAGGAGGAGAGACAAAGAGGAAGATCTTCTGTCCGATGGTTCACTCCTCAAGTAGCCACAACGGGCTGATCCAAAGCCAGGAGCCAGGAGATTCCTCTGGGTCTCCCACGTGGGTGCAGAGTCCCAAGGCTTTGGGCTGTCTTCGACTGTTTTCCCAGCCATAGGCAGGGAGCTGGACGGGAAGCATGCTGCCAGGATTAGAACCAGCGACCATATGGGATCCTGGTATGTTCAAGGCGAGGACTTTAGCTACTAGGCTAATGTGCCATTATTTTATCAAATGTTTTCTCTGCACTTACAATAGTCACACGGTTTTTATGCGTTATTGTTTCAGGTTTAGGGATATGCAGGGACTGAACCACTACTGTATCCTAGGGGGAAAAATCCATTTGCTAAAGGTAGATAACTCTTTTTAATGTTGGATTCAATTATCAACCTTTTTCTTGATTTCTTAATTTCAGCATTTGTGCTCATCAGAGATATGTTCACCAAAGGGAACTCTCTTTGCTCTAATTTTTCCTGGTTTCATATTTAAAGTAATAATAACTTCATCAAAGAACTTTGAGAGGATTGCCTCCTTTTCAATTATTTTAAATACTTTAAGAATTGAGATTGGGGGGCCTGGCGCAGTGGCGCAGTGGTTAAGGTCCTCGCCTTGCACACCCAGGATCCCAATATGAGCGCTGGTTCTAATCCCGGCAGCCCCGCTTCCCATCCAGCTCCCTGCCTGTGGCTTGGGAAAGCAGTCCAGGACGGCCCAAGGCTTTGGGACCCTGCACCCACGTGGGAGACCCGGAAGAAGTTCCTGGATCCTGGCTTCGGATCGGCATAGCATCGGCCGTTGCGCTCACTTGGGGAGTGAATCATTGGACGGAAGATCTTCCTCTCTGTCTCTCCTCCTCTCTGTATATCCACCTTTCCAATAAAAATAAAATAACAATTAAAAAAAAAAAAGAATTGAGATTGGGTCTTTGCAAGTTTTGGTAGAATTCAGCAGATAAGCTATACAGTCCTGAACTTTCCTTGTCGGGAGGTTTTTGATGACACAATCTCCTTGAACTTACTGATCTGCTTAGGTCTTCTGTCTTCGTGCCTCAAATAATTGAATTTAATTTTTCCAGAAATTATTCATTTCTACTAGATTTGTTGACATATAGATGCAGCAATTCCTGATGATACTGTTTTTGTAATATCTACTATAAAACCTTCTTTTTTGTTTCTCAACTCATGAAGTCTTCTCCTTCCTTTTTGTTGGTTGAGCAGATCTATGGATTATCTAATTTTTTTTAATTGTCAAACTAGCACTTTACCTCACTGATCCTTTGTACATTACCTTGACTTCAAGTCTGTTCACTTTTTATCTATTTTTTGATTATTTATTTCCTTCTTCTAATTTTGAGTTTGGTTTTTCTTGTCACTTTGAGTCTTTGAGATATACTGTTAGATCACTTATGGGTCTTTACTTAATGTATGCACCAAATACTATAAACTTCCCTTTCAACACTATTTTTTTTTCTTGCAGGGGAGGTCCTCAGGTAGGTAATTTTCTGGAACTGGTCATTTATAGGTATTTTAAAGGGGTCAGGATCGGCCCAGCACGGTGGCTTAGCGGCTAAAGTCGTCTTCTCAAAAGTGCCAGGATCCCACATGGGTGATGGTTTATATCCCGGCAGCTCTGCTTCCCATCCAGCTCCTTGCTTATGGCCTGTGAAGGCAGTCGAGGACGGCACAAGGCCTTGGGACCCTACACCCGTATGGGAGACCTGGAAGAAGTTCCTGGATCCTGGCTTTGGATCAGTGTAGCACAGGTCATTGCAGTCACTTGAGGAGTGAAACAGACAGAAAATCTTCCTCTCTGTCTCTCCTCCTCTCTGCATATCTGACTTTGTGACAAAAATAAAATAAATCTTGGAAAAAAAAAGGTCAGAATGAGTGAGGTTAAACTAAATGAACTAATATGTTATAGAAAAAACAAAATCATGATTTTTAAGGTTATTTTTTTCCACCTTCGTTAGATAGTCTACAAGTGCACAGGTTCACAGAGGATACAGACTTCCAACCATAGTCAGTAGAATCAAACAAAGGCTCGTCTCTTGAAACAGTAACTGCTCACTGACCTACACCCAATGCTTCAGAACGACACTGGTAAGTCACGCTGCTCTGCTAACGCTTCATTTGCCTTTCCATATTTTGAAAGCTCTTTAGTATTTCCTACACTTTAAAAGTAGTACATTAAAGCAGTGTATCACATAGAACATACAATAATAATTACTTAGTTTTCTGCTAGAAAAGAAAGATAACGGGATAGAGAATGGTTTTCCACACAATTTTAAAAAGGGGCATTATTTTCAAATTACTTCTGCAACACTGAGGAAATTAAACACCCAGTTTAGTGTCATAAAAATCGAGTACTATAAATTCTAAAAATCTGATTAAAGGTTAATATATAAACACAGAATGATGGGAGTCCAGGTAAGTCTGAGCAGCAGCACAGGTGTCTGGATCCCCCAGCCACGTGGCTGTAGTTCGGGGTACCAGTGTCCGCCCAAGCTTCCTTCCTGCTGGGGATCCTGACTCCCCATCTAATGCAGCTAGGTGAGGGAAGGGTCATGAGCTTGTCCAAGCCCAAGGTATGAGAATTTCCTCTATTCAGAGACCATCCTGGGGACGGATCTTGGACGATTCTGAGCATGCACAGAATTATGCCTCCATCCACGCTGTCATCTTGACAAATCCGAGAGCCAGAATGGTGTGTGGATCATGCCAGATTGGGCCGCAATACCAGCCAGTTCACATTAGGGCCAGGGGCTGGCTGGGCTGGCTAGGCTGTAGTCCCTACCAGCGTGAGCTGGAACCGGGAGTGGGCCAGGTTAGGCCAGGCTACAGCACCCACTGGTAATGCCAGCCTGGGTCAAAGTGCCCAACCAACATATGTGAAATCCAGGGGAGAGTGAGCGAACCCCGTAGGTTAGTTGCAAGGAGCTCCCCTGCTGGGCCACTATTCCCACAGGTGAACGTGAGAGCAGAAAGTGGGGGCAGATCAGGCCAGGCAGGGGTACAACCCCTGTTAGCCTCATATGAGCTGGATCAGGGGAAAGTCAGGCTGGATCCACTGCACCTCCTGGTGCATGCATAAGCCAGAGGGGGTGAGGGTTGGTTGGGCTTTGCTGCAGCATCAGCTAGCAAATGCTGGCATAGACGGAAAACTGTCGAGCTAAACTGCAGTACCACCTGGAGAATGTAAGATCCAGAGGTGGGAGTGGGCCCAGTAGGGAAACATCAGGCACCTCCTTCTTGGGTTGCCACTCCAACTGGTGAGCATAAGAACCAGGAATGGGACAGGCATGGCTAGACAGAGAATGGCACCCACCAACATGTGTGTGGGCTGGATAGTGGAGCTGGCTGGGTTGAACTAGGCTTCAAAGTCCATTGACACACATGAGAATTGAATGGGATGTGAGACGGACAAAACCAGTCTGCTGTACATACTGGCAAGAGTGAGAACCAGGATAGGGGCGGGTCTGGCGGAGGTTACTGTGGGTCGCCCTGAATAGGCTACAACTCCCACTGGTTTGCATGGGGGTTGAGTGTGTGGTGAGTAGGATCGTGCTGGACTGCAACACCTATTAGTTTGCGTAGAAGACAGGGCTGGAGACAGAACTGACCTAGCAAATGCAACTAACAATATGTACAAAGGCCAATTTGGGCAATGGACTGTGTTGGACCCTGTATTGGCAAGCACACACAAAAATCAGGTCTGGGATCACCTCAGATGAAGTTTCTTTGGGAATTTCCCCAACTGAACTGCTGGACTCAGAACTCCAACCATGGAGAAAATTGCAGGTTCCACAGTCTGACCATGGAATGCATACGTCAGAGCTGGGTCTCCTCTTAGCTAGACTTAGCTGGAGCAAAGACAGCATATCCAGAAACACATGGATGATATGGCAGTACACTGGATCCTGCAGAGGACACCTGGTACCATAACAGAGGATGGAGGACAGAACAAATTCATCAACTACCCCAACCAAGTGTTAGCAGTGAATACCTGGGCAAATGGAGTCTCTAAAGTGAATTTAGTCAGCCAGCGGAGTCTGGAGAGATTTCATTGTAATTGGAGTGGCAAGATCGGCAGCAATTAAAAATTGTTGAACTATCAAAATCACTTGAGCAGGATGCTCGGAACATGCCCCACATCGGGGACCCTGGGATGGTTGGGAGACTGGTTGTGGCTTCTCCCCTTATCTCCACCCTCCCCACAGATACAGGTCGAAAAGAAGAAACAATGGTCTCACTCAGTTTCCTCTAACCCTTGACCCTTTGCACCCAATCAAATATGTAAAAATTATCAAAAATAAAATTTATACAATTAAAAAATAAAACAAAAAAGAAAAATAAATGCATGATATCTTTCTTATTTTAAAATATGTTCACAAACATAACTGATTTTTAGACAATTATTTAAAGCACTGAACTAAAATGAATTGCTTACTTTCAGAATTAGTGAGCCCTTCATTAACCAGTACTGCAGGATTTTTGGTTACCGTAACTACTTGATACAACTTTATCATAATCATAAACCAAGCAATTCTAAAAATAGCTTTCTACCACATTCAAGTTTTATGATCACTAAAATTGAGCTTTATTATAGCACCGTAGTGAAGAGGGCAATCAGACGTCCCACATGAGAAAAGAAGGTATTGACAGAGTAAGCCTGAAAATTTCGCAGTATGACAGTACATCACGCAGTATAGATTGGTTAAAACTTGCATTCCTCCTTATCACAATAAAACATAAAAAATGTCATAATAGGTCAATTCAGTTTTTCATCCCAAGTCAGTTTCCTATTTTTCAAAGTGAAATCAAACTACATTTGAAGAGACTATTTCACTTACTTCACACAGATGTTATCTATTATACACAACAAACATCTTTGAGGTTCACTTAAAAATAATAAAGAGAAAGGGCTATTAAAAACATAATACTGAACAGACTCTAGGATCAGAAATACTAAAATCAAATCTTAATTCTGCTTCTTATTAATTGCTGAACCTTGGCACAATCATTTAACCTTTCCATGATATTGCTTTCATGAGTGAAACATTCTAATTTATACAATCAAAGGGATAACTAAATTCAGTAACTCATTAAAGGGTTATTTTGCTTGGGAAATTTAGGTAAGATCATAGTGGTTATAATAGATTGGCAGAGCAAGAGTGAAAATAAAATACTTTGGAAGCAAAGAAGATTAATTTAGACACAAATGATGTTTCCTTGAATCAGAGTGGTAATCGCAGAGATGCTGAAAGTGATCAGAAGTTCCTTTCATATATTTTTTTCTAGGTAAACATTTATCATTTGTTTTAAATAGTCTCTTATCAAGAAAAAAAAAAACAAGATTAACAGTGCTTTAAAAAATCTGTACTGAGTGGTTGGCGTTGTGGTACAGTAGGTGAAGTTGTAGCCTGCAATGCAGGCATCCCACCTACAGACAGTTCATATTCTAGCCGCTCCACTTCTGATCTACCTCCCTGCTAGTGCCGAGGAAAGCAGTCAAAAATGGCTCAGATGCTTGGGCTCCTGCCTTCCAGCAGCTGACCCAGAAGCTCCTGGCTTTACAAGGGCCCAACAATGGCCATTGTGACCATTTGGGGAGTGAATCAATAGATGGAAGATAATGTCTCTTTCTTTCTCTCTCTCCATAATTATTTCAAGTAAATAAGCAAATCAATTAAACAAACTCTACATGAGGTTTTTCTATATTAAAATAGGATAATTTGTTTTATTCAATTTATTGTACAAATCAATAAACGAATTTATAAAAGCAATATTGCTTTGAACTTCTTCCTTTTTACCTTATTTCCTCTTTATCTTCAAATAGCTTCTGCTATTGTATGTGCCTTCGTGAAGAATATGCTATTTTTATAGAAATGTGTAGAATTCTATAAAATTTATGCTGAAATATTAACACTACTAAATTACTTCACAGCATCCCAATTTTCCACCTTATTTTTTTGATTAATTACTAACCGTAATAGTTGATTCACCTATTTTTTCTCAGTCCTCTGAGCCCATACTTGACGTTATTTGTGGCTATGCTGTTGGATGCATATATTTACTACTTCATGCTCTTCAAACTGGACCCATCATTATTGTGAAGTATTTTATAACTAGTATTATTATCTACTTTGTAGTCTACTTTTGATCATATTAACATAGTTAATACAGCTTTATTATGATTAGCACTTGCACAATATATCTTGACTTGCCTCCCTTTTTTTTTACATTTACAGTATCTGTCTTTGCATTTAAGGTGCATGTTTGTGGTGTCTGGCATAGAGTTTAAACTACCATTTGGATCCTGGAACTACTGTGCATCCTAGCTCTCTGACGCTGTGCGTCCTGCGAGTCAGCAGGGCAAGGCTCAGTACTTGTATCCCTAGCACTCACATGAGACACTCAGACTGAGTCCTCAGCTACTGGCTTTGGTCTTGCCCAGCCCTGGGTGTTCTAGGAACTTGAGAAGTGATGGGAGATCTTTCTCTGTCTTTCAAATCAACAAAAATAAAGTAGATATCTTATAGACAGCAGGTAGTTGGGCCATGATTTTGCACATAATTAATTTGTCTTTCATTTACAACATGAAGTCCTTTTACATATTAGTTACCCTTACAGCTAGATTTAAGCACATTATCATGTTATTTGTTTTACACTTACCCATCTGTTCTGTTTTCTTCTTTTTGATGATAATAATTGTCCAACATTCTCTCTTACATCATCTCTTTCATATTAGATAATTTTGCTTTAGTACCACTACAAACCTACCATGGAACAGTAGACTTTTTTCTAGGTCAACTCAATAACTTTACAGCACAGTGTACTTGTACTTTCTACTCAAATAATTATGGACAGATTCAAGGTCACATCCTTGGGACAACAAGGAAGCAAAAATGCTGATAAACATATATCCTCAAAGGTAAATTTACTGATCTTAAAGATAGCTTTTTTATATATAAGAAATGTACTTTTGTTTAAAAAAAATATGGTGTAGGGCCTGGCGCAGTAGCCTGGCAGCTAAAATCCTCGCCTTGCACATGTACATAGAGGTGGTGTTTCTAATACCAGCTGCTCTGCTTCCCATCCAGCTCCCTGCTTGTGGTCTAGGACGGCGGTCAAGGATGGCCCAAAGTCTTGGGATCCTACACACGTGTGGGAGACCCAGAAGAAGCTCCAGGCCCTTGGCTTCAGATTGGCTCAGCTCTGGCCACTGTGGCCACTTGGAGAGTGAATCAACAGATAGAAGATCTTTGTCTCTGTCTCTCCTCCTCTCTGTATATTTGACTTTCCAAGAAAAACAAATAAATTTTCATATGTATATATATATATATGATCCATTACCAACTATTTAGAACAAAGCACACTTACTTTACTGTAGCACTTAGAAGCAAGCTCAGCTGAGGCATGAGCAGGCTGTCTGGGGCTGACAGGTAACGATCAAACTGAACCTACATGGGAGAGAAATGCAAAGTATAAAGTGAGTGCATTTGTTACCGAACAGTTCAAATGTGACCATCTCTATTAAGGATTATATTTTAGGAAAAGTCCCGTATTGCAATGCTCATTTTCCAAATGAGTATTTTCTAATAATTTTAATTAAAACATTATTTTAAATTACTAAAATATAAGCAATTCCATTTTTAGAATTCTGAATTCAAAATATTAATTTTAACATCCTTCACTACTTTTATTGAGTTATCAGATTTCAAGTCTACATTACCTCCCTGGATTTACTGTATTTGCTAATGTGTTCATTAATATATTCACTCAGTATTTCTGAAATACATATTATTAGAGAAGTCTCAGGCACTGAAAACACAGTAATTGAAAAACAGGACAACTTCTTGATTCACAGAACTTACAGTCCAATGAAGCAGGTTATAAACAACTAACAATGTAAATAACTATATAAACTGCAAACTGTGAAATGTTATGAAATAAAATTCAAGGTATTATAAAATGTAACTGGGAGCCTAGTCTGGTGCCTGGCAAGCACATAGTTGAGGAAACTGAGCTTATGTTGGAGTGAGATCCTAAAGATGAACAGACATTAAGCAGAGGAAGAAGGTTCTGGGAAAGGACTGCATGTGGAAGGAGACTGGAGGTAAGAAGGAAAATGACAAGTAATGTAAGGATCAGATCTCATAGGACTTACATGCCTTTCTGAGGATTTCAATTTCTCATCAAGTCATCAGCATGCTATTCTAGCAGCAGAGTAAGCTAAGTTTTAAGACTGTAAAGCTGGAATGGAAGACATTAATTGTCCATACAATTGTATCTGCTGCAGACTGCAGGGCAGTCAATGTGGGGAGAATTTGAGATACATTTAAGAAAGTCAACATGAAATCTTTATGACTTGCTTACTGGCAGGATGAAGAACCTGACTGCCAAATATTAAATTTATATAACTTAATTCACAATATTGTTATGAGACAAATATATTTACAATGTATTTATTTTGCCAAATAGGAACTGCATGCCTTTTGTATTACATCTATTTTCACCCTAATCCTCAGCAATGTATTGATCAGTAATTGTTGAAATGACAAATGGACAGATGTTGTTACCACTTTGTGTATTATGAAAACCTAAAAAAGGACATGAGCTAGAATGGGGCAGGCTAAGATTTGGATATGCAGAATTGAAGTTCCTCTGGAATCCTAAGTGGAGGTACCATACAGTTGGACATAAGATTATGAGTTAAACACAAAGCTTAATCTGGATTACACACTTAAATTACCTGCTCAACATTAAGACGAGGCACATAAGAATTTTAATGGGATTTAGAAGTATTATGTAGGTTAAATTATGGATTGAACATGTATCTAGACACAAGAAACAGAGGGAACAATGCATTTATTTAGTGCTAATACAACTGCTCTTTGTTTTAACATGTCTTTACTTGAGGGTAAATATCTTGAAATGCAATCACTAAGTTATATGGCAAGCTTCTATGTCATTTCCTAGGAAAGAAAAATCTTAATCTAAAAGTCATTCCTTTTGTTTCTATTTGAACTTTTTCACATATTTTCTTTGAATTTCTATTGTTTTTGCTGTTAGCATTTTTGGTATTGAGAAGTTATGATGTTTCGGTGTACAGTGTCACTTTGACATGATGTTCCTATTCAGTTTTTCAATTCTCCTTACTTAATACTAAGACAATCGGCTCTGCCTTTCTTGAATTTGTAAGGTATCATGTGGGTATATTCCTTTATGTTCACTTAAATTTAACTCTGATAAATGACATAAGAAAGCTCTGGCATTCAAAAGATCCTAGAGAATATTTTTGAAAGTCAAATCATTGAGATTCTAAGTATGTATATTTTAAACACATACAATAGGCAATATACTACAGCGACATTTCAAAGAAGTTTGTGAAAACTGAAATTAAGTCTATCTTGATGAGGAAAAAATTTTAAATCCACATATCCAAGAAATTTACAATGTACATAATGGAAACTCATATAATGACAAAAGTATGCACTGATTTCAATTTTTGCATCAACACAAGTCTATATTTTGATATCAATTTTCACAAACATTCTGAAGGACCCTAGTATAGTGATTGAGTCCATGAGCTCTGGAGGCTGACTTCCTGAATTTTGATGATCTAAGGCTCTAAGCATGAAAACAGTTGGCATACTCAGTAAGTAGTAATAGCTGTCGCTGCTAGGCTCTGTAGTTATTATTATCACTACCATTATAAAGCTTCCAAAGGCATCACTCCTGCAAGAAATAGGGCTGTATAATTGAATCACCATCAAATCACAGAAACATACTAGCAGGAAGGAATGTGGAAACACTCACTCCAGAGGGGAACACACTGGAGGTGCACTGGGTCGCACATTCAAGAGCAACACTCTTTAAAGACTAGAATCCAATTTCAGTTGTTATTTTAGGAAGAAGTCAAGAACTATAAACTAAGGATCATGGTAGTAGCAAGTCAATGATGAAATATAACTTCTTCATGTCTGTCCTTTTTATTTTTTCTCTATTACATTAGGAAAAAACTGAGAATGAAGAAATCCTAAACAGTAATAATCATACTGCCAGGTAGGATGAAATATTACTGTGTGAGGTTTATTACCTAAAGAAATACATACTCCACCATTACTGGTGGGCCCACTGTGAATATATATCAAGAGAGAAAAACTGTAAACCAAAACAAAATTATCAAACAGCCAAAAAAAAAAAAAGCCAAAAGAAGAAAATAAATTAAAAAAAAAAAAAGAAAGAGTGGTACATAAGAAATCTTAAATTGAAATACTTTCTTAAACACTCACCATCACTGCCTTCAGTGCCACAGAGTCTAGGTTTGGCAAATTAGCTAAAGAGCCCTATTAAAAAAAAAATAAAAAATATATAAAGGAAGGGATATGCATTTCATCTCACTTGCCCATTAATGGACTGCTCAAATTGGGAAAATCTTATTACTTATTTCCAAAGTCAAGGGTCATCTTCCATTTTTGCCTGTAAATAGTGTCTTTTAATTATTTTTGTATACTTTTAATCAAAACTATTGGTAGTAAGCAGGATAAAATATAATTTGAGAACATTCTACATCTAGGGTAATCATTTAAGAACTCCACATATTTTACCTCACTTAATCCTCAGAACTACCATATGACTCAAATACTATTTTTACCCCAAGCTAGAGAAAAGAAAGCAGATACAAAGAGCTAAGGCACGTTTCCAGGGGAAAAAAAGTTAATAAACGATACAGCCAAGATTCACATCCAGAGTTTAGCTCTAGCAGCTTAAGCAGCCATACTCTAAACTAGAGAATCTCTTGAACTAGAAACATCCATTTATTTGCTTACCTGTTCAGGCTTATGCTGTTGTACAGTGTTATAGATATAACTCAAGCCAACTCTAGTTAAGACATAAGAGGCTTGCTCATTTATTAGTGTGTCCAAATGTGCTTCAATCTAGAATAAAACAGAAATAAACACTTTAGAGGAGGAATACACAGATGAGAGTAGAAATGAACTAGCAGAGTCTTTGCTCTTCATCACAAATTTGTCGCCTATAGGAGCACACGTTATAAACCACAGACGGCTTCTAAGTTAATTTTCCTCCCCACAAAGAAGTCCTACAAAAAGAACATAAAGACATATTTTAAAAATGTTAACAAGGAGTTGAGTATTTAGTTTAGTGATTGCGACACCTATGTTGTTCCATGTTTGAGCGGCTGGGATCAATTTTTTTAAGATTTATTTATGTTTATTGGAAACTCAGATTTACAGAGAGAAGGAGAGACAGAGAGGAAAGATCTTCCATCTGCTTGTACACTTCCCAAGTGGCCGCAACAACTAGAGCTAAGTCAATCTGAAATCAGAAGCCAGGAGTTTCTTCTGGGTCTCCCACATGGTTGCAGTCTCCCAAGGCTTTGAGCCATCCTTTCTGCTTTCCCAGGCCACAAGTGGAGCAGCCAGGATATCAACTGGCACCATATGGGATCCAGGTGGAAGCAAAGCAGGACTTTAGCCTCTAGGCTACTCTGCCAGGCCCCAGGCATCAATTCTTAGTTGCAGTTCCTGACCTCAGCTTCCCACTATTGGCAACCTTGACAGGCAGCAGTCATGGCTCAAGTAATTGAAACTCTGCCACTCACTCAGAGGATCTCAACTGAGTTCCCACGTCCTGGGTCCAGCTGAGCTGTGGTCATCACAGGCATTTGGGGAGTAAACCAGAGGTTGGAACTCCATTTCAAGTATTATATATATTTTCAAAAAAATAAAATGGATTCCAGGACTAGCAGCTAACCAAAAGTATGAGTAGCTTCTCAGCTCTTTTAAAAGCTGTAAAAGGAAAACACAAGCAGACACATTAATAAAGAGTAACAGTATAAGATAAACTAAGAATTCTGGAAAGATGATTAAGATTTGATATTCCTGGCTAAGTTTACACCCTTCCAACTTGTTTGAATGACTCAATAAGCCAAGCATACCACCTAGGAAAGTCTGAAGGAAATCCCATTGCAACTGAGGTAGCCTACAGTCCTAAGGATATGCTGATCTGTGACAAGATGGGTAGTGCTGTGAACTCAACTGACTCTGAGTAAGCTAAGCGGTGACCCATGTGAAAAAGCAGAACAAGCAATGTTTCTTGAGGCAATACTAACGAAAAACACAGAGAACTTTCTTCTCATCTTCTTTTTCAAAGTAAATGCTTAAGGAAGTACAATCAAAGCCCTTACTGTATTTAAACTAGAAATCAAACATAAGATGCATTAATGTTAACATTTAATGAAAGTGAAAAGATGAGAGTTGCTACTAAGAATTAAAGTATTGTTGTGAAGACAAAAATGGAAGAAAACTAATTCAAAGACAGTAACAATGAAATGGATAAAAGTGATAGATTTTTAAAAAGATATTAGAGGATAGGTCCATAAGATAAGATCAATGAAAATCAGGAGGTTCGGATTTTAAAGCAATACACGAAGCAGTAATGATTATAGAAATAACAAAAAACTAAGTTTTGAAAGTTCAAATCTGACTTGATCTTCGAAATCCAAGAAATAACAGAAAAATGAGCATTACTTAGCAATATTCTGGGGAAATGCGTGAACTGAAAATCCTTATTGCCTTTCAGAAGGAGAGACTAGGGTAACACAAATGAAAGATAATCAGACTAGCTAGCACTTCCCCTCTGAAACACTGGAAAACACAAAATCAGAATGGGGAAAATGAGTGATTATTATTACTGTTGGAACAGGTCTGAAAATCAAGTCCTTTATCAAACCAAGTAAACTAATTCTCTGGAGGGCCTTGATGCACATATCATCTATACCTGCGCTCCTGTATTATCTGAGACGTTCCCCAGCCAGCACCAACCAGTGACACATCAGCAAGGAAGATGAACATACAGGCCGGGTAAGCGTTTCCACACTGGGCCTGTCTTCTTGGAGTGCCTATGGAATCGGGAAGGTGGTGAGACCTGACAGAGCAAGCCGGAGAAAGGGTAACCTGTCTGCTGACATAACCATTCCTGGAAATGTCATGCATAATTA
Organism: Ochotona curzoniae; assembly: GCF_017591425.1. NCBI lineage: Eukaryota > Metazoa > Chordata > Mammalia > Lagomorpha > Ochotonidae > Ochotona > Ochotona curzoniae. The sequence continues at coordinate 1,393,303 of NW_024467025.1, forward strand.
GACTTAACCCATGCATAATAACTAAAATTTAGCTTTAGGCGAGAAAGTTAAAATACATACGAAAAGTCCAGTTAACTCATGAGAGGAGACAAAAAGCAAGAATATAGAGAAACTGAATAAATTAATAAATACACACAAGAACACTGTAACCTGCAAAAAATGACTACGGAACAGTACAAAAAAGCAGGTAACTACAGATAAAGCAAACAAATGAACAGCTGGGCATCCTAAGATTTAGATAAAGGGCAGGGATTTGGGTCTGGACTAACAATAAACAAAAAAATTGATTTAAATAAACTGCTAATTTCACAGAAAAGAAAGTGCTATTGAAGAAATTCCTATTACTTGACTCAATCATGAATAGTTTTTATAAAGCCATAGTAATTTCACACAACACTGATCTTTCCTAAAATTCTACCTATATTGGGATGATGGTAAAACCGTAACTACGGTCTTACTTCTGTGTGCATATGTATATGTATGGGTGTGTGTGTGTGTGTGTACAGTATTAAATTTTCATCATCCAGAGTACATATTCAATTCAACAGATTTAAAACTAAAAATCCTAAAAGAAGGAATATACACAGCCACAAGCATTTAGAGTCACCAACAGAAACAACAACAAAAATTTAAGAACTGAAAAAATAGTATATATGCACTATGGAATATTACCCAACCACAGAAAAAATGATAACCTGTCTTTGCAGCAGATGCCTGCAACTGGAAACCATTATGTTTGGTGAAAAAAGTTAGTCCCCAGAAGATAAATATATGCCCTGTGGTATCCTGTGGAAAAGTTATTGCTGATTTTTTTTAACTTATTACTTGCTGAAATCTTTACCCAATGAAGGCTGTGGTTGTGAAGTGAAAGTATGCTACCGCAAATTATTTTTAAAAGGGGAAAGGAGGGAAGGGGAGGGTAGGGGAAGGAAAGAGGGAGGAATGGAGAAAAGAAGGAGGGAAGAAAAGAGGAAAAAGATGGTGTGTGGAAACACGGGCAGGAACAAACACAGGATAAAGTATCTCTAAGCTCCTAAATCTGTATTGTGAAATATGTGAAATTTGTTCACTTTACATAGATAAGACTTAATTTAAAAAAAAATTCAAGATGTGATACCTTAAGAGAGGAAATCTGTGACCCTTGAGAGAGAAATGCTATAGTGCAGAGTATAGAACATATGACCTTAAGTCACAAGTATGTTTGATTCTGATAAATTTATTTTAAAAGAAGTTATTCAAGCTTAGAAAATATCACAAATGTGATGTATTAAAACTCATTCCTCAGAAAAACTCAAAAGAACAAATCAATCTTTGCCGTATCCACTACTGCAATGTTTGCATACTTGTGATAAAATGGAACATTTAGAAGCTTTTTGTTTTCAACATCAATAAGTTGGAAGCAAATTTCTTGTCAAATTCAAAAACTGATTTCATTTAATTATCAAAGGCTTCTTTGTGATACCACTAGTGTAAAGAAATAATGACTGGTATAATAAATGCAATGTTTTGCCTAACACTGGTTTACACATAGATAAAAATATAGCTGTCCTCTGTAACACATTCTGCACTAGCTACAAGCTTGAAAAATATAGCATATTATTCACAGTTCAGAAACTGAAACCTACATACAGAACTGAAGACTGTCCCAATTCATCAGAGAAGCTTCATTCTACCAACAGATACTGTGGTTTGAACCATTAAATTCTGCCCTTGCCACAGCTGAACACCAAAATATCAAGTGTATGTGTGTGTGGGGGGGTGCATGTATGTATTTCAAGCAAATTATTTCAAGAAATTTACAAAAATTAGTTCACTGAAATGAATCAAAGCAACCGATTTAAATGTAAAGCTATCACACAGAGGAAAAAAAAAAGATTCCACAGTACTCAACATTCATTATTATACAGGAATTTACCTGAAATTGAAGCATTTCCAGACGTCTGTCAGTGAATTCAAACAGAGCTAATGTTGTCTTCATCATATACAGAGAATTGACCATGAAAGTGGCCATATCAGCTGTGCCTAAATTGCTGGCTGACACAGTACACATCTGGAGCAGAGGATCCAAGACACATGATAAAACCTACAGATGAAAAATAAAAATCAAGTCTGTATTTGCTCTTATGTGACCTAGTGCTGGATTAATGGCATTTCAGAGTTATTGTTAAACTATCAGGAAGCCAACGTGTAGAAACACACAAGGAGAAAAAAAAAAGCATACAAGGAAATATTAAATAGTGTAACAGCCACATCATTTAAAACAAGCATCACTGAGTCAATGTTTTAAATGAAGGAGAGCAGTTTTACTCAAAGGAAAATCAATAACATGAAAGCGACTGTCAAAACATATGGGCTATAAAATGCTAGCAATCTAACATAACGTACAATGGAGATGCAAACATGACTATTACTACAAATTTACTACATACTTGCACGAAATCAGCTTGGCGAGCATCTAAAGGAATGACTGAAGAATCATGAGAAGCCAAAACTTCACGCAACAACGTGAGTGTCTGGTTTAGTGCAGAACTTGGTCCAAGGTCAGGTGGTGGGAGTTCAACCTAGAATAGAGAATGCTTTATGCATTGCTTATATTCTACACTAAGTTTAATAAGAACCCATGCATGTGTGTTCACACTAAAAACAATACATACAAAACAATCAAAGAACTGACTGACATATTAAAAATCTATAACTTATAGGAACTTTTACTAAATTACATCTATATCACCTAAGCAATCTACAAATTCAATGCAATCTCCATCAAAGCACCAATGACATTCTTTACAAAATTAGGAAAAGCAACCATTGTGGTCATATAAATTTCTTCAGCAGTACTAAGCAATCAGATTATGGAAAGAAAACAGGTTAAAATAAAGTAATAGAACATGGCTCTACCAAGTCAGTGTAATGAAATTTACATCATTGTGATGTAAAAAGATTAAAGGCAACAGCAAGGTAATGATGGAATAGACGCTAGAAGAAAATGAACTGACCCAGTCACTCATCTAACTTACATCAACTTCCTCATGAGCCGAGATACAGAAAGATTAACTATTTTTTGTTTTCACCAGTAACCTTACTAAAATTCATTTTTTCACAATCTGATCAAATGTACTTTGAATATAAAACCAGTTTACTTCACTAGACACTAAATACTATGTTCTAACACTGGTGTACTTTTGCCTTCATGGCACAAACCATGTTCGGTTGTAATACAATACTGGAGTTGACACCTTTTTAACTTTTAAAAAGTGAGAGTTTTTGTTTTTTTATGATTGTTTTCACCATTTAGAAAGGTTTTGTTCAGGTTTTATACTGCCTAAAAGAACAGGGAAGCCATCCACATTTTCATATGCTAAAAAGTATTATCAATTCCTTGCAGGTGTGAATGAAACCATCAAATCTGAGTTATGTCTATCCGTGGAGCTTGGTAATTTTTGTTACCCACCTATGCACACTAAAGTATTCTTTTATTTTTTCTATCCAATGTGTTTCTAAAAGCCAATGAAAATATTTTATTTGAAATTCAGGGTGACAGATATTTTCTATCCAGTGACGGGATATCTAAATGACTACAAATGCAGGTCATCATCAGGCTGAAGCCAGGAGCCTGAAAATCCATCCTGTTTTCTCATGTGAATACGGGGGTTCCAAATACTTAGGGCAACATTATTGCTTTCTCACGTGCAATAGCATGGAGCTGGATCAGAAGTGGAGCAGTGGGGCTAGTGTTATAGCACCACAAGCAAAAGCCTCCACCTCTAACCCCCACATCCCATGGGTGCCAGTTAGAGCTCCAGCAGTTTCACTTTCAGTCCAGCTCCATTATTGTGTCTGTGAAAGCAGTGGAAGGTGGCCTCTGCACTTTAGCCCCTAGTGCCCATGTGGGTGACCCGAGAGTAGCCTTGGGCTCCTGGCTTTAGCCTGACCCTGCCCGAGCTGTTGTAGCCCTTGGGGGAGTGAGCTAGCAGATTGAAAATAATGTTTCTTGCCTTTTCTCTGTAACTCTGCTTTTCAAATAAAGAAAAAAATAAATTTTAAAAAAGGAAGGAGATCAGCACTGTGAATAGGGATGCTACAGAGGCAAGCAGCAGCGTGTTAACCCACCAAGCCAAAAGGCTAGCCCCTTAGTTTACTCTTCTATCAATTTCTATCACCGTAAAAATATTCTTATGATTCACACTTTCAGATTATTTTATCCTAAAGTTGGAAATGGTGTTTTCTAAGATGCTTGTTTTATCTAAGGCCTTTCTCTAAATTCTGCTATAGTTTTTAAATTTCATTATTAGTAGTATTTTTTAATGATACAATTCCATAGACTCTGGAATTTCCCATCCTCCTGCTAAAATTCCGACCCTGAATCTTCCTACAGATTATCTAAACAGTATGCTTAGTAATATGCTTTCCCACATGCTGCAATCTGGCTCCCCTCTTCACCACAGGAGCAAGAATGTACCAAAGAGCACAAGCCTGCTTTCTTTATTTCACCGCAGGTTTTCATGTAGCTTCTGTTCTTACTCACCAAATCCACCTTCTTAAAACTACTCTCCAAGTTTTTCTGGAAGAATCTTATACTCGCTTTTCCCCTCTCTGAGAATCATACTGTTGACTTTTTTTCTAAATTAATTGCATTGCATTATGTGACACCGTGTTGACTTTTAATTTTTTTTTCTTCTTTTAAAGGCCTGCATTTCCTAAGCCATTGTGTATTTCAGTAGCTTTGCTGTTATAATAAGTGGTTCCCAATAGCCTCATCGAAAGCCAGGTATTGAATCAGCTCATATCTGTGAAACTCAATCTATGGCTATCTGTTCAATTATACTCATTTCAGATTGCCCCTAGGAAAGTCAAAAGGAGCTTACTATCAACATCATCATCACATCATCTCCAACATCTTCCTCCTTCCGCATTCTAGATATTTGTGTGTGCTCCAGGAATTACTCTAGGCTTCCCTTATACACTGAGCCTTATTCTGTCAGTCACATAAGTAAATTAAAAAAAAATAATAAGAACCTATCCCCAAATGGTTAATTTAGTCTCTCTCTCTCTCTTTTAGATCATATATTTTCATAAAAATTACTTCAATCTTCCCTTAGTCTCCCTATCTTTAATCTAACCTCTCTTCTTTTTTATATAACATAACACTTTCCAAGTAATCTTTCCAATAAGTGGGAAAAAAATCTGTTTGTGACTCATAGTTTGTGTTCTGGCATTTTCCATTTGTTTTCTCTAATTAGGATGATCTCTATTTATCCCCTATTGCTCTACTGAAATCTTACCTTGAATCCAGGCACTATGATGTTGGTCACAGGTGCCCCAAGAGTCCTCTTAACCACTGTACCAAACCTCTCATCCCCTACCTGGCTCATTTGAGGTTCATTTGCAATGTTTCCCTTGTTTGCTTATATATATATATATCTCTAAATAATTTTATATGCGAATAATTATAGTATATATACAGAAGAATAAAAAACTCAGTAAAACCAAGTGATTAACCTCAGATTGTAAAAATACAAATTGCTTGAACATTATGTAAGAGTTTGTTTTCTAATCTTTATGTCAACTTAGCCTCCATCTAATTATGATAAGTTTGCTTTAGCTACTCATTTCTGGTTATAGAAACATGGTGGTAAAAGTAGGGCTTAAGATTCTATCTGGACTATGACTCAGTTTTCTGCTATTCCAGGAAGACAAAGACTTAAGGCTGCTGCACGCAGGCAGCATTCAAAAGAACACTGCATGAAGTACAATAAAAAAAAATCATCAATCAACACAAAACATCAAAACAGCATCTATAGATGTGAAAATTTCATAATCAGAGTTGAAGAAATTCATTTTTTATACACACCTTGTCCATTAATTTACTTGCATGTAGACTCAAACTATTAAAGAAGATTTTTTTGCTTAGTAAATGCATTTCTTCAATGGTAGTCAATAGCGTGGTCGCACTATTTCCAACAATGCCACTGAAAGCAAAGAATATTTCAGGTTGTAGAACAGAAATTAAACAACTCTGCTCTTTAAATCAGTAAACTACTTTCAAAAGATCTAGTTTTAAATAAGAATTTTTATATAGACTACAATCTGTGATTTAAAAGCAATTACTCTAATAATTAATTTCACACACAAAAAGTCTTATTTCAAAATTTTGAGTTTAGTGATGACAAAATGATTAACTTTAGGTAAAACATCACAAATCTGAAAATTCAAAACACAAAAGTGCTCCAAAACCTGGAACAGTCTCATGGATTTGGGGTTTTCAATTTAGGAAATTGAAATAAGTTCTCAATATTTCATAATTTCTTTTACTAAAACTGTGGTTAGAACAGATATTCATAATATTTAAATTTATCTTTATCTTTTCCCCTTAAACAGGACTTGATTATCCAAAAGACAGATTCTAGAGAAGCCTTCCATCAACAGTTCTACTAATCAAGCAAACTGTTTAAATACGGAGTTATTATTTTAAACTGCTACACTTCATCATAAGTATCACATTAATAAGTTATATACTTTTCTCCTTTTCATACATTTGTCCAAACACTATATACTACAATAACTGACATTTTGAAATATTAATTACATGAGTGTGTATTTATGTAGTAGACAGAGAGTTCCTACCCACCGGCTCACCCTCTAATGCACTGGTGGCAATGCTCAGGACAGCCAGAGCAAAGCCAGGAGGGCAATGCAGGACCCCCACATTGGTGGAAGCACCCACATGCTTGAGCCATCACCACTACCTCCCACACTGTGCTGTAGCAGGAAGCTGTGCCTGGGCAACTAGAGCCAGTATTAAACATAGCAACTCTCATTAGGGACGCAGGCTTCTTTCCTGGCATCTTAACTGCTATGCCAAATGTCTGTCCCTTAGCTTTAGGCATTAGACACAAATTCTTTTATATAGATGAGAGCTGAAACTTCTTATACAGTTTACCTCCCCTGCCACACACACTCAGATCTCATCTAACAGTTATGACTAAAAGGTTCTGATAAATAAAATTTCAGTGTTTATAATATGATAAGCATGTACCTACTATTCAGAGCTTATTGAGCAACCAGGGATCACCAACACAAGTAAAACAGCATGCTGGTAAACAGCAATCCATCTCAACTAAAGGAAAAGGAGAACTCCAAGCGGAATGTCAGAAGAGAGGAGGGGCGATGGATTACTTAACACGTCTGCGGTTATATGGTGAGAAAATGACAGTCTACTTCAGGGTTTAGATCGGAAATCCTGAAGTGATGAGGCCGTGGTAAAGCAAACACATATGAAAACAAAGCAAATATTAACTCCAGGGAGGAAATTTTACAGGAAAGGATATGTAACCTAAATATGTTAAGCTCCCAATTTCCAGGATTTTTTATCTTTTTTTTTCAGGACTTCTGAAATTTATAGTAGGTAATGAGGTTTTATCTTTTTTTTTTTTTTGAGATTTTTGCATGTTTCCTATTTTTCTGAAACATAACTGGCTAGTCTTTCCAAGTTGTTATTATTATTTTGTTATTTTATGATACAGTTCCATAGCCTCGGAGATGTTCCTCTTCCTGACCGCTTAACAAGGAGCTTCCAGGACCCAGCCCATGGGCCCTATTCTTTATCCATACTTACTCTTACACTTAAGAGTGATTCTACCTGGCCAGTGGCTCAGAATATCCACATGTTTAAGATTACCAAATTCATAGTTTCATCCTGATTTCTGTGTTAATCTTATCCAACAATTTGAACTGTATGTTAATAGGTACATCAAATCTGACACTATCAAAACTGTATTGAACTTTCTCCACTTTAACCCTCATGCCCAAACAAGCTAGTCCTCTCCAACATTCTGCATCTCAGCAAATAACATTGTTGACCAGCTGTTGAGATGTCACTCCATTTAGTCCAGACATTGAACACAACATTAAAATACGTGTGAAATCAACTACCTTTCCCACCTTGAAGGCTAACACTTTATTATGATTCATCAACATCTATGTTCAAGAATACAAACCACGTCTTAAACACTTTTTTAGTTTCTCCTTTGACTTCACCACTTTTTTTTTTAAAGATTTATTATTATTATTATTATTATTATTTTATTGGAAAGGCGGATATACAGAGAGGAGAGACAGAGAGGAAGATCTTCCATCCGATGATTCACTCCCCAAGTGAGCACAACGGCCGATACTATGCCGATCCGAAGCCAGGAGCCTCTTCTGGGTCTCCCACGCGGGTGCAGGGTCCCAAAGCTTTGGGCCGTCCTCGACTGCTTTCCCGGGTCACAGGCAGGGAGCTGGAAGGGAAGTGGGGCTGCCGGGATTAGAACCGGCGCCCATATGGGATCCCGGGCGTGCAAGGCGAGGACCTTAACCACTTGCGCCACCGCGCCGGGCCTGACTTCACCACATTTTTATTACTTACCTTGTACCTAGATTAACCTGGTCTCATAAATTGTTCAAGTCATTTAGTCCGTTCCCATACTTTCTGCAAATCAGTTTCAAATCTAAATCTGGAGCCAGAGTGTGGTAGACCAATATCCTACATTACAGTACTGAGAAACAGCCCCAGCCACTGTATTTGTGATCTAGCTTCCTGATACTAGGCCTGGGAGACATCAGCAATGGTCCAAGCACTTGAGTCTGTCACCATGAGCAGACTAGGGTAAAGTTCATGGCTCCTGCCTCCAGCCTAGTCCAGATCTGATTGTTTCTGCCACTTCAGGAGTGAATGGAAGACAGTGGAATCTCTGACTACCCCTCTGTGTTAACTCTGGCTTTCAAATTAATAATATCAAGAAAGGAAATCATTGTTTTGTAAAAGCTAAATTATCACGATGACTTGTAAAGTCCTGCTACCCAACCTCTCCGTTCTTCGATTTCATCTTTCCTCCTCCTTTCCAATTTACTGTACTCCAGTAGCTGGTCCCCCTTCTGCTTCTGCAAAATTCAAGCCTATCCTGGATCCAGGACTTCACTGAATCTTTCTGGACTAGGATGATCCAAAATCTCTTCATGCCCAACTCCCTCATGTTATTCATTTTAAATAACTTTAAAGAAAAAATGATATGGTTTTCATATCATTTGCAAGACAGACAAGCAAAGAGAACTTCAATCTGATTTACTTGCTCAGTACTGACAAAAGCCAGTGCTAGCTCAGGTTAATGGTAGGAGCCTGGAACTCAGTCTGACTTTCCCGTGTGGTTGGAGACACTGAAGCGTATGAACTCACACCTGCTGCCTGTGCATACATTAGCAAGAAGCTGGATTAAAACAAAGAAACTAAGACACGAAACAAGCAATTTCACTTGGGATGCAGGTGACCAAATAGGTACTTGAATTATTCTCTCCTTCACATTACTCAGGACTATCCAATCCACCTACACCAAAAGATATCCAAAGTCTTGTACACGGGCATTTATTCACAGATAGCCAATCTTTACACTTCTACTTCCTTCTTCTTGCTTTCTCTTCAGTTCATTTATCACTATCTAGACTTAAGCTATCATACACACCTGAAAAATATATAACAAAAAAATTTTGATCTCACTTTCAGCATTTTCTTCAAAAATATAAAACCTCTAATTTGCAGATGCTAAAACTGTTTAGAATCTTGACATTGCAAGTAAGTTTATATAAAGCATTTTATAATGCTTTTAACTGAGTTATTTTATCTTCGAATAAAAATTTAGAGTATCATGGGCACGGTATGATAGTATAGTGGCTAAAGTCCTTGCCTTGCATCCACTAGGATCCCATATGGTCGCTGGTTCTAATCCCAGTGGCCCTACTTCCCATCCAGTTCCCTGTTTGTGGCCTGGGAAAACAGTTGAGGATGGCCCAAAGCCTTGAAAGCCTGCACCCATGTGGGAGACCTGGAGGAAGCTCCTGACTTCTGGCTTCGGATTGGCTCAGCTCCAGCTGTTGCAGTCACTTGGGGAGTGAACCGTTGGACAGAAGATCTTCCTCTCTATATCTCCTCCTCTCTGTATATCTGGCTTTCCAATAATTAAAAAAAAAAATTTAGAGTATCATACGGGCACTTCTAAAATGTGGCAAATATACACTGTGGAATACTACTCAGACGTTAAAGAATGAGATACTGTCTTTTGCAACAAAATGGATTCAACTGAAAACAAGCCAACCCCATAAGCTACCCTCAGATCTATAGAAATAAATACAAACTGCACAAAAAATGTAATGAATATGAGCAAAATCAACATGTTGAGATTTAACTGCTTATAACCTTTGCCTGTACTCTTAGGCAACATTCGTTTTTCTACTTCCTATTTGTTGAATTCTTCACATAGTGGAGAGTTAAACTTGTGCTTATAAAATAAAATGAAAACATGTCATTAAGAAAAATTAGAAAAGGAGGATAGAGGATAGTAGTATGAGCCAGAGAGAAGCAAAGATGGGAAGCGTTACTATGCTCCTAAGTTACAAAACACATGAAATATGTTCACCTTATATAAATAATAAAAATTATTTTACCACTAATATTTCATAACCTAGCATGTGCTGTGTCCAGCTCTTTTAGTTGCTTTTGCATTCTTTAAGTATGTATCATTTTCTTATTTTAGGAAGATATATGTAACATTACAATGGGAATAAACTTATTGCTATTGAGTTATGATGACAATAAATGTATATGTTAAATGTTTAATATTGTCAAATCCTATTTCTAAAAACTTTTCTCACCTATAGCTTCTTAGTTCTATTTCAAAATCTAGCAGTAAGAAAAACAAGATAAGAATAGAAAGAAAAACAATTTAAAAGAAAATCTACCAATAAGACATAAAATCCATGTCTTACCTTGAAGTTTGGGCTGGCTATGCTCATGTGCTAAGGGATATCTTTTCATTACCATAGCCTGTGATGTTCTACAATTCGGGATCTCTGAAGCTCTCTGAGATCTATAACTTATAATCGTCCTAGATATTTATAGCTACTCCTCTGTTCACGATACTGACAAAGTGGATAACAAGTAGTAGTTGGGCCCGGAGCAACAGCATAGTGGTTAAAGTCCGCGCCTTGAACTCGCCGGGATCCCATATAGGCTCCGGTTCTAATCCCGGCAGCCCTACTTCCCATCCAGCTCCCTGCTTGTGGCCTGGGAAAGCACTAGAGGATGGCCCAAAGCCTTGAGTCCCTGCACCAACGTGGGAGACCCAGAAGAAGCTCCTGGCTCCTGGCTTTGGATTGACACAGCACCGGCCATTGCGGCCACTTGCAGAGTGGATCATCAGATGGAAGATCTTCCTTTCTGTCTCTCCTCTTCTCTGTATATCTGCCTTTCCAATAAAAATAAATAAATCTTTAAAAAAACAAAAACAAGTAGTTGTTAAATCATTCAGAAACTACAAGAAGTACAAAAACTACCAAAAACACAGCTTGAAAGAACACTGTCTTCATACAATGAGATATATGTGATCTTACACAGCTGTAATAAAGCTTTTATAAATAAAGCTTACACATTTATAATAAAGTAAATAGCACCAATATAGATGCAGGCAAAGCAAAAATGAATACAATCATTAGAGTGAAAGATTACACTCTGGATAAAACATACAACATCTAATCAGATATAGATGTTTTCATGTAAAGAAGACAAAGCTATGGTTCAAATTCATCACTGACAGAATATGAACTGCTAAAAGTTCTCATTATTTCACTTAAAATTAGATTTTTCATTCATTATGCTATCTTACAAGTATAACACACAGTGGCTTTAGTTGTCATGAACTGCTCTTACCGTCGAAGGGGCCCTTACACACGCTCTACAGGTAAAAGCAGTGCTCAGAGGGAAGAGGGATGTGTGTGCACATGAACAGAAGGACTAGGTTTTGGGAGAATAAAGACGAAAGGAGATGACAGACCTCAACCTGCAGCAGGTATAACACGCAGACACTGGCTCACATGATTGTAGGTGCTCATTGGACTTAGCCACACGTACGGTGAAAACAAAACAAACAAGAGCTTACATGGTGCTCTAAGTAAAAGGAACTTCACCTGAGACTGAGTAGGCCTCACCTTTCTGCTTACCTGATTGTATGGTGGTAAAATTTGAGGAGGTTAGAGATTTTATATAATAAAACTGCCCCTGGTTCAGCAAGTATTACTTGTTCAATTCGAACCTATCAAAATATATGAGAAGAAGTTAAACATTTCTTGAAATCATCCTTTGCTCTTCATTACTGATATGGTATATAAAAAGCATAAAAGTAAAGGTAAAATTCTCATAGAGATAAATTATACCTTCTAAATAAAGCATTTCTGAATTTTTAAGTCAGAGGGATGATAAAATAACAAATAGTAAGACAAATATACTCTTCTGAAAAGAGTAATTGTCCGGAGAATTTGGATCAAGAGACCTGGTATCAGAAAGATCAACACAATGAGATTATTTAGAAGTTATCATCAGCACATAATGGAATTTGGTTCAATATTAAATTGCAAAAGCAGCTGTTATACCCCTAAAAACAGGCTATCACTGAAAACATACGGCTCCACTGGTAAATATTCAGAAAAAAATCTTGTCTAAATAATTTATAGTTTCTTTTTCTAGTAATCAGAAAACAGAAAAACAGAGAAATGTCAAATCAGCACCAACTCAGTTATAAAACAATCACGGCACAGATCCCATTGGCTTAAGATGACCTTGACTGGCTGAAACTGAGCTGTCAGAAACATTTCCTAAAATTCCATCCCTCACTGATCTGTTACTTTGCATCTCTTCATTAATGAATACAACCTAAGCCACACTGATACATGCTGACTGAACACATGGTAATGCACCTGCTTTAAGCTACTGTTTTCTAGCATCACCTTCCTTAACTAACTAGTCCCTAAACACAAGCACATCCACTGTACCTTCTCCTTCTCTCACATCCCTGAGGCATGTAGTAGAACAGTACATACACAGCAGATGTTTTTAAACCCTTTTGAAAGCTCGAGCTTCTTGTGCGTGTCATAATGCCAACATATGTGATTTGCTAAAATGAGATTCTATAAATATATGCATATCAGCATACAAAAAAGAATTATGAAGCTGACTTGCTTTTTGGCAGAAAGCAACAGAATGGTTAACTAACAGATTATGGACACCATCTGAATTCACAGTTTCCACATTACAATTTCTTTTTTTGGCCAAGGCCTCAACTGTGATTTAAATTATACAGTTTATAAAAAAGGGATTTTTATGAATTATAACAGAATTATTAGAGCAAAATAGAAAATACACCAACTGTGAACAGGCATCTTGTCACCCGCAGATTTACAACATCACTGCAGCTTTCTGGAAGCCTGACTTCCAGAATTTTGAGATGTTAAGAAAGTGTTTAACTCCCGTAAGAGAGAAAGGAGATGGAAGGAAAGGAGAAAATAAAGAGAGGAGATGGAAGAAAAAAAGAAGGTAAAAACAAAATAACACATTCAGCTACCATAGAAACTACAACATAGAAGGACTGAAAAATCCGATTTGCAAATTAAACTACAATTAATTTGTTTTCAATGCAAAAAAAAAACACACTGTCTTAGAATTTTTTAAGGAGATTTCCAATCAAAGCCAGGATTCAGGAGAAAAACAGAAAACAAGAGAAACAGAAACAAAAAAGATGAAACAAAAAACAAACAAAGAAAACACACAAAGCAAGAGATCAAAAAATGATGTAAACAGCAAATGGCTAGAAATCATAATGATGACAGAGATGGACAAAAATCATAAGAGCTTTAAAGCAGTAATGGAAGTAACAGCTCAGTTAAAAAGTTTGAAGAAGAAACTCTGGTATAACTAGTGAACAATAAATCTTAACTGTATTGTATTAGCAGCAGAACAATAAAGGCAGATCTTAAAAGCAGCAAAACAGGCTGCAGACCTAAAGGGCAGAGGAGCTGGGGAAGAAGCAGAGGAGCAGTGGCTCTCTTCCACAAAGCTAGAGAAGAGAGCAAACGCAGGAGCTGGGGAGGAGGAAAGTGGAGTAGGAAGAGAAGCATGAGACGGCAGAAAGCGAGAGAGGGCTTACAATTACAGAGAAGGGGATGAGAGCTAGGGATGCAAAAAGAAACAAACTAATATTATGCATGGTGAGCTGCTTAGGACAGTCTTTATTAGCAATCAGAGGGCGCCAACTCTATCATCCAGATGTTATCCAGGCTGTTTTTACAAACATCTACCTTCATGGAACCCATGTGAGTTCAGCAAAGTCAGGCGTATTCACTTCACCAAAGCTTTCGCTAACAGATTAAATTTAAATAATTTGACCCATGAACTTGAAAACAAAGGTTGACGACAGGAATGACCATGCTTCCATCTACTGTTTTGGTGTGAACACCCCTGTAAGTAGTAATAGGCCAGATGCCATCATGTCATAGTACCCTTGCTATAAGGGATGAGTTTCAGAGCACAGATTTTTTAAAAAGGAAATAGACTTAGAGATCATATCTTAGTGTATATTATAACATGTTCAATCTATTATCTCTGACATTTTCAAGTACAGGAATAGTTTCTCAAAGATGTCATCCATGATTATTACAATTTTCTTCATGCTTCGAAACAAAACATACCCAGAATTGCTATGTAAATTAAACAAATATTTACATGACATAAGTGACAATCAAGCACTAATAAATGTTTCATTTGACAGTAATACAAAATAATTTCAAAATAGTTTATATCTACTTATTCAACACAATTGATCTTCAGATAATCAAATTACAGTGATAAATAAAATCTCAAGTATAATTCATTGTATCTAACATTTTCTTGATAAAAAGTCTTAAAAATAAAATTTGTTTCAACATTTAGTTTTTGATAAGAATAAATCACAAACCCTATGTATTTTAATTTCTATAAGTAAACAAATGTCAATCAACAAGGAAAAGCAAGACAAAAATGAACAAGTATCCCATAAATATGAAACAAGGAGAAGAAAATCCTCGCAGCCCTACTAAATGCCTACTAAATAATAACCTACAGAGTTATTTAATCCTTACAGCTACTCTTTGGCTACAGAATTATCTCATTTAATCCTTATAACAAGCCTTGATTGTAAGTATTTCTGCATGCAAGCTCAATGTGAACAAATTAAAGTACAACAGGGTTAAGCAACAATATGTAAAATACAATTAAATGGTACAATGAGAATTCTAATCAAACTGTACTCTAAATTCTGTCCCTTGTACTAGAAATAGCATTAATAACACTGACACAAACTTTTATTTTATCCTTGCATTAATGATTATTTATTGCTATTACAAACTAACTTACTATAGAGAAATAAAACATATGAAACACATTTTAGTAAATCTGTAAAGAGCTATACATTAGTTGTTTCAACTGACTAGATCTTTGATTACCATAAATCACCAAGAAACATAATCTGTAAACAAAATAAATGCAAACTATAAATATTTCCAGTTTTCTTTCTATAAGAGAAAATTGATAACTATTATCTTAAAATGTATTAGTCTAATTAATGTTAGTTTAGCAAAATTATACCAGCTCAAGCTGGTATCAGTTTGCTTAGATTCTTAAGAATAAGGTTATACCTTTTCCACATGCCATTTATTAAATGCAAAAACAAAAAATGCTACCTTTAGAGGCCTGCACACACCCTCAGTGATATGTCCAACAACTTCTTGAATATTTTCTTCAACATCTAAAAGCAATTAAGTCATCATTAAAGTTTTTTCTTTATTATACCCTGCTTTATGTAGGTTCAAAAAACTAACAAGTAATACTTAGCATTAATGGCACCTAGTAACACATAAAATAATCAGACCAATATTATTAAGTTTGATGTCTTTTGGGTACATCACTAATTGTGTTAGCAACACATTACCATGTTAATAATTAATGTGTTTCTAGAAAGTCATGTTAATTCATTTAGCTGTCAAATTAATTAAATGACTACTACTGCTGGCTCTGAGAAAAAGAAGTAAGCTGAGACAGAGAGGCAAAAACAACTAAAATCTCTTTAGCAAAGGAAGTGACGTGAAGATGCAGCAGCATTCATTCCAGGTAGTGGTGTGGAATAGATAAGCTGAGGGTACCAAGAGAGGAGTGTATCATGTATTCAGCGGGAGAACTGCCCACTTTTCAGCATCACGCTCAGTGGGCACTCAACACTTACTGCCTGTAACCACTCTTTCTGTCACAGGTGGAGAAACAGGCTCAGATAGCTTAATTCCTTCCTGAAAAATAACCTGCTTCATCTAACTCCAACCTCTTTGTTTTCCATTGCTTAAAATTGTCTACTTTTCTAAAACATCATTAAAGAAATAAAACTACATCCTTTTAAACTGTGTACTGGGGATAACACCAGAAAACATAAAAATTACACTTCAAAAAATGCAGACTTGTGTTCTCCATACGGAGTGCGTCCTCAGCAGGGAGGATTTCAGCCACTGCCGCATGTTTGTCCGCTGCCCTCTCCTGCAGATCACGCAATGAGCCACAAAGATGTGCGGCCAAGCTATAGAAAATAATCAGGTGATTCCAGGCCACGATGTTTCTCTTCACTTCATAACAAAAACATCTTTTTTATATACATTAAACCCTCAGATGTTAAAACAGGCATCTCATTGTAATCATAATTAAGAAAATACGAAGTTGTATAAACAACATATGAATGACTCTCAAATACAATTATTTTTTCTTTAAAACTAAGATAAGTATTTTTCATTAAGTATATTTAGTAATTATTTCTATGAAAAAAATTTAAACAGGTGAAAATGGTGAAAATGAAGTTGTACAAAGTGAAACACTTAGTAGCTTAGCAGCTATAAGCAAGTCACTTAGCCTGTTCACTCACAAATGAGTGCCACCTTCTATCTTTAATATCATGCTGAAGATCTGAGCTAAATCATGCTAGGCACTTCAGAAACGTAAATCTGAATCTGAGGAAGGAAGAGGGTGCACTATAAAAGTGTAACCAGTGGGGTGACAGGGTAGAAGCAAGGAAGGAGGAAGCGTATTGTAAGAGTGGGGATGCCTGGAGTGGAAGATTAATTCGGACATTGGTCGTGCCATCAGGGTGTGAAGTGTTCTACCTCAGTGAGGAAAATGGCAATGAGAACAGAAACACTGATGTCCTACATTGTTTCCTACGCCGAGGTTCTCAGCAGCTAACAATCAACCCACCTTGCGTAGGCACGTGCTTTAAGAGCGCTTCCAGGTGCTCCTTCTCAGAAGCAGTAGCTTGATGGAGCCAGGCTAGCATGTCGCCCACATACCTAATGAAAACAGGATGCTGGTGAGAAGCTCCCCTGCACAGACTTAAACCCTCTACTATCCGACACTGTACCTCAAAGGGTCATGGGAGTGCATCTCAATGGGTCTCGGTGTACTTCCTGGACCTCCTCTTGTAAGGGCATCAATAAATCCACGAACAACTGTACTTCTTCTGGCTGTTCCAAATTCATCTAAGGTATACCTGGAAGAAAGAAGTGAAAAGCTGTCAGATTCTTCTCCTAATTATTGTAACAGACAATGTAAGCAATGTCTAAGACAAGACAGACATCTAAAGTTTCCTTAGACATTCTCTTAAAAAGGAAAGAAATTTATGAGGTAACCTTAGCATTCTGGAAATCCAATCTAAAGGCAGCCAATATTCACTCCTACTAAGAAACAATTTTACAATTTGGAATTTAAACAAGGGCAGTAGCAATAAGGGACAGAGCAGTGTGGGCTTGGCAAAAGCTAAACAGGCCAAGGTACAGTTCTCAATTCTTCAGCTTGCAATACCTTTACAATTTAAATCTTGGTGCCTTTTTTTTTCCCCACAAAGCTGTATTATCTAGTTCTCAGAAGCTTACTTACTTATTGGAACTCGGCGATTTAAAAACTAAGACTTTCTCTTCTACTTTAAAAAACAAAACAAACAAACAAAACCGCTCTATTCCATATGCTACTTACCACTTACTACCAAAATTTGCCACCCATATTACTATTCATTTTAAAAACCTCTTCTGACTCCAACATTAGACATACTAGGTATTCCTTGAGTTTATTGCTCAACCATGCACATAAAGCAAATATTATTTCCTAAACATACAAAAAGCCTTCCAAAAGTTCTTGGAAAAAGCAAATTATGAAAATAACACACATGAATCCAACATTTTTAAGTTATCTTTCAATTTACCTTTTTCCATGAAATTTTAAAAGCACTTTCATACAATTAGATCAAACATTAAAGCTTTAAACAGTTTTTTAAGGCAAGGAAAAAAAGCTTTGAACTGAGGAAAAGCAAAATTTGGGGTGAAACTGCTGAAGACGACCTGGAGTTGCCTCAAGTGTCTATTTCTTTTACTAGCTCATTCCTTATGTCCCATTATCACCACCACTGTCCACATGCGTCCCCTAAATCAAAGTCTCTTCAGTGTTAAAAAGTAAACAGGAAAACAAAGTATGCTTTGGTAGGCCAATGTCAGCAGAGTTGCTTCACTTCCTACCAAAAAAAAACATCTTTTCATTAGACACTCAGTCCTCCAACTCTTAAAAAAACAGCATAACACTGTCGCAGCTAAGACTAGGATGCTATAAAGATGTCAGCTAACCTCAAGTGGGAATTGTTCCTCAACTTCTAAGAGCAAATAAATAATTAATTTAAATGATTTAGACTAAATATTAAGAATTATTTTATTAAATTATACATATGTGAAAGTTGCAACTTTTTTCTAGTACTTCCAAAAGAAGTCATTTCTTACACCATATTGCTTTAACATCGTCCTGATTTAACAAAGAAAATCCACAACTAGTTAGATATAAGAATCTTGGATAGAAATTACTTTCAAAGAGAAGTGTGAAATGGTGAATGCCTATAATTTTTAGGAACCTGAGCTTTTTGTAAGACTGTCACTATAAAGCAGACAGTGGATCTGTGTATGTGTGTGTGTTTGTGTGTGTGTGTGTGTCTGTCTGTCTGTCTTCAGGTAAAAGTAAACACTTTTGAGATTTCCTGTAAATAAAATGTATTAAGAAAAGGGGAAAGCATAGTATCAGGCTAAGTCTTTTTAAATTGCATAGTTTCCTTGCACTTGCTTTCCATTTTTTAAAAATAAATTAAGTAAAATGTTCATTTCTATCTTGTCCCTCGTTCTCTTAAATCACAAATGTCTAGTGTAAAGGATTTCTTTTAAAAGATCACTTGACTCCATGAAATAATAAATTATAATCAAGTGATTGGTTATATGGAAATTAATGAACTTGGAAATTAATGAACTTTTAAATTTTGTAATTTTTAAAATAATGTAATTCCCATGAACCTACTGAACAGTCAACATGAACAGTGTAATGTCTGTTTCCGGGCTGTTGCCTAGGGCTACGGATACAACAGAAACAAGTGAATCTAATGACACTTTTAGTAGGAGAAGGGCATTATTAAGTCTGACCAACTCTGGAAAGTTTCATCCGTAGCCTAATAGGAAATAGCAATAAACATCAATGTTAATTTCCGTAAAGGACAAATCTGAAGTAAAAACGGCAGATGTCACAAGTGAACCTCCAGTGCCAGTGCTAGAGCTGAGCCAACTGGAGACAGAAAACACTGCCCACCTGAATCTGTCTTCCAACAAAGAGGGAAAATTAAGGATGCAGCTTTGTAAGAGTGAATGTTCAAATCATTTTGAAAGGCTTTCAGTTTGTCAGTTTCACTACAGTAAATAAAGGAAAAATTCTAATCAAAACTTAAAAAGACAAAATAGCACAGAAGTTCCTCTTTTGAATGCCAACAATCTGAACATGACGAAGCAGCAGCAGTGCACATATTGGCTCTTTAAATAGCTCATGTTCTGCAAGTTCACAAAGGAAAGACAAAGCCATTGACGCTTTTAATTTCCATTCATAAGAAACTGTTTTTCAGAGAAACTTCTTGAGATTTGCGTGTTGGTGATGGCCTTTGTCTAGCCTTCTCAGCAGCAGTGGTCTCTCTACTTAGCACTTGCTGAATGCTTTTCTTAGTGGAGGATTAAGATTGGGATAATACAGAAACTTGGAAGAATGCCATCACAAAAATTAAAAATAAGAAAAGTATATAGAGGGAGGGAGAGTAGAAGGTTATCATGTTGTTCCTAAAAAGAAATATATGAAAAACATAAAATCTACTTCCTTTACATAGATAAAAAGAAATTTCTAAAGCTGAACTATTGAAAGTTAATAATGAAGTAATATTCAAGGTATTTACCATTCAAGAAACAGTAATAAGCATGGCAATCATCCCCAGAGGCAACAATAATTGACATTACTTTGCTCATTTGAGACACCAAAGGTAGTGAGCTTCTGAACATTCCTTAATAAAGCTCACACAGTGCCATCTGGTGGTTGACAGGATACATTATTAAATTTTTCCCAAATTTAAGAAAATCTCCAGTTTGAAAAAATTATTAAAGAAAAGCTAACTTTATCACTTATTTTATTCTTTTTTTAAAAAAAAAAAAAAGATTTATTTATCTTTATTGCAAAGTCAGATATACAGAGAGGAGAGGAGACAGAGAGATTTTCTGTTCGATGATTCACTCCCCAAGTGACCACAGTGGGCCAGTGCTGCACTGATCTGAAGCTAGGAGTCAGGAGCTCTTTCTGGTCTCCCATGCAGGTGCAGGGTCCCAAGGCTTTGGGCCAATCTCGACTGCTTTTCCAGGAAGCGGGGAGCTGGATGGGAAGTGGAGCTGCCGAGATTAAAAGCGGCGCCCATATGGGATCCTGGCATGTTCAAGATGCTAGGCCACTACGCTGGGCCCCATTTATCTTATTCTAATCAACTAGCTTTTGTAATTAATTTCGCAAAGGTGTGTGTTCTCTCTCTCTATCCAGATCTTTGTACTTTTTCTCTCAACATGGAATATTTAGTTCCGTTCTCCCAAGTAAACACCCACTCAACTTCAGAACTCCCTTACGCCTATTTCCACAGGAAGTGTACTCTGATGTTCACCTGGTTCCCCTAACTCAGGATACCTAACTCATACAGCACCCAGACGTCACCCTAGACAGCAATTAATATGTTCCATTCAAATGCATTTGTTGACATCTGGATTTCTAAAGTAAAGCAATTTGAGGATAGCTTTTCGTTTTAATTTTTTAAATTAGCTTAAAAGAAAGAAAACAGAATGGCAGTAAGAATTCCCTTAACAGCCAGGGCTAGAACAGAACTAAGCTGGAGCCTGGAACTCAGTCAAGTTCTCCATCATGGGTGGCAGAGCTCCAGGTGGTTGAGTCATTACTTGCTGCCTCCCCAGGTACACATTAGCAGAAAGACGGAACGATGAATCCAACCCAAGCACTCTACCAAGGGACATGGGTGTCTCCTGCATCAGCTTTAACAGGACATCAAATGCCGAAATTGACACTGTGCCTCCAGTACATATAATCTCTCTTAAAACAAAGTAAGCAATCAATATGTAGCATTAAAGTGTTATAATTTTTTCAGAGCCATCACAGTATTTGTGCTGTGTGATTTCATTATAGGATAGTTAATGTTCTCATCAGAAAGCACAGTAATTGAGAAATACTTTAAAAATGTGACTCAGAGCAGGATCTAATGTCTCTAAGAGTTCCCTGGCTGATTCTTTAATTGTAACAACCCTTGGTCTCCCTAGAACTTATTTTCATGGCATTCCAGACATTAAAAAAAAAATCTACCTCGTGTGAAACTAAAAAAAAAAGAAAATTAAAATACAGATAGAGCACTTGTTTGGCATAATTTGCAAGACTCCAAGTCCTGGACCCACTCTTTTCCTGAATATTATCGACGAAAATATAACACTAAAAAATTCTTTCTTTCTCTGAGTAACTACATCTCTCCTTCTCTCTAGGAGAAAATATGATAATTTTAGCCAAGAGCAATTCCAAACAAGTTAATGAAATAAGACTCAGGGAAAGCACTCTACGTAAACACAAGATGCTTTAGATACAGGAAGAGCACACCGGTTGTTTTTCCTCTTCATATTGTGTTCTATAGCATATCATACTCAAAAGAGTACATGCTCCAATGAACACACACACAGTGAAAATATCACTATAATTATAAAACTGTAAATATAAATGTGATCACATCAAATATTAATATAAACTATCAAAGAAAAAGCATAATTTCATTTTTCATTAGGAAGAAGTCACTAACTTATATAAGACAGGTCTGTCCTGCAGTGCTTCCATTGCCTGAGTTAGTACCGGTGATATGTCACAGGATTCATGCGTCAATGTTCTGCATTCACCTGAAAAACAATTAATGTTACAACTCATTACATTAAATTAAATCTATCACAACCATCATATACCGTCTAAATTTTGTGTCAAAAATCCCTTGAAAAAATGTGCTCAGAGATTCTGCAATTAAAAACTAATTTGTGCTGTTAACTAGAAATGTAAACTTAAGCAGTTACATGACTTTATATGAACACATATCCTAACAAGTACACCCAAACGCATATTTTATCACGATGAAAATTCAGTTCTGAATAATCAAGAAACATTTAGTGAATAATGGCCATACACAGAGGAGCAGAGAAGTACTAAAAATAAAATTCCTTCTCCCAGGAGCAACTCTTAAGCAGTTTTTTAAGCAGTTTATGTGGGGAACTGATACCTCAAGAGAATTGCAAAATTATTCAAATACTGAACCCTTAAAAATCTCTACTGCAAAGTTTTCCTTACTGTTCTAATTTTATCTGTAAAATGCCACAAGAACTACTATCGTCGAAGAACTTAGAACTCATTTATAAATCCCCAGTCTTGCAGCATACAAGAATTTCATTCTAGCAATATGTTCCCCTAGCATGCATGAATGATAAAACACACATACACTAAATTAAAGAAATCCTTACAAACAATCCCATGATTCCCAAGTCAGAGGTCACTACATGAAGTGCTATGGAAGTACAAAAGAATCTCAAGCAATGGCCCTGCCTTTGAGAAGATGGAAACTCACAAGAGAAAAGGCACAAACGTGAAAAGTTGCATAGTTACTTAGTATATTGAATGTTAAAAACATATTTCCAGTGACTGATGTTTAGAGATGGAAAAAGTCACTGTTTTAGTCCACAGCCACTGGATAGCTCCAAGAAGATTCAGAACCTAAAAGCCGTTAAGACGAAAGTTCCAGACAAGCAGAGAAAAAGCCAGACAATACTCCAGGAAGGAGGAAACACTGAAAATAAAAGCAGGAAATAGACAGTTTGAACAGTATGAGGCTTTCAGACCAGAAACTAGGAAGGCCACAGTATACTACAAGTCTAAGTAGTTACTTGGATTTACTTACAGCTCTTTACACCAGTTGGTAACCACAATGAAGACGCCATGTGCTCCCATTCCACTCTTGCTTAACCATCATCGCTGGTTTTGATGGACTATTTTGCAAACAGTCCACTGCAACACTGCTTTTGTGTTAACCAAAATAATGGGCCTCCCCAAAGATGCCCATTTCCTAATCCCTGGAGCCCTGTGAACATGTTACATAACAGGACAAAAGCAATAGCTGGTAGACTTTAAAATAGGATTTTTTTCTCAGATTACCCTTAAAAAAGAGGAGGTTGGAAGAACAACCAGTCATAAATAAGGAGCAGTCCAGATCAAAGTGATGTGACACACTGCTGCTAGCTTTGAAGATGGGTGAAGCAGGGCCACAGTTTAATGCAGGCAGCCTCTGAGGAAACGTCCTCACCAACAGCCTGCAAGGAAACTTAGCCTTCAACCTGACAATTGCAAAGCAGGGAACTCCATGAGCAAATAAACAAACAAGGAAGCAGATTATCCCTTCAAACCTGCAGAAACAAATGTAAGGCTGTCAACACTTACTGTACTGACAAATCCAATTTTTGATCTAATAACATTGAATTTATGTGGTTTTAAGTCATTAAGTTTGTGGGGATTTAGTACAATGATAACAAAGTTAATTCATTATTTATACACTCCTAATTATACAAGCAAGAGGTGGCCATTCAAGATAATGAAGAACAGAAATACAATCTTCATTGTTTTATTCTCATCCGTAAGGATACTATTTGGCTGACAGTACAGGTTGATGAAGCAAAGACAGTAGGTACAAATGTTCTCTTTTAAAATACTTATGATTACCAAAACCAAAGTATAGCAAATAAAGGCCAAATGAAAACTTTTTAAATCAAATACTACAATTCCTAAACTTAATCAGTATTAAAGAAATCACTTACTTTGAGCCCATCGGTAAAGTCTTTCATAAGCTGTTTCTTGAAGCAAGGCCATCTGTTCCATAATTTCCAAACTAAAAACAAAAGACTTGTTAAAACTTCAACTTGTAGTCAACAGCTTCTTGCAAGCATATAACTATTTTGGTTAGTTTTGGAATGACTTAGTTTCAGTCTACTAGCTTTCTATATTATGAAATGGCTTGTTTCAGTAATCAGTAATGTTTTGCAATTACATGTCAAATTTAATATCATCACTTTCTGATAAGCTGCTGCTTCAGCCCATGAACATATTTCAGGTTCAGAGGCTCCTTTACAACGTCCTCCTTTTCCAGAGATAAATGAAGATTAAACTACTAATTGACAAATGGTCCAAAGAGCCTAGAATATCTGCAGAATTCTGGACATACACACAACCATGCAAAGCAGTCACTCACCCTGCTGTTTGCTGGTTCGTACGCAGGAGAACTTTGATGTCATTATGAATCTGTTTTACTCTTCCCAATGCCTTGAAAAAATCCTTTAAAATTAAACATGTGACTTTTAAATGTCATGCTTTCAACCACAAATACATTACCCTGAATTAAAAGGTTATGGCAAACGAAGGAATCCTTTCACCTATTCTCTTTTCATAGTGGTCTGAACTTTTAAAATGTTTTAAAGAAAGCATACCACGTATTTATTCATATTTCAAAACACACATTAATGCAATGTCTACTACGTACAAAGCTGGAGACATACAAAACGATTATTAAATACATAACAGCTGACTGATCACAATGTGACAATGGCAGTTTTTTCATTTAGAAACAATTATTGGAGCCTTCTTAGTTTCCACAATGCTATCAATAATATTCAATCATGACAATAACATGTTATTTTTCTTTAATGAATAATTTTTTAAAAGTCATAGTAATGAAAACAAAATACAACATAACTATAAGAAATGAAGGGGATAAAGGCCTTAGAGTTGTGTACTGCTTCTGGGTGGACAGAAACACCACAAAGCGTACTCTTTTTAACTGTAGATTTAGAATACAGAAGTCACCAAAAAGCAATCAACAAACTGGCTAACTGGCTGAGAATTACTGCTTCCTTAGAGGTACACACTTTCATTACCATCTCCCTTGTGCTGTTTGTCTTCAACCAAAATGCAAATGCTATTCTGAGGTGGGGAAAAACCTTAAAACGTACCTCAGTCACAGGTCCTTCTCTGGTGCCACGGAGCAGACCCATTTCCTCAGAAGTCAACTGGAACTTGGACAAGAAGGCATCAGCGACCTGTGCTCGGATTTCTAGTCTTTGACTATAATGTTAAAGATAAGGAATAAGAATCAAGGATGCAATGCATTTGGATAGCGTTAAGACAAACTGTATTTCTGACACAACAACTTTTAAAACGAAAGTGTGAAAAATTCTCAGCATCTTCAACGGCCTGCCTCTGCTCCCAATAACCAGGACACTGGCAGGCATGCGGCAATAACATTAGTTTACACTGTTCTGTTCAAACGCTGGCAGACAGTGAAGGAGTTACTCTATAGAAAAGGTCATACACTGCCCTTAGAAAAGAACGCCTTTGCTAATCCTTCATAAACAAACAGGATGCTTTCACACTGTAGTCTCCCCCGCACATTTCTACATGTAAAAATTATCCTTTGAATTCTAGGCTCTGAATGCAACCTACCTAAACTCGCTGACAACCGGGAAAAGACATATGTTAGTCCTGATTGGCATCTTTAAGGCTCCAAGTGCTGAGCTAAGTTCACACTATCAAAAAGCAACTGAGAAACCTCAACTACCTCATCAGAAGCTCACCTCCTGCCTTTTATACCTGAAGATTTACAAATAAAATCACCAAAGTGCTTCAGTGACAATACACATACAGTCAACACAAAGTAGTAACACTGCACAACCAACAGCTTCAAGTAAGAATGAAGACAAACACAACACTAATTATACGAGGGCACAATGTATCCGCCAGCCTTGCTTTGTTTGCCCTTTTGCAATGAGAGGTTTTTAATTTAAAGCAAACGTTCCTGCTTTTGATAGGAAAACAAAGTTACAGAGGATAAGTCCTCTGGATGTCCATAATAAATGATGATCTCATCTAAATCCACACAAATGTAAACAGCATATGCTCTAAATCATCTTATTAACAGGATCAATTACTTGCACATGATTCATACTCCTAAGTCACTGTCAATCACTATCACCTAGTATTTAAATTCTTTAAACTTCAAAAAAGGGGCTGGTGCTGTGGCATAGCATACTAGTCCTCCACCTACAGAGCTGGCATCCCATACAGGCACCAATACATATTCCAGCCGCTCCACTTCCACACCAGCTCCCTGCTTTCAGCCTAAGAAAGCAGTAGAGGCTGGCCCAAATCCTTGGGCCCCTGCACTGATGCGGAAGACCCAGAGGGGGCTCCTGACTTCAGATCAGCCCAGCTCTGGCCATTTGGGCAGTGAGCCAGCTGACAAAAGACCTCTCTGTCAAATCTGGCTTTCATATAAAAATAGTTTGTGAAAAAATTTTATAGAATTTATTGAATCTATTTTTTTTAAGATTTATTTTATTTTCATTAAAAAGTCAGATATACAGAGAGGAGGACAGACAGAGAGGAAGATCTTCCATCTTATGATCCACTCCCCAAGTGGCCACAATGGCCAAAGCTGAGCAGATCCAAAGTCAGGAGCCAGGAGCTTCTTCTGGGTTTCCCATGCAGGTGCAGGGTCTCAAGGCTTTGGACCATCCTCAACTGCTTTTTCAGGCCACAAGCAACGAGCTAGATGGGAAGTGGGACTGCCAGGATTAGAACCAGAGCCCATATGGGATCCTGGCACATGCAAGGCGAGGACTTTAGCCTCCAGGCTACCAACTAGGCCCTGAATCTATTTTTAAAATCAGTTCACTAAACACAAAAGAAAAATCAGTCTCTTTTTATTAGCTCATTTTACCCTAACAGAAATTAGTGTTACCCTTATGGATGATACTGCTTAAACACTAAAAATTTTCCCAGCATTATGTCTCACCGGAAAATATAACCCATGGAATAAATACAAAACCCTAGAAACCAGTACAACAAAAAACAAAGTCCAAAAACATTTTTAACAAGATCTATACCACTAAAACAGGCTTTATTTTCTCAAGATGACAACTTTCAAAGCAACAAATATAAATGCATTGTTTGCAGAGATCTGCTGATCTATTCTCTAACCACAACCACCAGACCTAGAAAAGGCCAGCACCTGCAGCCAGGACTCCCACATGAGTGTTAGAGTCCCAACCACTTGAACTATTACCACAGCCATCATCACTACTCAGGAATACATAATTTTCCACGATCAGGTAGTATTTTTCCTTCAATGAACGTGGTATGGTTTTCCTGAAACTATCTAATGCTGAGAAGGGTTTATTATAACAGACATCTCCATATTCTGCTGATTAGAAATATAAATTAAGAGAAACATTTTGAGGAGAAATTAGGCAATATATATCA
Source organism: Ochotona curzoniae (assembly GCF_017591425.1). Classification (NCBI taxonomy): domain Eukaryota; kingdom Metazoa; phylum Chordata; class Mammalia; order Lagomorpha; family Ochotonidae; genus Ochotona; species Ochotona curzoniae. The sequence continues at coordinate 1,420,946 of NW_024467025.1, forward strand.
GAATATATTCAAAATGTTTGAGCTTGGTTCACTTAATACAATTCTAGAAAATCAACCTGGGAAATAATGCGAAATGTACATTATGATTTCAAAAAATTTGCCAAGCCACTATTTTTGGTAAACAATACATTCAATAATGTAAGAATGGCTAGATATATAAAACCTCTAAAAATTACATAGGAGCATGATTATAAAATATTACATGAAAAAGTACTCTACTACTGCACCAAAAAAACTCACCCTAGAAGTGGGGAAAGCACCAAAATATAAACTGGTAATATCTGAATGGCAGAGTTAACTGTGATTGAAATTTCTTTAAATTTAATGCATAAATATAGAGTAACAAATCTAAAGAAAAAAGTACTTTGTACACCTAAGAGATCACTTTTACCTAATTTATAAAAAAAAATTTTTTTTTAAGTAACAAAGTAACTTGTACTGACAGAATTTTAAATCATCTAAGGCATGGTTGCTAATAACAATTTTTAAGGAAATGTATTTTTGGAAGAGTTCCCTAGGAACTAAAATAATAAAGAAGGAGGGGAAGGAAAATGGAGAAGAGGAACAATTTTCCATCTTATATTTCTATAACATATCAAACTGAAAGAATATTTAAAGAAAAAAAGACTAGTTAGAAAGTACATTCACGGTAGGTGTCTGCAGGAGGAATTAAGCCATTTTGACAGCAGAACCCAGTTTGGGAGTCCTTGTTTTGAGTCTCAGCTTCTCCACTCCCAACTCTGCTTTTGGTTAATCTGTCTCCTGGGAGGCAGCAGGCAATGACTTGAATACTTTTGTCCCTGCCACTCACACAGCACATGAATTGTATTCCAGGCTACTGGCTTTGGCCTCACTAGACCTGGTTGTTGTGGGTATTCAGAGAAACAAACCAGTAGATATGACATCTCTCTTCCTCTGTCTTTCAAAAAAAATGAAAATAAGCTTCAAAATGAAAAAAAAAAAAGTAGTCAAAGTCCAAAGTCCATAATGTCCATCAAGCGTTTATAATTGCAGAGCACAAGTGCCAGAGTGTAAAGAAGGAAGTGACTACTTGTTTCCCTGGTGACTGAGTAAAGGTTACTAGACAAACATGGAATATAACTAAATAACAGAACTGTCAAGTTGAATGACGAATTACAATTCCTATTACATGGGCCTAGTGCTGTGGCACAGCAAGCTAAACAGCTGCCTATAATGCCTGCATCCCAATATAAAAGTACCAGTGTGATTCCTGGCATCTTTGCTCCTGATCTAGCTTCTTGCTAATGCGCGTGGAAAGGCAGTAGGTGATGGCCCAATAGCTTGGGTCCCTCGCCACCCACGTGGGAGACCAGGATGCTTTTCTTGGTTCCTGGCTTCAGCCCAGCCCCGGTCGTGATGCTGTGGCCATCTGAGGATTGAATCAGTAAACTGAAGCACTGAAGTGTGTTCTCTTGCTCACTCTCGATTCTCTCTCTCTCTCTGTTGCTTTGCCTTTCAAATAAATCTTTTTAAAATTCCACAATCTGAGCTATTTTTCAAAGCAATACTTTGTTCAAAACACATATACATACAAATATATACATTCACAAGGAACATATATACACATATGTACATGCACAGTTGCCTGAAATTCTGATACTTTGTGAAATGGGTAAACAGGAGGAATTTAAAAGAAGAGTTTTAATAGATGCCTTTTGGGAAATACCACTACAGGCTCCATACTGCAGTGAGCTATTCTGGACATTTAGGGAAGAACGCTTTCTCTTTGTGTCTCTTTTTTTTTGTCATTGAACCTTTCAAACAAAAATTATTCTCTGAAAAAAAAAAAAAACAGTATTAAAGCAGAACAGATAATCAAACATTTGAAGAAAACCATTTTGTCCACCTTATTTATGTATTTCTTATTGAGAACTTTTGGTTTTCTTGACCCTATGTCACTTTTAAATAAATAATTCCAATTTTCTCAATCTTGTATCATTTTTTAAGATGTTTCAATATCCTGATCATCATCTGTAGTACTGTCTAAAACTCAATTCTACTATTAATTTCCTACAACTTTTCATACTTTGTATCACTCGCAATTTTTCATGTGTAATCACCCAATTTGCAGAATCTTTGATTAAATGGTGAAGATCAAAATATTGAAGGGAAGCCCTGAGAAGTACAAAAATCTACTTGTGAATCAACATCAACTGATTAAACACCAATACGGCGATAGGACTATCCAACCACCTACAAAAACAACTTACACAGAACTATCAACACGACAAAAGAAGATGAAGTGTCACAACCTAATTTCAATTACTTAGCCTGATCACTCCCAACTGCAGAACTCTAAGGAAGACGCAAAACTGCTGTTTCTCTGGCTTGCAGAAATCATAATACAAGTAAATTTTACTAAGAAGATAGGTGGTTATTAAAAAAATGAATAAGAAGCATGAATTTTGCTGAAAGTTCAATAAAACTTTCATGCTTAATTTTAAGGCTTTACCTGGCATGAAGAAGAATGAGAATGAATTTTAAAAATGAGAACATAAAAAATTTTATTTGGTATTCTATATTTCAACTAGTATTAAAAAATAGGCAATATTCTGATACTGTCAAACTCTTTTTTATTCAAATAAAACCTTCCACATTATTCTATAAAATAAATAAAAGTGAAAGTTGTCTAATATATCAAATGAGTAAAAGTAATTTTGGGGTATAACACTCTAACTTCTAAAACTCCATATTCTCCCACTTCTTCAGAAAAAACACTAACATTTAATGTACTACTTAAAAACTACAAGTCTAGGATGTTCCAACATCCTAAAAGGCATATCCCACATTTTTAAAAAAATGTTTCTTTTATTTCACTGTTTCCTAAGGAAACCATTTTTAAGTGGTAATAGTTAATGACATTTTACTTTGTTCATTTGGACAAACAGAATTTGCTTCATGTTTCTATAAAATAAGTGTTATACTAGAATACCATCTTAACTTAAAAGGATCATTCCTACTGATCTGATTCCCATCTAGCAGTAAGATCCCTAACATCGTATTACACAATTACCTTTATATTTCTGCACTTTATAACTTCCCATTTATCATATGTTGTCTAAACAGAACTGTGTTAGGAAGGATTAAGTGAAGGTCTCACATAGTGGCTCAGTGGCTGAATCCTTGTCTTGCACATACTGGGATGTGGATGCTGGTTCGCATCCCAGCTGCTCCACTTCCCATCCAGCTCCCTGCTTGTGGCCTGGGAAAGCAGTCGAGGATGGCCCAAATCCTTGGGACCCTGCACCCGTATGGGATACCTGGAGGAGGCTCCTGGCTCCTGGCTTTGGATGATCAGCTCAGCTGTAGGTGTTGCAGCCACTTGGGGAGTGAACCAGCAGATTTTAAGATCTTTCTGTCTTTCCTTCTTTCTGTATATCTTCCTTTCCAATAAAAATAAATAAATCTTGACAAAATTATTTAAGTTATTTTAAAAATTAATTAGGGTAATATAAATAGAAAGTGATTAAGTATTATATTGTGAAGTCTGAGTTTCTGCCTCTTATTTTTGATTATGATTGAAACAGTCTGAGAAACACTGCACCGGGCAGTGACAAGACATCCATCACTTCTCATTTCACATGCTACTTTTGACATTTTTCCATATTTTGCACTTAGTCCTTTTTTCTTTTTAAGAAGAGTTAAGTTAGAGTTATAAGCCAGTTTAGACTACCCTAAAATCTGCCAACTTCAGTAAAAATTATGCTTGAACACTATAAACTGGACTTGTAGTTCAGCAACACTAGCTTAAAGCTGGTAATGTGGCACAGAGGGTAAAGCTGGCATCTGCACTGCCAGCACCTCATATGGGCACAGGTTCATGTTTCAGCTGTTCCACTTCTATTCCATGTCCAGTTCCCTACTAATATCTTGGGGAAAGAAGTGGAAGAAGGCTGAAGTGTCTGAGCACAGGCTGCTCACGTGGGATACTCCTGGCTTCAGCCTGACTCGGCTCTGGTCATTGCAGCCTTCTGGAGAATGAACCAGAAGAGGAAAGATACGCTTTTGTATCTCCCTATCTACAATTATGACTTTAAAAAAAGTAATTAAATCTTCAGAGTAAGAAATCACTAGCTTGAACAAGACCAACAAACTTTTCCTTAATAGTTGACACAATAAATATCTTGGGCTTTGTAGGCCATGTACAATCTGTCAAAGCTGTTCCCCACTACTACACAAGGGTATAAAAGGGTGCAGCCTGTCACAGACAATCCACAAGAAAAGTGTGCTTGCCAACACAGGTGGTGAGCTGGACTTTTTAGGAGCTCAGGTCTGCACTGACTACACCAAGCTACGCTATACTATATTCAGCAACTTTACATTAAGCAGTTAAAGTATCAGTATCTCTAAATATCCAGGGTATCCAAAACTTAAGGGGTTTACTCAAATACAATAGTAGATCATTTTCCCTTCCAAGGTATAATGTTTTATTACTCCAGACATGATGATGCACGACTGAGTTTGTTTAACTGCTAACGAATTTAGCAATAGTCAACACATTACACTAATCTACATAGCACTACCTTTGTTCATTCAGTTAATCAATCAATGATGTGTCTACTTGGATAAACCATAAAAATAATTTAGAAAGTATGCCAAATGCAATTAATCATACTTTAGAAAAATAAGATAATGATTATGAAAAACAGTAAAATACTAAATATTAATATTTATACTATTAAGCTATATTTATACTAATGTAAATACTAAATATTAAATACTAAAAAACCTAAAAATCTACTTTAAAAAGCAATTGTTTCTGAACTCAATATATTATCTCTATTCCAAAGAGAAAATAATCTCTCAAATCCAGTAAGTTTAATGCTCCTAAATTTACTGTTTTGTTTTTATATAACCAAGTGACAAATAGCATTTTTCATATTGTATCAATTTTGAACCATGTTTCTTATTCATCTGCTTTAACTTTGATTTGGAACTATCTGTAACTTACTTTCTTCTTAATATATAAATAAAGAAGTAATAATATGAAAAAAGCCTTACCTTTCAGCCTGAAGCTTAGTAGTTTTCACTATCAAATCTTGAGTTTGTTCCTTTGCTGCCTAGAATTATAAGCATATCCAGCATTAGTACATTCCAGGTTTACTATGTCAGAAAACCAGCATTCCCATATCTTAGAGTTCAGATTTGGAGCAAATGGAATCACTCTCTGGAACTCAAGAGCTTAGAGACCATCAGAACTAAAACTGATATTTCAAGGCTTACACACTAATAAGAGGACCTTGCCTGGAGTTCTCAATATACACATACGTAATGGTAGGGCTTACAGAGAGCAATGCTGCATGAGAAACTAATTCATGACTACTTTTAGTAAAAGAGAAGCAATAGAAGAAACTAAAGAACATGACTGCAAACTGAACCAAGAGAATATAAGACTTGTAAATGGGGTAAATAAGCTACTGAAGTACTGGTGCATAACTCAAAAGGAATATTCAAGATAGATACAAGATGGAGTCACAAATTACCTGCCAAATAAGGTTGCACCGGCAATTGGAGACAGCCCAATCTGAAGGACACAAGGCTGCCTCTGACAAAGAACATCAAGGATCAAGACGGAAAACTTAGGTTAAAAAATAAAAAGGCATTTAATTCTAAGATTAACCAAATTTGAACAGATAAGGGTAGCTGATAAGAGTCCCTGAAAGATCTCAATGAGAGAAGATGACAAAAATAAAGCAGTAAGCAAAAAGGAGTGGTTATGAGGCAGAGATAGATGCTCCATGTCTTGAAGGACATTCAGTGAGCAAGAATTATATACACATTAAGGCACCAGTGAGTGGAAACTATAAAGCAGACAAAAAGTGTGCCAAGAGAGTCAGTTGTAACAGAAAGGCTATCAAAACAAAAAGATCAAAATAGTGTTCATTCTCATTCTAGAGCAATGCAAGAGCCAATCTTTTGCTACTAGGCTTTCTACAATGGCCTCAGATCTAAATGCCAGACATTTTTGTTATTGCAGGTCTTATCCATGCACAAACTTTAGTCTCAGACTGTCAGATCCACATCTGCCTTCACACCTCCATGGCATCCTCATACCAACAGCACCATCCCACCCCTGGTGATGCGGTTTTGAGTCTGTATTTCTTGCAATCAAATGATGCGTTTGACAAATATCACTATTTTTTCAAAAACAGATTTGATCCTAGATCATTCAGCAGTCTTCTTAAATTCAGTAATAAAACTGAACACGATGGATCTCAAGAGACCCTACTGGAGCAATCACTCTTCCAATCCAGTAAATCTGGTACATCTAATTCCTAATACCATCTGTTTTATAAAGTCCCCCTCACTGTTGCAAATTCGACCCTTGTGCGATTTTTTTTTTCAAATATAGTATTTACTCATTTCTTCAATACATGTCTCTTCATATTTCTGAAAAAACACTTCACAAAATCAATACCAAAAAATACTTACTAGTTTGGTTTTAAATCCAGTCATCACTACACTGAGTGTATATTATATTTAATACTATCTGATAATCACTGAATACAACATTTCAGTACAATGCTGTGCAGTAAGAATTTAAAGCAGTTATTGCATATTTTCTGAGTCTCCATTTACAAACTGTATTAATTCTGCGATACTGTTTAATAATACTAGTGAAGCTTATTATCTGAAACAATGTTGATTTATCTTAAATATTAAGATTACTATTCATTAGGAAATACATGCCTCAAAATCTAATTTACAAAGCCACAATGAAAAAAAATAATATGTTCAAGATTACTAATTAAATTTTTATATCTCATTATATTAATATCTAAAATACTCCATATATTCAAAGTATTTTGGAAAATAATTAAGTGGTTAAATTAAACCTTCAAGCATGTATATTAGAAAAGGGGAGTGGGTACACTTTTAAATGCTTTATGAGTGAATTAATTAAAAATATCATTCAAGTGATAATAGTATGAGTGGATACTGTTAAGATTCCACTAACACTATACTCAAATAAATTAGTTTTAGGAAAAACTAAATAATTATCTTGAAAAGAATGCAAATATATAGTGCCTGGCACTATAACCGAGTGGCTAAAGTCCTCGCCTAGCACGCACCAAGATCCCATACAGGCACTGGTTCTAATCCTGGAAGGCCCACTTCCCATCCAGCTCCCTACTTGGGGCCTGGAAAAGCAGTTGAGGATGGCCCAAAACCTTGGGACCTGTACCTGCATGGGAGCTTGGAAGAAGTTCCTGGCTCCTGGCTTCGGAATGGCTCAGCTCCAGCCATTGTTGCTGCTTGAGGAGTGAAACATCAGATGGAAGCTCTTCCTCTCTGTCTCTTCTCCTCTCTATATGTCTGACTTTCCAATAAAAATAAATAAATCTTTACCAAAAAAATTATGATTTAAGTGATACTACTACTAAGAACACAAAGAGCTAACTAATCTATTATAATATTACAAAATAAACACAAGATTCTAATATAGAAAATTCTAACAAGTAGAGAAAAACCTAATTCAATGAAGCTAGAAGAAAATAAAGAAGAAAGAGATTGGCCCAGCAAAATCTCTAAGCAACCAAGTACATGCAAGAAAATGCCAATAATAATTAGCAAAGATTACAAGATTTTTATAGAATAATGATCCAAAAATTAGACTGAGACCATAAATTGACTAATCATATCTGACATATTACTAATATATCAAAATGTACATAAAACAAGAAAAAGTTAAAATCTGAGAAACAGCAAATTGACTAGTTCCAGAGAGATCACAGAAATAGCTTACAATTAATTTGTGGACCTCATAGATGAATGATTCTTGGTAGAATTGCTGCTGTTGTCAATGCTTTCAGGAGAATCTTCAATGTGTAAGCCTGGACTTTAAAAGCGAGGGCAGCAGACAGAGCCATGACTGAACATGAGGAGAAACTGGCTCTACACCTATTCTAGAATCACACGCAATAGGCTAGTGAATCCAATGGCTGAGGATGCAAACTAGAACTTTACTTCTGTCTTAATGAGTAGACTCAAAACTTCTGCAATTTCTTTTTCAGCAAGAACATGAATCAGCATTAAGATGGGCCTGTAAGGTACACCTTTAACTTGAATTTATTCTAATCCTTTCCCCAGAGCGAGGCATTCTTGCTGGACTTCTGGATATTGTAAAACTGAAAGTCCAAAATCTGAGTTAGCTCTCCACTAATGGAACAAAAGTACAAAGGCACTTGGAGATACTAAGAAGTCCTCCACAGAAAGAGTAAGAACAACTAGAGTTTAAAAAGTATCCTAGTCCTACTGAAACTTCCTACAGGGCATGATGCAGCAGATCCCACATATATAATTTACTTTTGTAACAATTTTTGAAAACTTATTTTGCACCAGAAACTATAGCAAAATCTGGCCACCCCATACAGTACCTGTAAGCGGTTTGTCATATCTTGACAACAGCTGCTCATTGCTTGAACATCTTCATTTATGCTTTCAAGTTCCTGAAAAGTAAAAAATTAAAAATAACATCAAATATCCTACACAATGTTAAACAAACAAATTTCATTTCTTAAAACAGAAACTAAATATATATTTCACCTCCATGAATTTTTTTCTTTGACAGGCAAAACAAGAGATCTCATATTTAAAATTAGAAATGAATAAAGAAACTAGTCCATGAGCTGTGTTGTGGCTTAGGGGATTAAGACACCATCTGCAGTGAAGTACCCCACATGGACACCAGTTCATGTCCCAGCAGCTCCACTTCTGATCCAGCTCCCTGATAATGTGCCTGGGAAAGCAGAAAAGCATAGTCCAAGTCCTTGGGGGCTCTGCAGCCATGCAGGAAGCTCCCAGCTCCTGGATTTGACATGGCCCATTCAGCAACTGTGGCCACTTGGGACATGAAGCAGGAGACGGAGTCTCTCTCTCTTCCTCCCTCCTTCTTTCCTTCCATTCCTCCTCCTTTATTTCTAACTCTGTCTTTTAAATAAATAGAATCTTTAAAAAAAAATAAAAACGAATCTACTTTCTTTAGAGGGTACGAATATAACACAAAAACAGTACATGCTTTTGAAAATATGAATACCTCCTTATTCAGAAGTTCTAAAAACGTTCCTATGACCAGAGACTCCACATATTTTATTTAGTTATATTCACTATTTCATAATGTACATACTTCAAAGCATCATTTTGCACAGTAAATGCGCAATTATATCTGTAAATTTATTAACATAAATTTGTCCAACAGAAGTACTCAGTTATGCATGCAATTGTATGATCAACAGTTACATAAATTATTGTACACATTTGTTGTATATAAACGTACATAAATTTGTGTACACATTAACAATGAGAATATGTGTGCATAAGTCTGTGAAAAGACGCCCTCAGAAGGCAAAAAGTCACGAAATAATACATTTCTTAGAAGAAAACATCCAATATGTACAGAAGAACATACACAAGACTACAGAATAAAAGAGTTACGGGTCAGGGCATCAAAAAGAATTGTTCTATTTCTGACACTGACTTCTCTGGAATGAGTTATTTATATATTATAATTAGTGGAAATAGGCGTATTTGAATAAACTAAAAACAGTACCTGAACCTATCTTGTTGCATACTAGATCATGCGAAAAATCTGTTAGGATCTCAGTAACCATGCTCCCTTTTGCTTTCGATCTCCAGCTGCCTCCACAGATGCATGCATTTAACTGGCCTCTATATCCTATTATTTATACTCTCTTAGTGGGAAATTCTCACCCCTTCCCTTGCTTTACTTTGGGTCAACAGCTATCTCTCACACGGACTGATACAAGCAAGCCTTGCAACACATCGCCTGATCTCTTTGTCCTTTATTAACTCTGTCTTAATATGAAAACATACTCACATTATAAAATTGTATTTAGCTAACTCTAAACTATCATCATCTTTTACCAAATTTGATTCAGTGCCATTCAACTGAAAAATATGCAAGGAAGGAACATTTTTGATGAATGGGCTCTTATCGCAGGCCCAGTTAACACAAAGCCCAGACCTTCCAATAGATGCACTGCAGTTCTGGAGCTGGTGCTGTGCCACAGGGAGTTAAGCCTGTGAGCAAAGGCAGCACAGGACAGACTAACTACTTGGGGCCCTGCCACCCACTTGGGAGAACAGGACGCACTGGCTCCTGATTTTAGCCTGGCCCAGCCTTGGCTGTTGCTGACATTTGAGAAGTGAACCAGCAGACGGAAGTTTGCCCCCCACCTCCTTCCCTCTCTTCCTCTGGCACTCTCTTTTAAATAAATAAAACAACTCTTTCTTAAAAAGCACCAGCTTTGTGACTGGAAAGGCCAATAGGGGCAAGAAATACGAAAGTAGTCAGGCATGTTATAAACATTTTGTGAGAACAAGTCACAGTTAGGAAACAACTGATGAAAAACACAAGCATAAATTTTAGTTTTAAAACGAAGAGTCATTTCCTTTCTCTCCTTAAGGTACTTTAATCTATAATCTTGGCACCAGATATTCCAAATGTTACTTTCTGTATTTTACTATAAATGGGATAGAAGTACAATGAAGCTAACTCCTAAGCGGCTTTGAGGTGAACAGTAAAAGCAACACGATTTCAAACTATCACTAATATCTACAGTAGAGAATACCTAAGCAAACTAATCTAATTAATTGTATCAACTAACTAATCTAACTAATCTAACTAATCTAACTAATTGTATCAACCCTGACTCCCAATAATTTACTTTAGCTTCAATGATATGCTGATAAATTTGAGCTGAAAATATAAATTATCCCTTTTAATATATGATGTGAATGCAGAACTACTAAATGTAATTCAAGACTACATGGCTTGTGAGGTCTGTTTGAATTTATAGTAAATTACCTTCTTGTTTTTCCCCAACTAAAAAAAAAAATCCCTAAATTACAGGTAGAAAAATAGAACATGATTATGATCAACTTTCTAAAAACGTTTTATCAACTTTTTACAGAACTGGAAAGTGAGACAATATGAATATCCTTCACTCGGCAATTACCAGCTCATGGGTACTCATCCATTTCTCTACCTGCTGTTAACCTCGCACATTCTCTTCCTCTGTCCTCTGTAAACTACTCTGAAACAATTTCAGCTACCATTTCAAGCATCTACCTATAAGCATGTACTTCCAAAAGAACTTTAGAAAAATAACAATATCATTTCACATCTAAACACTTAACTATAATCTTATAATATCCAAAACCTACCAGTGATCAAAAACCAGTGATATTTTTCAAATAGCTCTTTTTTTATATAAATTGTTTAAAAATCAAGTAAGATACAGTTTCTGTCTTTAACCTTCGTTCTCACTATTCCTATCTTTTTCTTACAATTTATTTGAAGAAACCAGCTCACTTGCTTATATAGTTGTCAACATTCAGGATTTTTCACAGCGCATTTTCACGGTGTTAGTACACCTCCCCAGTATTTCCTGTAAGATGGCAGTGAGATCTATATTCTTGATGATATTGCAGTTCAATTTTCTGGTAGAATTCTTGATGAGTGATGTGTGACTTTCTTAGGAGTCATATGTCTGATAGTTTCTCCTTTCTCTCTCCCTCTCCCCCGCTCTCTCTTTTTTTTTATTGGAAAGGCAGATGTACAGAGAGGAAGATCTTCCGTCCAATGGTTCACTCCCCAAGTGACCACAATGGCTGGTGCTGCGCCAATCTGAAGCCAGGAGCCAAGAACTTCCTCCTGGGTCTCCCATGCGGGTGCAGGGTCCCAAGGCTTTGGGCTGTCCTGGACTGCTTTCCCAGCTCACAGGCAGGGAGCTGAAGGGGAATCAGGCCTTCCGGGATTAGCACCCATATGGGATCCTGGCATGTTTGAGGCAAAAAACTTTAACCGCTACACTATCACACCAGGCCCTGATAGTTTCTCCTTGAAGAAGGCTAGAGATAACCAAGGGTTAGGTCAGTGACTGGCCACCCTAGCAAATTTGTCCATCTGATAGTGTCAAGATCCTCTTGGTAAGAACAGCTAAGGGCAAGGGCAAGGTGACGCTGACCTCTAGTAGAATGCTGGTGAACATCCTAAATAGGAGAAGACAGCCACGGAATTACTTAGCACAAAAATACTTCCAAAATAAGCTAGACCTATAAATTCAACAGTGGTCAAAAAATTTCATCTTCCAATTTTACCATTTCTCCATTTATTAACAGACATTTCCTTTAGGAAAAGTCTCTCATCAGTAACTGTGTGCATTTGTCACAGAATATAAGCACTCGAGTCCCTCCTTTTACTTCAGAGTTTTCAAAATCATAAGCTACAAATTCCCTTATATTTACCAAAGATAACCAATGAAGCTCCTGCTTAATTTTCAGCATCATTATAAACTCACTGGCACTGGTAAGATTGTTCAATGAGAAATGGCATTTAGAGACTACAACCTAGATATGTAAAATGCTATTTCTCTTCCTTTTTTCTATAAGTATTATTATTTTTTAAATTGGAAAGGCAGGTATAAAGACACAAGGAGAGACAGAGAGAAAGGTGTTCCATTTTCTGATTATTCCCCAAGTAGCCCTGATGGCCAGAGCTGAGCTGATCCAAAGCCAGTATTCTCCTCCAGGTCTCCCATGTGGGTGCAGGGTCCCAAGGCTTTGGGCCGTCCTCTACTGTTTCCCCAGGTCACAGAAAGGGAGCTGGATGGGAAGTAAAGCAGCCAGGACACAAACCAGCATCCATGTGGAATCCTGGCAGATACAAGGCAAAGATTTAACCACCAGGCCATCATGTCAGGCCCTTCTGTAAGTATTATAAGCTTTCCTTTCAGTGTTTCAGAGTATCAACCTTCAGTCAATGAAACATTATCAAGATGTTAAGAAAAGTTTCATTAGCACTCATTGAAACCATGTGTAAAACTTCTAGGACTCTGGCTGGCAAGGTGGCCTAGCAGCTAAAGTCCTGGCTTGGAACACGCCGAAATCCCATATGGGCACCAGTTCTAATCCCGGCAGCTCCACTTCCCATCCAGCTCCCTGCTTGTGGCCTGGGAAAGCAGTTGAGGATGGCCCAAAGCCTTGGGACCCTGCACCCATGTGGGAGACCTGGAGGAGGTTCCTGGATCCTGGCTTCGGATCAGCATAGCATCGGCCATTGCGCTCACTTGGGGAGTGAATCATCAGACCGAAGATCTTTCTCACTGTCTCTCCTCCTCTCCGTATAGCTGATTTTCCAATGAAAATAAATAAATCTTTAAAAAAAAAAAAACTTCTAGGATTCAGAGAAATATCATTACGTATTATAATAATATTATACAATAAAATGCAAATTTATTTTCTCCCTATGGCATGTTGATTACACATTAAAACATGACAAATTACTATGTATGAATTGGAGTAATTCATCATTGATGGTTGCTTGAGTAACCCAGAGGGCAGAGCTTGTTTTGAGCCCAATCTCAGGCTGCAACCTGGAAGGACTGAATTCTAGTGGGCCCCTTCGGCAGTGCAATCACAGCTCCACCAGCGAAGGGCTGAAGCTTCCCCAACCAGCCTCCACGTCAGGGGGAGTTTAAAATCCCCTGCCCCCTTTCCTCCTCGCTCTCCTTCCCCTGCAGCCCTCTCCTGCACAGCTGTCTTTCCACTACACGGGGAAGGGAGTCTCGTGACCATGATTTCCTGGAACACGCGCCATCTAAATTCTTCTATATATTCAGCTGAGGTATTCTTTCACTGGTGGTCAGCAAATCTTACAGTCTTCATGTGAGTATTTCACAAGTTATGATGGAGTAAAAGTAAATGAACACCAGTCCATTTCAAACAGAAAAGTGGTTATTCCAGAGAGGTATTCAATGGAAGGATATTCTACTACAAAGAACATTCAGAGAAAGTTATTTTTGTTGTTCTGAAAAGCCTAAAATTCTCAAAGAGAAATCTCATGTTAAAGATGTTACAAGTTTCTAAGAATCAATATTAACGTAAGTCGCAGATTCAGAAACCATACTAACCCCAAATAAAGATCCAGATGCAACAGGAGTAATTTTCTATGTGAACACAATATATTAATAGCAAACATCAACTGAAAAAAAACTTAGCACAGAACCAACCTTATAGTAAGGTCTCAATAAGTGTAAAAAAAGAAAAGAAAAAATTTACATACCTCCTTCACTTCTTTGAAAATGCTTACAAATTCTTCATTGATGGATAAACTTCTGCGTTCAATATCTCCACGTAAATTTCTCCGTGTACGCAAACTATTTTCAACAAAAAAGGCTGAAAGTGCCTTGAGAGCTTCCAACATCTCCTACAGAATTGGTGACAGAAGAAAGTGAGTGGAACTGATTTCCTAATCTCAAACCAAAACCTACTGAAATCACTTCCAAATTACTGGGCTCCACTGTATAATCAAAAAACGACTGGGTCACCTTCAAATTACCAGAAGTCTTATTTCTGGAACATAATAGTACACATAACGACAGGATCCACTACAGAACTGACTGCAATTCCCAAGAGTGGAAATAAGCTAAGTGTCCACCTGGAAGTGACTGATCAAATAAAATATGATTGATACATTTTAAAAGGAAAGAAAAATCTTTACTTACATGAGTTTTGAGAAACAGCAGCTTCCAGGAACTTATAATATCTACTCCTTAGGAATACAAACATGCACATTTATTTGTGCATGCATAAACTATGTCTGGAAGCTTCCATACCATCAGTACCACGGATAGCCTCCACACCAGGAACTACATGCAGAGAAGCAGAACTTAGAGGAACTTAAGAGATGAAGATCTCTCCAAAGTGACTTCTGAACTAAAGCCTCCATGGTGGGAACGAGCCACCCAGAGGGTAAAGCCTGTTTTCAAACGAAAAACCAAAGAAGACTGCAATCCAGTAACACAAAGCCATGGGAAACTATTAGAGGTTTAGGGCAGGCGGGTCATGTAATTTATGCTTTAAAACTTCAAAAGTTTATTCCAACATTGTGCATGAATGGTGGCAGAGGGGCCAGAAAATAAGTATATGCAAAAAGATTTGTCTTTTAAAAAGACAAAATCCAATAGTTTTAAATCAAGATGAAAAGGAGAGATTGCAAAACATTTTTTTTTTTTATGGCAAGGCCTGGGCTACAGGATTTGTTACTGCCTTGAATAACACATACAAAAAAGGGTCAAAACAAAAAAATTACTTGTATGATTTCTGCTTGAGTGAGTCAATGCTAACATTCTTTACTTAAAAGAAATTAATATTCTTTACTTTGAGCAAAGAAAGAGATCTGTTTATGTCTTTACGATATCCATCAGGTGTGCACCTGAAGTCACAAAAGAAACAAAGAGTTTTCTTGCAAAGAATATGGATAGAGGAGAGAGCTGTAGGGTCAAGCCCAGGATTTGCCAATAGCACCTCCAATTCTACAAATACAAATTCTGACCTCAGTGTAGTCAATAAGCTTACTCTTCCATGTTTCCAATAGCAATTGAATCAAAAAAAAGAAAGCTATTACAACTGCACACACTCATTGTGCAGACAACAAAGCCACAAACTAAAATGTCCTTTGATTACAGTCTTGAAATGCCCTAGAGTTTAAAGTTGTCAGTAAACGATCAACAAAATCACACTGACTACACTGAAAGTTACGGCTCCACCAGGTACTGGGTCTGAGACCTGGGCCTAGCTGCTTTCTGCACTCCTTATTTCTCTCATAGGTAAAAAGGGGAGAGTGCTACCCAGTTGTACCAATGAGATCAAACATCACCACTTTTTACATTTTAACAGAATGTAATTCATAATACCCTAATTCAGCAGTTATCTCTGAAACTCCAGGCCATAGCACCCTTCTTTCTTACACACTGCAATGTTACTTTTCTACACACAGGGGTCAACCTCTCATCCGCAGCTTATCTTCAGCGACCCTGTATCTAGAAAGCTCTCACTTTGGCTCGTTTCCTCCTGCAAGCTTGCCATGACCACTTTCCCAGGAGCTCAGGGGAGACAGCTGGGTCATCACGCAGTTTCAGCAGGTGCCTGGGAGAGCCCGCGATCTTCGCGGTCCAGGAGTCCTGCAGGAGCCCACACACCACGGGTCAGGGCGAGCAGCAGTGACCAGCTGCAGGTGGACGTGCTCGCCATCCACCTGCCAGCCCCACTGTGCTCCTGAGGCACTCAGGGACCCCTGCTCGGCTGGCCAGGGCACACTTCTTCCGGAGCTTTCCCCCAGCCGGTCCTCCAAGCGGAGCAAATCCCGAGAAGCCCCCAGGCCTCTGCGGAGGCTCCCTGGCCTCCCGGGCCACGGGACCAGCTCCCTGGACTCCCTCCGGGCTGGGGGCGGACAGGAGACCCCGCGCCGGCGGCTACGGCTACCTTGTCGTTGTCCAGCCGTGTCTCCAGGATCTTATGCAGCTTGCGAGACAGCGGGTTGTTGGACTGAGCCGAGATGCCGCCTGGCCCGTTGTTGAGGCCATTGGCAGCCCCGGCCGCAGGCACGGAAGCCACTTCCCCACTCGTCTCGGCCATAGCGCCACCACCACTCCTCCCGCTCCGAGGCCACCTCAGCGCCGGCTCCTCAGCGGCGGCGCGCGGACTGCGCATGTGCGCGACCTGCCGCGCATGCGCCCCGCTCCCGGAAGGCGGGGCAGCCCTGCTGGGCCGGCTGGAAGAAGATGCTGAGAGAAGTTGTGGGGAGGAACGCAAGGCAGGGCAAAGCCCGTCAGTGGGAGGAGAGTGTGTATTGTAAGTACAAAAGTACCTTTAAAAGGCATTTTGCAATCCTGCCTCTATAGAACTTTGTGCTATTGACAGTGCATATGTAAAATACACCGAGACCTGAACCTGACCGTAAAAGTTGATTCTGATTAAATACACCATATATGAGTCCGTTTTTAAAAATCAGGTATTAAAGGCATACCATGTGCCAGGTATTCTGTGTTGAAGGTTATCAACAAAAGCTTATTTGTAGGCACCTGTTCCATGACTGTGAAAGTTGAGTCCCCTCGTGTCAGCTGGGCAACAAATGCATCACCAACTTGGCTTCTATAATCCTCGTGTCCCATCTGGGTTGCTGTAACAAAATACTATCTCTTAGTAGTTTATAAATGGCAAATGTCTGTCTCACAATAACGGAGGCTGGGAACTGCAACTTCACAGTACTGGTAGATTGTGTGTTCTGTGAGAGCCTATATCCTGGTTCGTGTTCAGTAACATTTTCTCTGTAACCCAACTCAGCAGAAGTGAAGGGTTCTAAGGCCCTCTGCAGTCTCTCTTCCACCTGCACTGAACACAGGCATGGAGCATCCACACTCATGACCTCCTAAAAGCTTTAGTCTTCTGCTGCCATCATCGCACTACTCTTTCGGAAATGTCTGCTTTCCCAGACCCGCTGAAATTCTGATTGTCTCTTCACATTCCACTCAAGGATCAGTTCTCTACAATTGATTTACAAGCATATTACAGGATTATACATAAATATATTGATGTGTTTGTTGTTTTCCTAATAAGCATTAAGTACCAGAATAGTGGGAACAAGTCACTCATTCTTGCCTTCCAACCATCTAGCATTGCATCGTACACAATAAATGAGTTTGTAGGAAACGTATTTTCTAGTAAAACATTGCATAGCTTTCTAGTTTTTTTTTTTTTTTTGCATCAAAAGAAACTTATTTGGGGCATTGTCCAAACTCTTACTCATTTAAAGGACTAACTATTCTAATGTGTTTTTCTGTTCCACTCAGGTTCAACTCTTTCTCTAGCTGTATTAAATTCTTTCCTCAAAATCATGTTAAGTATTCACTTATTTGTAAAGTGATCACCAACCACCCTTCCCGGTCCTCTACAAAGTCTTATTCAAGAAATGAAAGAAGCAGGGATAAATGTGATTGTCTTCATTTCTGCAGCTGTCACAAAATTCTTGTAGAAGTTTCATCTTTCACATTATTCCTTTGCCTTTAAGTATTATAAGCTAACCAAAATTCTTAAACTGCTGAGAGGATTCAAACCATCACACCAAAGCACCTGGCCTTTCGTGTTTCAGCCTGCATTCAGTGACTGCAGTTTCCTTCTAATTTTTCTCCAGAACCTCACAGTCCGATTAACTACTTAGGTATTCCATTGCGTCTTCCCTTATTCCTTCCTGCCTTTACCATAAACAAAAATACACTTCTGCACTCCAGTCACTCACACAGTTACATCACTCCCTTTTCCATCCTTTTATGCAGCACCATAAGAAGGTAAAAGCCGGCAGTTCAATGGACCGTTGTTGCCACCAAGTTCCCTGTCTCAGGACCCTCACACTGTTACCACGAGGCACAGGCTGTGCCAAGCAGAGGCATCTGTTCTTACACTTTGAGGAGGTGACAGACAACTTAGAGTTTCTGGGGCAGCATCAGTCATGGTCCAAAAGTTTTGAGACAAGAGGAAAAAACTGCAAATACATAGTTTAGTAAGAGGAGCCCTTGTTACCCATCTCCATTTCTCACTAGATCACTTGTGAGGGGATGTGAGAAAGTTTGTGAAAAAAAAAATAGATTAAAACATTAAAATAAAAGTTACAAGTTTTGTTTCTCAATACCAGCTCTATCAAGTTGAAGACATTTTAGCAAGCACTTATAGTTTTATCTGGAGAAAAATCAATGCCCTTTAAAGATATTTTAATATTTGGAAACAAAAGGAAGTCAGAAGGAGCCAAACAAGACTTGAAGGTGGATGCCTAATGATTTCCATGGACATTCTTACAAAAGTCATGTCTGGTGAGAGGAATGATTATGAACAATGATAATGATCTAACTGATAAAGGATTCCCATGTAACTCTCTGCTAAAACTGTAACTAACTTCCTCAAAACCCTCTACCCATAACCAGAGGTTATTATCCTTTTACCGCCCCCCCCACCCCAGAAAGTCAATAAAAGATGCCTTGAGTATCCTCCAAAATGCTACCATAAAGACCTTTGCTCCTGAAGTGTTTTGCTTTACCCAGACTACCTCCACTTCTAGGGGCCCTCCACTTCTAGTTGCTTGGACAAGGCTTTGTCTTCAGGATCACACTGGTGAGGTCATGTGTCACTTCCTATTACAGTTTGCAAAGAATTGTTTTGCTTTCTAGTCTTGAGCCCATGTATTAAAATTGCTGCTGAAAATTTGGCTCCTGTCTGCAAATGCCACAGGTATATTACTTCAAGCAGCTACCAAGGAAAAAGTTCATTTGCCTTTAATTTTTTGGTAAGAATTGAGTAAGCTGAACCAATTGCTGTCTGTGGTATTGGCTATTGTCCTTGCTGTTTTACTGTCAGTTCATCTCAGGAAGGGTATGAGCAAGATTAATTTTTCTTGGCAAATTCATGGGAATGATCTGCTGCAATAAGTTTCACCTTGAACATGGTTCCATCCCTTCTTAAATGAGTCTGTCTGTGTGTAAACTGTTGATTTGTTTGGGCATTGCCCTCACAAACTTTTCATGAAGTATTAGTGATTTTATTATCATTCACCTCAAGTTTAACCTCAAATTGGATGATTGTTTCTGCTTTGGTTTTAGCAGCGTTCATGGTCCTCTGAAAGGAGGCTTTGTCAAACTGATGCTCTGTTCTTTTTAATTCTTCAAGCTATATCATGTTCATACATACATGTAATAACATGCTGCTGAGAGTTAATTTTGTTGCAAAAAAAATAAAATGTTGTTGGTTCACTCCCCAAATATCCAGAATGGCCAGAGCTGCATCAGGCCCAAGACAGGAGCCAAGAACTCCATTTGGGTCTCCCACATGAGGAACAGGGATTCAAGCACTTGCACTATGTTCTGCTACTCTGCCAGATTAATTAACAGGAACAACCCATGGACTCAAACTAGCACCCTGGCAAAGGATGCAAGTGTCTCAACACAAGCTTTACTTGCTATGCCAACAATGCTGGCCCCTAATTTTGGAGACTTTATAAGTTTACTAGGACAGCAGAGAAATGGAGAGAGAATGAGAGAGAAAGATCCAGATCTCCCATGTACTGCCTGGGACAGCAAGGGACTGAGTCACCCCCAAGGAAAGGGCTAGAACTCTGAGTAGATCCCCCATGTGGATGACGGGGATCCACCCACTTGAGCAATCACCAGCTGTTTTCCAAGATGTGCATTAGCAGGAATCTGAAATCAGAGAGGCAACTCTAATTCAGATACGGAGTAGGGGTGCCCCAGGCAGCATCTTAGCCAAGATGCCCATCCTTTCTAAACTATCTGTAGCTCTTTCCCATAATGGAACACACATTAGGATGCATGAACTTCAAAGCTATGTGCTCCTTTTTTTATTTCTGGAAAGCAGTTTCCTGGGTAACTGGCAATATTGTGTGTGATGTGGAAATTATTGTCAATAGGCGATAACAGAAGGCGGCAAGAATTTAAGAATAATTCTGGATTAATTTTAATAGAAGCCTTTCTTCATGATGGGTGAAGTCTAACATAGTTCCAGCTTTTGTCAATACACTAGAGGCCGACATTTGCTTGTGTTTGACAAACCGAGTGCTCAGCTGTGGTGGGAGCCAAGCGAAAGGAAAGACGTACTGTTGAGTTTATAGCCTTACTACCATTTTACTTCGTTCATGGGCCCAAATGAGGAAATGTGAGGGTGGCTGGAGAGTTGGCTGACTAGCATCCATATGATTGATCATGTTGTTCAGTTGATAATTCAGACCACCCATTACAGAAGAGACCTATGGTAAAATATACATTCACATTAAAAAAAAAAGTCACAAACTGAATGCCAAGTGAAGCAGCCAGTGATTTCTTTTCCAATCCTTTTTCGATGCCAATGAACCAGTGTAGGTTCTCACCTCAGTCCTACTCTCCCAGGAAGCCAGTTAGTACCAGGTACTGCTTGATGGTTTCCTGTCCTCTGTCATTCAGTCACATCTGTCATATAGACCAACACCTCTAGCAGATCATTTTTACTTTGTGCCAGAATTTCAAGCATTGATACTTATAATATAGCTTTCAATAGTTTCTTTTATATGTAATTAGGGACCTTCCCAGGAGGTCAAAGAAAGGGTTAAGTGAGGGTAACAGAGGGATTAAAAAAGAACGTTGAAGAAAGCAGGCATTAAAGTGCTGGTTGGAGCACCCATATCTCCACTCAGAAGACCTGGTTCAGTACCCAGTTCTGGCTCCAAATTGAAGGTTTCTTTTAGTGCATACCCCAGGAGGCAGCAATGATACCTCAAGTTTCTTTCACTCATGCATCAGTTCTGGATTGAATTCATGCCTTCCCCACCCTAGGCCATTCTGGAATTTTCTCTATATCCTCCCTTCCCTAGTATCACTAGGTATTGTTTAAAACTTTTGTAGTTCGGTAATTTTTATATCACAATGTCAGCTGTTGTGAGCATCTTGACCCGGGCGGTTAAGTACAACTACTTGCTTTCTACCCATTATGATTTTGTTATCACATTTCACTTTAGATAGATGTGATTCCTGCACGAAAATAGACATATCAATGAGTGGAACAGATTTAAAACCTCAAAAATTAGTGCACACATCTACAGTCAAATAATCTTGGACAAACATGCTAAAATTGATCACTGGAGAAATGATCATCTCGTCAAGAGATGCTATTGGGGAAATTCCAGAAGTGTGAAACAAGAGCCCCTACCTTACCTCTTATATAAAATAAAAGTCTATTCTAAATGGATAAAATGTCTAAATCTGTGAGCTGATATTATCAAATTACTAGAGGAAATACTGCAAACATTTGGAAGAAGCAAAGACTTCTTGGATGTAAGCCCAGAAGCATAGGAAGTGAAGAGGAAAAACAGACAAATGGGATTTTATGTCACACTAAAAAGCTTCTGCACAGCAAAGGAAATAAGTAAGCCACTGAGAAAATAAATTTAGCTAACACCCATAGTTCAGTATGAACCAAAATCATGGTTACTCCCTCAATGTGTTCAAAAATTATACACATATATTACCTGGACTGTTGCTGCTAGTAAGTAGCAAGGGTAATGTGGAATCTTGCTGAAATCTGACCCTGTCGTAGGATTGGAGATGATGGGGTAGGAAATGGTGCAGACTCCCTTAGGGGAGGTCATTGCAACTTTAAATGCACTGCCCAGGTAGCAGAGGTGAGCTGCACTGACTGCGAGGCAGGCCTGGTGAGGGGCTGGGGATATGAGTAGCCTGAGTATTCTGAAGTTTATCATGAATCCTCATTCAAGTTCTACAGTCTAAATCCCCTTTAATCAATGCCCTAAATCACACATCAACTATTGGATGATGTTGTAAATTGACTAACATTGGGCAATGTATTGGATAAATCTTGGAGATTTTTCCTTTTTTGGTAGGGGAGAGTTTCTCTCTGTTCTGCTGTTTTAAGGAAA
Organism: Ochotona curzoniae; assembly: GCF_017591425.1. Lineage (NCBI taxonomy): Eukaryota > Metazoa > Chordata > Mammalia > Lagomorpha > Ochotonidae > Ochotona > Ochotona curzoniae. Next base: position 1,443,240 of record NW_024467025.1, read on the forward strand.
AGATATTCTTTTGGTAGTGACAGTAGTCTTTGGGTTTCATTTTCAACATTCAGTCAAAGATTAAGAAATTTGAGTTTGTCATTCTCAGCACTTTTTAGAATTGTACAACATATCCATTCATTCCATGATCTGAATTTTCATGTTCTTAATCATACATCAATAGCTGTACACCCCTCTCAGAGGGTCATCACTAATAGGCCCATTATTCCAGAGTGATCACGGGTGATTATTGCTAACCAGCATCACAGTCATAGGCTGCCCAAGTCCCATCCTACAATACCAGCTGATTTTACAGGCTTCAGCGCTGATCAAATCAAGTAACAAACACTGGATTGGCCCATATTTTCCCTCAAGGGTTAGTTACTATTTCAAGTAATGAAAAAAATCCTTGTGGACACAGCCCATCCCTTCTTCTCTCTTCCCTTCCACTTTCCTTCCTCTTCCCCACCCTCCACCCTTTCCCTCCCCTACCTGGAAGTCTGCATCCTGCCACCATGGCAGGAGAGGTGTCCCTTCCTGTTCCCCCTCTCCACCCCTGCTCCCAGTCCTACCCTATTGTAATAGAAGAACCTACTAATATCTAAAAAAAAAAAAAAAAAAAAGAAGAAGAAGAAAAGAAAAGAAAGAAAGAATCCTTGTGGAACAAAGGGAGGCCATGTACAGTAAAAGTACAGCAAAAATCTCACCCCTAGAAGCAGGACCTTGAGGACAGCATTGAACAAAATCTGAACCGAAATCCAATAGCAAGTTCTATGCATTGCAGCTCTCATGTTCACCCTGGCACTCTTGGCTTGGGAAATTGATGCTGCCCTACAAATACCACCTCTAAGAACCGTGTGCTACATTGCCAGTTTCCTTTTATCCTTGGACCTCTATTAAATCTGGTTAGTGGAATCTAAAGCGGATGTCAACACATTGGATTCTAGAGAAGCTGAAAATTTCAGGATGAAATGTTTAGTTTCAATCTTAGCTGTTTCATTACCCCTGGGGGCGGGGGGTGAAGGGGAACCTTATACTTTTTGGTGCTTGAGCTCATGTACATTCTGTCAGGCTTGTTTCCCTCAGAGTTATTTAAGCAATGAGCCCCTGTTTCTCACCTGTTTTTTAATCATGACTTCTTTAGCCCTTTTTCGACTTGCCTCCCCTGCTTAGCCTTCAGTGTTTAGGTATTCAGACTTCTTGCAGGAGAATGTACCCTGATGTCTTTCTTTGATACTACATGAACTTTGAAAGCTGCCTCGAATTTCTCATTTTCTTTTTTACTCAGATATTTTCTAGGATCATTCTCACCTTTAATTTGTCCTTGAAATTCTCCAATTTAAGGTTGTGTGACTGAAATCTTAATCATTATTGATGTGATGGTTTAAAAAAAAATTTTTAATTAGAAACCGTTCTTCAAGTGAAATATCCAGGGCAGGTAACAGCGGCCCGTGTGGCTGAAACCCAGGCAGAGCATCCTGCCTTTGCTCTGCTCCTTAAATCTCTCTTGTCATCTCCGCAGCCTCCCCTTGGCTCAGTGTGTCAGTCTGCGGGGTGGGGATTGCAAGGCAGTAGACAAGGTAATTTATTGAAAAGATAAGACAGCAGCTCAAATGGCTGAAAAGAAGGATGAGTGCTCAGCTGGAAACCAGGCAATTGCAACCACTTGATGGTTCTTTGAGAACCACTGCTATTTTTTTCTGCCTTAATATTCAGTGTTGAAGAAAGTCCACTCTGGCCAGATGCCCACCCATTGGTCAGAATACTATGATTTACATCCACAACCCAACAACACGCAACACCAGAGATGTAATTCTGGTCTACATCATCATTGTAAATCTGTGATCTCTGAGACCCACAAAGAAGTGTAATCTATGTAAGAAAGGTACAAAACCCTACCAGGTTAAAAAAAAAAAAGAGAGAGAGAGATTATTTACAACTCCAGCTGTGGCCATGGAGTGGGCTGTGGCACAGATTTCAATTAACTTTCACAGCAGAGATTAATTGCAACTGAATGTGATGGAGAGGTGGGTTATCATAGGATGCCATCAATTAAACTCAGACTAAATGATTAGATTTCTAAAAGGAGCTATAGTAATAGTTGAGCCAGAAGTTAAAGTAAAAATAACATGACTAATAAGTAGCCAAGAGAACTATTGCCACCACCACCACCCTGCCAAAAAAGGCAGTTAGGTTAGGGCTTGAAAGACCACATCTACATACACATCATATGTTAACACTCAGTTCAAGTAGGATTTTTCCAGAAATCATCATTAAATTCCAGAAACCTGACCAGAGTCTTTAACCATGGCCTGAAATTTTTAGTGAATGACTTACTTCATGATAAAAGACTTGTTAACTACAGGAAGCTGTAAAAATAAGCATAGAAGGGCCTGGCACCTCAGCTTGTAGGATCCATATGGGCAACGGTTTGAGTCTCCACTGCTCCATTTTCCATTCAGCTCCCTGCTATGGTAGAGGAAAACAATTGAGGATGGCCCAAAGTCTTGGAACCTTGCACCCATGTGGGAGGCCCAGCAGAAACTCCTGGCTCCTGGCTTCAGCTTGGCTCAGCTCTGGCCACTGCGGCCACTTGGGGAGTGAATTAGCAGATGGAAGATCTTTCTCTCTGTCTCTCCTTCAATCTGTAAATTTGCCTTTCCAATAGAAAATAATTAAATCTTAAAAAAATAAAGATAAAAATAGAAGAGGTCCAGTGTAATGACTAAGTTGGGTAATCCTCACCTTGCAAGTACCGGCATCCCATATGGGTACTGGCTCATGTCCCAGCTGCTCCACTTCCTGTCCAGCTCCCTGCTTATGGTGTGGGAAAAGAGGGGAGGACGTCCCAAAACCTTGGAAGCCTGCACCCATGTGGGAGACCTGGAAGAGGCTCCTGGCTCATGGTTTTGGAATGATCAGTTCCAGCCATTTGGGGAGTGAACCAGCAGATAGAAGGGTTTTCCCTCTGTCTCTCATTCTCTCTGCAAATCTGCCTTTCCAATCAAAATAGAAATTTTGAAAATAAATAAATAAACTAGTAATACACATAGAAATAGTAATGGTGAAATTAAATCCTTGGGTCTATATATTTGTATCAAATTTAGAATATTAAAGTGAAAATGATGTGACTACCAACGTAGAAAATAACTGAAAAAAAGTGGTTCATAATTGTCTAAATAGTGTGGGGCTTTTTGCTTTTACATCTGGCATGTTAAATTCGTGTCTTCATTGGAAATGCTTTCAAAATTATGATTTTTAATTTTAAAAGGTGCAATTTTATGTGATACATATTTCAGCAGAACTTTTAAGTTTAAACCATCTGAATAGCGGGCTTGGCGTTTGACACAGCAGTTAAGATGTTGCTTGTGATATCTGCACCTGGTGTCGGAGTATCTGGGTTTGAATTCCACATCTACTTCTGATCCAACTTCCAGCCAATGCACGCTCAGGGAGTTAGCAAGGATGGTTCAAGTACTTGAGTGCCTGAAACCTAGAGGGGAGACCCAGACTGAGGCCCAAGCTACAGTTTAGCTGATGTGATTATTTAGGGAGTTAACCAACGAATGCAAGATCGTCATCTTGTCTATCTAACTTGTACTCCTTTAAATTAATAGATGAATAAATAAATAAATAATAAATATTTTAAAAGAATAATAATAAAGTTTTGGTTAGAAGCTACAAGCTTTACAAGGGCACTTCAAAAAGTTTATTGAATTTAGAGGAAATATATTTTGGGACAAAAATATTTGAAATCTCAAGAAGTTCATGGAAAAAGTATACCATGAGTAACTACATGGATTTAAAATTCTGTGAGCTGGACCCAGTGCGATAGCATAGTGGCTAAAGTCCTCGCCTTGCACGCACCAGAATCCCATATGGATGATGGCTCTAATCCTGGTAACCCCGCTGCCCATCCAGCTCCCTGCCTGTGGCCTGGAAAAGCAGTCAAGGATGGCCCAAAACCTTGGGACCCTGCACCCGCGTGGGAGACCCTGAAGAAGCTCCTGGCTTCTGGCTTCGGATTGGTTCAGCTCCAGCCGTTGTGGTCACTTGGGGAGTGAATCGTCAGACATAGATCTTCCTCTCTGTCTATCTCCTCTTCTATGTGTATCTGACTGTCCAATTAAAAAAAAAAAACTTTTAAAAACAATCTGTGAGCCAAAATACATTTGTCTTTTAACTCTAATTCTCTACAAATTGGAGTACTCTGATATTATCTAATTTAAAAGTTACCAAATGTGCTTGAGTTTTTTTACATCATCGGCAGTGGAACTACGCACTAATTTTTCCTTCACACCCTAGTCTTGCACAGCACTCAAGACGCAGCATATGCCTGCATATTATCACACATTTCTTTTTCCTTTTTAGTGTCAAACTTCATCTTATACACAAACATCTACAAAGACGGGGTAAATATTCATGTTCATCCAGGAGTCCTGTCTGTATGTCGTTTCCTTAGGAGAAATTTATTCTCAAAAGACAAATTTCATATTGCTCCATTATCCGTTCTTGTGCCCAATGGGCATTGTTGCCAGCTGGCTGCTCTTTCTGAGCACATACCACTTAATCCCTAGCCAGTAATGTATCCAACTTAAATCATTGGTGTTTTCATTATTCAAATAATAAGCTGAAGCTTTTAAATATAACTTACGTCTGTTGTTTTTTTCCTAGTTTGCACAGACCTAACTACCTTCTGCTGCTCATTGACTACTGTTGATTTTCTTTTCAGAATATAGAAGCCCATGGCTACTTGAAATTAAGCGATCCACCTGTCCACGCGAACTTCATTTCAGTTTGAATCTTAGATCTGCTTCTGATCCAGCTTCCTGCTAATGCACCCCATTTGCAGGCAGTGATGGCTTGCCTGGCACGCATGTGGGAGACCCAGATGGAGTTGAGGGCCAGCTTCCTGTGGGAGCTTTGCGCATGCACTGTGCCTTGGTCATACTGTCCCTCTGCCTGGAATATGCTTCCTCGGTTCTTCCATGAGTAACATTGCTAATTCTTCTTCTTGAGCAAGTAGACTGCTCGAGAGTCTCATCTTTCAGACATCTTTCAAACACTTCCCTGGCCAGTCAGAGGTCCTGTATTTGTGCTTCCAAATCATCCTACAGGTGGTTCTCTGCGCTTTTTTTTTTTTGGTGTGCCCAGTCATGATTACATTTTTAATATAACCTTGAGGGTTGCAACCACTTCATTCATTCTTGAATACTTGGTACCTCATGAGTCTCTGAAATATAGTAGGTGCTAGGACCTGACTATGTGTCTCCCTCAAATCTCTGTTTTGAAATACGGCTCTTTGGTGCAATGAGAACAGAAGCTGGGGCCTTTACAGAAGGTGGTTGGATCAAGAGTGTTCAACAATCACATTTTGGATTAGTGGCCTTCTGAAAGAAACCCCAGCTCAGGCTGCCCCTTCTACCACCCAAGAGTGGTCAGAAAGTCCTCTCCAGACACTGCAGGGGCCATGACCCTGGACTACCCACTCTGCACAACTGTGAAAGGTGACTATTTGTTGTTTAAACCCTACCCAGCTTATGCTATGTTCTTATAACAACCCAAACAGACTAAAGCATTAATGGTTAATATGACTTTACTGAATAAGTAAAAAATAATATTAATAATGAAAGAGACTTCATTTTACTGACTTAAGCACAAATTTAAGAAAACAGTTTCTTTTTACACTTTCAAAAAGTTCATTTAAAGTGAATATGTATTTGATATTATAGTTTTAAGAAGGAAATGAATGGTATTTCCCACCCCTCTTACTCCCATTCCCTCTGTCACTCCCACGCACCCACCTTATTCTTTTTTCGTTTGTTTTAACTCCCTATTTTATGGGCCAGTATTGTGTCATAACTGTAAAGTTGCTACCTGCAACATCAACGTCAGTGCTAGTTCAAGTCCTTGCTGCTCCTCTTACAGTCTAAGCTCCCTGGCAAAGCACCTGCCAAATCACCTGAGGATGATTCAAGTGCTTGGCTTCTTCTTCTACTTTTTTTTAAGATTTATTTATTTTTATTGGAAATTCAGATACACAGAGAGGAGAAGAGACAGAGAGGAAGATCTTCCACCCAATGATTCACTCCCCAAGCGGCTGCAACGGCCAGAGCTGAGCCAATCCGAAGCCAGGAGCCAGGAGCTTCTTCTGGGTCTCCCACGTGGGTGCAGGGTCCCAAGGCTTTGGGCCATGCTCGACTGCTTTTCCAGGCCACAGGCAGGGAGCTGGATGGGAAGTGGAGCTGCTGGGATTAGAGCCATCATCTGTATGGGATCCAGGGGGTGCAAGGTGAGGACCTTAACCACTATGCTATTGCGCCAGGCCCAAGTGCTTGTTTTCTTATCACCCACATGAGAAAACCTAGTTCCAGTCTCCTAGCTTCAGCCTGGCTGAGTCCTGACTAATCAACCCTTTGGGGAGTGAGGGGTGGACCAGTGAATAAAAGATTGATTTATTTTTCAATCTCTCTCTCTCTCTGCCCTTTCCTCTCTTTCTGTCACTCTACCTTTCAAGTAAAAAGTAAAAATAATTTAAAAGAATATATTCTAGATAAAAATTAAGGGTTCAGAATTTGGTCTAGTAGTTACAGCACTGGTTGGAACGCCTGTATCCCATATCGGAATGCCTGGGTGCAAGTCACAGCTCTGCACTACTGCACACTCTGGGAGGCAGCAGGTGATGGCTCAAGGATTTGACTCCCTGGCGTCCATGTGGGAGATTCACATTGGGTTTTTGACTCCTGGCTTGCACAGCCCTGGCCATTACATTTGCAGAGTGAGTCAACAGGCAGGAGATCTCTCCTTTCTCCTCTCTCCTTCTCCCTCTCCTCTCTTCTTCTTCTTTTCTTCTTCTTCTTCTTTTCCTTCTTTCCCCCATCATGTAAATCTTTAAAAAAATTAATAAAGTGAAGGACAGTTTGGAGAGAAGAAACTCTATCATATAGACCTATCCAACAAAGGAATTTCCCTAACTTCACTGTCTCTAGAAAGGATGAAGCGAGAGTGACTGGCAGTTTTCTGAGAACTTTGAGAGAGACTTCTCCCCTTGGTGAAGTGCCAAGCTGAAGTGCCCTTCACAGTGTGAGCCTACAGTTCTGAACAGAAAGCAGCATCTGCTACCTAAAGGCAGAGCCACGGGGAAGGCTGTTCAGGTTTAGTCATCTATTCAGACACATGTATTCACCAACACAGGTACCATATTCCATTTTGCAAATGAAAAAAGCTTTTCACCTTTTGAAAGATTTCATTGGCTTAGGACATACTAACTCTCTTAGGCATTGATTACATCCAAGTTTGTTTTAGAGAGGGCTGTCCTACTTCAACACAAAATATTAAATCTGCTATTTTAGTGTCCTATCATCTACTTATCTTCTGTACGTACAGATAATTGACTCCATTTGGAACAATAATTTATTACAAGACTAATTCTTCCATCTCTTACACCAAGTGCTGCTCATTTAGCAACCAGAAGAAATCATTCGGTTATCACTAGAACTGTTAACATCCTACCAACACGGAAGTATGAAACATGCAAGCATATACGGGCTCATACGCATGCACACATACTAGCCAGGTGCTAGAGCTCCTCAGCTTTGGAGTCTAGTATCAGAAACAATATGGCGATGCGTTTTTTAGTTGAAAGCAATGCTCCTGAGGCCAGTGTTGCGGCACAGGGGTTTAAACTATTGCCTGCGGCACTGTCATCCTCATGGAGATCCTAGTTCCTGTCTCATCTGCTCCACTTCTGATCCAGATCCTTGCTAATGCATCTGGGAACACAGCAAAAGATGACTCTACATTGGAGACTTGGATGAAGCTCCTGGAGCTTGACTTTGTGACTTTGGCCTGTCCCAGACCTGTATAGTGCAACCAGTTGAGGAGTAAACTTTCAAATAAATCATTCATAAATCTTTATAAAGAGACAAACAATGCTCCTGGAAGGTGCTTCATGTTTATTCACAATATTCTCATATTCTGGTTGGCGTAACACAAAGATGTGTGACTGAATCAGGGATGATGAGAGTGAAGAATTGCATAGGCTCCTGAAGCTGCTTCAGAGACCCCTGGCATAAAGGAAGTGGACCACGTGTTGCAGTAATTGAGAGTCCCTTTCCACTGTTGCAGACATTTGGGGGAACAAACACACGGATGAAGGTTCCTCTCTCTCTCAAATAATAATAAAAATAAAATCCTACTGTTTAAGCCCAAACATGGGCCCTTTGAATTACAAACTCTGATGATAAATGGAGTTGGCAAGCTGCTTTTTTTTTTTGAGAACTGCTTATTCTTTTATTGAATAGCAGAGTCATAGAGAGTGAGGGGTGCACAAAGAAAGTGAGAGAGAGAGAGAGAAAGAGAGAGAGAGACCTAATTATCCATCTTGTGGTTGACTCTACAAATGCCCACAGCAACCACATCTGAGTTAGACTGAAGCCAGGAGCCAGGAGCTCCATTCTGGTCTCCCGCATGGGTGGCAGGGGCCATCATTTGCTGCCTTCCCAGGCACATTAGCAAGGAGTTGGATGAGAAACGAAATGGCTGGGAGGCAGCAATTCTAATACACACTGAGGTTTGCTTTCTAAGATACTGATATGTAGCACATGATTTTCTCATTGAAGGAATATTTAATTATAAACATGATCGGTTATAAAGGAGAAGCTCCATCTCTACAGTAACTATTTACTCTTTCTGGGTCTGCAGTCTGCATTCTGATTATTGCATATGTGCCTCATGTATTTTCCTTGATACCTTGAGGCTTAAGGACACCTGTTATCCATCTATATGCCTGAAGCAACAAGTAACAAAATATTATACCCTTAAATACCTGTTAGTGACTAAATACGTTATCTGTTCTACCAAAACAAACTTCCAAATATGGAGTGTGCAAAAGCATCAGTGGTGAAACTTTATATGTTATGTTATGTGTTACAAGTTCATTTAGTATTACCAACATGATATATGTGTAAGTATCTTAAAGAAGTTAATTGCCACAATTAAGAAAAAAACCAAAATAAGTATTCTAGTTATTTGAAATCCATAGCATCTTTCTCTTTTACTGAAGAAATTTTCCACTGGTTCCTCAAACATATTCCACAAAACATGGTTGATGATGCTAATATTGAAATGAGAGGTATAATACTATGGAAAGAACTCATTAAAAAGTATTAAGTCATTTCTGACAACCTGAAAAATTTAGGCTGAGCTGAAAATTAGCAAATATCTTCTTATAACTGAACTACCAGAAAAAGTTTGTTATTATTGAAATTTGATGAATTTTGAAAATGCTAAGACCATAAAGTCAAACATAAAAAGTTAAAAGCAATTTCTTTCATAAGCACAGATTTATGGCTCAGTTAATCAATATTTGAATTAGATGTGTGTAGCTGAGTCGTTAAACCATTGCTCTATATACTGCAAATTAATATTAATGAGACATTCAATGGCATCTGACAGTAGCATTCTGTCATTATACTAATCGTTGATTTTAATTTTAAATAGTAATGCAATGCCATTTTTTGTCAGCTTAAGGCAATAACTGCACAGATACTGTAATACTCAAGTCAAGCGAGACTCTGAGAGCTAGGCTGTCAGCAGTGCCTGGGTCGCCAATTTGCAACCATTCGCCAGCAATTGGTGGATGATTATGACTGACTGCCATCCCTGATAATGAATAGCTGACCCCCAGGGTTATTTGGCTTGCTGTTTCGGGGCAGTCTGTTGAAAGCTGCCTGGTGTCAGAGATGGAGTGATTCATTCTGAACAAGTAATTCAATCATAAGGCTAAAGAGCAGAGCTACCAAAGGCAGCTGCTGCTTTGTGCCAGAGAGAAGATGAGCAGAGGTAAAAATCAAGCACCTGGGAAAAAGCAACGAAGACAACTTTCCCACCTCTACCATCACCACCAACCTTTATGATGTCCCAGGACCAGAACAGCAAACTCTTTTACCTTAACTTTTTTATATGCAGGAGTACATTCTGAAATAAGAATAAAATGTAGTATAGTAAATGCATAATATTGTAACACTTGTTATATGTATCAAGTATTATATACTACACAAATCCTATGCACTGTGCTTCCATATGACTTTTAAGAAGCAGGATTTTTTTACACAAGCAAGACAACAAGCACAAGTAATCACAATGCATCCAACATCAAAAGCATTTGAAATTTCTCAGCTTCCTTGTAATCTTATGGGATCACCTTTACCCATAGTCCATCATTGACTAAAATATCAATTATGAGGCATGACTACATTTTTCATAGGATTAACATACTCAGAATATATATAACACTTCTAAAACTCAACAACAAAATAAATTTCCCTATTCAAAAAATTGTCACAGGACTTGATAGTTGTCAAATATTATGAATGACCCAAAAGCACTATCAAGATACTTAGCATCATGAATCATTAACCATTAAGAAAATTCAAATCAAAATCACCCTGGGATCACAGCCAGGAATAAGAAACTACATTCTAACCTCTTCTGTGGATACCAGAAACTCAAGCAGTTGGGACATTTTCCATTGCTTTCCCAGGAGCATTAGCAGGAAACTGGTTCAGCAACAGAACTGCTGGGACTTGAGGTGACACTTCAGTGTGGTATGACAATACTGCAAGTTCTTATTCTGAACACCACAACACCTGCCCCTTTGTGGACTTCCTGCTACTGCAAGTGTTGAAAACAAGGTCTCAAGGGTTATTGGCATACTCTTGTTCATAACATCATTATTAGCAATAGCTGCAACATGGGAGCAATCCAATAGCCTATCTATAGGTGAATGAATAGGCAAAACATGTGGATGCATTTCATATGCCTATACATAAAGGAATATTATTCAGTGTCAAGAAATGGAAGGCAATTCTGACACATGCCACACCACACATGAACTTTGGAAGATAGCATGCTAAGAGAAATAAACTAGTCACAAAGGACAAATACGGTGCCATTCACTTACATGAAATCTCAACACAGGGAAATTCACAGAGCTAGAAAGTATGATGATGGATGCAAGCAGCTGGTGGTGTGGGAGTGCATTTGCAAAGCAGGAAATTATTATTTAATGGACATAGAGTTCTGCTTTACAATAAGTAAAATGGCCTGGAGATAGATGGTGAAGACAGGTTATGACTTCCTCATAATTAGGTTCATTGTTCCTTAACAAGAGGTTGTGTTATTGCAGCTTATCAAGTGGTACACAGTTTGCTTATCCAGCTAATGATGACATTCATGCTGCTAATTTAATTAAGGTAGTGTCTGCTGGGAGTCTTCATTGTGAAATCATTTCTATTTAATATATTTCCTATAGAAAGAAAAATTTAAAATTACACAACATCCAATTCCTCACCAAACTTTAAGCCTGTCTGTCTCAGGCCCATTACGGTCTCTCATTTTATTCAATGAATCACACTCCATTGCCATTGTTTTTCTTCTAATGCTCATATTTTAACAGATTTGGCCTGGGAAAAGCTGCCCAAACTGGCTTCTGTGTTCCTTTGATACATCCGAGCCCTTATCGGAATGCGTGCTTGCTTTCTGTCATAATGAGATATCGCAGGTGCATCTCACACCTGCCCTTTAAACAGATCCTGTGTTTCCCAATTTATCACAAACTAGTTCATTCTCTGTTATTCATCCACCAAGACTGAGGTCAACACCAGCTTCCAGTCATCATCAGGCACATTTTTCTTGTAGAACAAAAATATCATCTAATATAACTACTTCCAAAACAGGAAGACAGAGAGAGAGAGAGAGAGAGAGAGAGAGAGAGAGAGAGAGGCACTTTTGATTTTTCTTGCACTTGAGCTTACCTTATCCATTTGGACTCTTTATCTAGTCTCTGTAGTGACTTCATTGTGGGACTTTTAAATGATTTAACATGCCCGAACACACTGAGTCATTTCAATAGTCATTTTCAGTATGCTAGAAGGTGACATTTAAATAGAGGGAAAAAAGCTATATGGAAAAAGATATGGAGAGTCATTTTATATGTAGTAAAAATATGAATATATATTTCTAATACTCACGTGATTTCTATCTCAAAACAGGAAACAAAACAAAAAGCAGTGAAGAGTGCTACAAAGTACTGAGGTTGGAATGGTGCACTCCAGCATGCAGACAGCAGCCAGGGCGGCAAGACTCCCAAAGCAATCCTGAGCCAGCCTTAAAGGATGAAAGGGATTTTCTTTGGCAGAGAGAATATTATTGCTTCATGATGAAATCTTTGGGTAAATATTGAAACTGTGACAGATTATTTCTCATTTCAAATTTTTTTTTCTTATAGGATTCATTACTCTTTGCAGCACAGAAATCTCTTCTACAAACAGGCCAAGGTACACTGGATACGTTAATGCCACAACACACTGCTTTGGTGCCAGTCATTCCTAGTAGAATCTGTGGGAATGGGCAGGTGACACACTTGCTGTGGGCATAACCAGTTTTGTGGTGATGTGGCCATGTGTTTTGTGGCTGGATCTTGCCTGGTCTTCTTAGTCTTTGTGTGACTTAGAACAGGACAAAATTTCTCACCATAAATGGAAACAATGTGTGTTGTCCAAAAACACTTTTGAATCTCTGGCATGTTCTTCAAATGAGAGGTGCTAACGAATGTGGAGCTCAGAGATGGATGCAGAACAAGCACTAAACAAATCTTTAGATAAGTCTGTAATTTGGAATACTTTATAAATTTGCAGGCAGTTTCTATGACATGCCTCATTCAGTTTTAGGTTCCTTCAATATCCCCCTAGATGGTGGGGGAATTTGGAATTTGTTCAATCTAAAAAAACTATGTGCTATACTACCGTAAACTAAAACCCGGACTTTCAGCAAACTGGCTTCCCATGCAGCATGCCATGTTGTATTTAGTCCTTCTGCCTCCTTAGGGTCCACTTCTCTGGGACAGTTTCTCTCTCTCTCTCTCTCTCTCTCTCTCTCTCTCTCTCTCTCTCTCTCTCTCTCTCTCTCTCTCTCTCCCCATGGCTTTGGCAGTTCGATTCTACTCAAGTATCTTAGAGTGATCATCAATCTGGGTTGACCTGTTGTGGTGACTAGGGTTATGGGCTTCTAGAAAAAAATATCAGAGAAGTGAAATGTTCTATGGACACACTGTATTAGGGGTACCAGGTGCCCACATGGCATCGATGGTGTTATTCGCTTTGGTCACCTGGGTAAAATAATATCTGCCAGCCTTCTCCACCGTCAAGGCATTCTCTCTTGGCTTTCAGTCCTGGAGCATCAGTCACTCGGTGTAGCCTGCCTACAAGGCTAAAGCGGCTATACCCCATCTCCTGCCTGGAAGGGAGAATATTTATCTATCAGATTTAGAATTCTTCTGGAAGGAAATAGTATTTTTTAAGAATCCATCGGAAGCCAGGAATCAAGCACCACATGAATGCAGAGGCCCAAGGTCTTAAGCCGTCCTCTGCTGCTTGCTCAGGCCATAAGCGGGAAGCTGGATCAGAAGTGGAGCAGCTGGGACTTAAACTAGTGCCCATATGGGATACTGGCATCGCAGGTGGAGGAGGATTAGCTTGCTGGACTACCGTGCCAGACCCATAAATTAGAATCCTAAGATTAGCCTTTTAGCCAACTAAAAAATAACAGCTGAAAGAATGTGTCATTAAAGACCTAGAAAACCTAGAATTAAGGCTGGCTTTGTGGCAAAAACAGGTTAGGCCACTGACTGGCTCCCACCTGCTTTATGAGTGGTAAGTAATTAGAGTCCTGGCTACCCGGCTTCTGATCCAGCTCTCTCCTAATGGATTTGGCATCAGTGTTTGGGCCCCTAACGTTCACATGGGAGACCTAAGATGAAATTCAAGGGTCCTGATCCAGTTCTAACCATTGTGGAGGTTTGAAGAATGAACCAGCAGATATAAGATCTCCCTCCTCTCTCTCTCTCTCTTTCATTTTTCTTTTTAAAAAAATATTTATTTATTTTTATTGGAAAGGTAGCTTTACAGAGAGAAGGAGTGACAGATCTTCAGTCTTTTGGTTCGCTCCCAGTGGATGCAAGGCCAGAGCTGAACCAATCAGTCCCACATGGGTGCATGGTCCCAAGACCCTGAGCCATCTTCCACTGCTTTCCCAGGACAGACAGACAGACAGACAGACAGACAGACAGACAGACAGACACACACACACACACACACACACACACACACACACACACACACACACACACACACACACCTAAATATCTAGAAAATAAACCTCTTCATGTCTCGGAGGTGAATCTGTTTCCAGATATCTGGGTGCTCCACAGTGACACTTTCTAAAATGCAAACTTTACTGCTGAGAGCGCGGCAGATGGCGCTGTTGAGTAACAGCCCTGTAGCTTCCCGCTGGTCTTTGCAGGGATGCAGAATTCTCGCTGTACACTGAAGAAACAATGTGTGGTACCCATCATTTCAAATCTGTCTTTCAAGATGGATTTTAAGTTAATCAAGAAAAAGCAAAATACACCTTTCAAAAGGTTCTGGGGGAAAATAATGTGTACAAATTTCTCTTCGATTCTAAATTCTGAAAGCTACTGCAGCAGGACATAGTTATTGCTCCCTGTGGTTTACCCTCACATCAAGCTTCCTGGGCGCTTGATGCACAGCCGTGCAAAGGCGGCCATAAGAGTGCGTGGAAAATGGAATTAAAAGGAACATTTATTTTTTATTTTTTTTAAAGATTTATTTTATTTTTATTGGAAAGGCGGATATACAGAGAGGAAGATCTTCCGTCCGATGATTCACTCCCCAAGTGAGCACAACGGCCGATACTATGCCGATCCGAAGCCAGGAGCCTCTTCCGGGTCTCCCACGCAGGTGCAGGGTCCCAAAGCTTTGGGCCGTCCTCTACTGCTTTCCCAGGCCACAGGCAGGGAGCTGGAAGGGAAGCGGGGCTGCCGGGATTAGAACCGGCGCCCATATGGGATCCCGGGCGTGCAAGGCGAGGATCTTAACCACTTGCGCCACCGCGCCGGGCCCAAGGCACATTTATTTTTGTGCAGATTTAAAAAAAAAAATTTACTAATTTTTCTTGTAAAGCCAGATATACAGAAAGGAGGAGAGACAGAAAAATCTTCTGTCCGATAACTCATTTCCCAAGTGTCCACAACAGCCAGAGCTGAGTTGATCTGAAGCCAGGAACCCAGATCCTCTTCCAAGTCTCCCACGTGGGTGCAGGGTTCCAAGACTTTGGGCCATTCTTGACTGCTTTTCCAGGCCACAAGCAAGGGAGCTGGATGGGAAACAGGGCTGCCGAGATTAGAACTAGACTCATATGGGATCCTGGCACGGGTAAGGTGACAAGTTTTGCCACCAGGCTACCATACCAGGCCCTTGTGCAAATACTTTCAAAATCTATGTATACTAGGGCTCTTTTAAAATTCATGGAAAATTCATATTCTGTAAAATCTATGCATTGAAATCTTCAACATTTGTTTACATAAAGTGTTATTTTTTTAATTCCATTTCCCCAAAACTCTCTAAAGTTCACTTCTATATTTTTACAAGTGAAATATAGACAATAATTGAATTAAAAAATTACTCATACTTTTGCAGAAATGTATGTTTTATTTTGGTTTTGCTTGAAGAGTATCTCTTGGAGCGGTAGAGTTACAGGGAAAAGGGAAAGGCAGAGAGATACCTGATGTTGCTGGTTCTCCTCGGAGACAGCCCTGACAGCCAGGGCTGGACCAAGCCCCAGCCAGGACACGGGCACTCCATCCCAACTTCCCCAGCAAACAGTGGGCACCTGAGGGCTTGGCCTGGCTTCGCCGCGTTCCCAGACACGTTAGCACATAAGTCATTTGCAAGAATATTCGTTAGTTAGGATTTCTAGAATTCAGTGAGGGCTGTTGAACTTCATGAACTCATTATTTATGAAGGACGTGTGAGATTGGACCCGTGTGTCTTTTGCACAGGTGTTCTTTCATATCTTAAGATACTGAACCTGACCTAGGATCAGAGTCCAGGAGCTACTTTGCTTCTGCTGCGGCGGCTGCTGACTGTGTGGGCAAGGCAGCTTCAGGCATACGGAGAAAGGAAGAGAAAGGGGAGCAAGGTGCAGAGGCAGGGAAGAAAACTCGCTTTTAGGGATCTTATTCTCACATTGCTTGAGCTCTGAATAAACACACTTCTATCACTTCCTCTTACATTAAGTCCTAATTAAAATGTACTAAGTATCAATGTTCATTTTCATTGAGGAATTTTTATTGGCCACCATTTTGCTTAAAATTGCAAACTGAATAGCACGCCCAAATCAGGATACTTTCCAATGCTTTCATCATGATAAATTTGCTCAGAACTTGTTCTCTGTCAAGTGGAACTGTGGGAACCATCCTAGATTGCAAGCTAAATAGCGACGTTTGGGTTTAAGATCTTTGAAAAGCAGAAGGAGTTCTCATTTGCTAGTTCAGGACCCAGATATTCCAAGCAGTGGGGGCCGAGCAGGAGCTTGGAATTTAAGCTGGGTGGTTCATGTGGGTGGCAGGGCTCCAAGTACTGAAGCCACCACCTGTGGCTTCCCAGGCTGCACCTCAGCAGAAAGCTGAAACGAGAAGTGGGACTAGAAAGCGAATCCAGACACACCACTTCGAGGTGTCAATTCCTAACACCGAATAGTGACTTTTGAAAACATAAAATTCATTTTATTTGTATGTAGCAATTCAGTGAATAACAGATCAGACTTTCATTATATGCTTGAGTATGTTGAATTATTTGTTACTAAATAATTCCAAGATAGAAGGAAAGAAGTCTTAAAATTATGGATGTAGTTGGGCCTGGTGCAATAGCCTAGTGGCTTAAAGTCCTTGCCTTGCATGTGCTGGGATCCCATATGGGCGCTGGTTCATATCCTGGCTGCTCCATTTCTCTTCCAGCTCCCTGCTTGTGGCCTGGGAAAGCAGTTGAGGACGGCCTAGGGCCTTGGAACCCTGCATCCGTGTGGGAGACCCAGAAGAAGCTCTTGGCTCCTGGATTCAGATCAGTTCAGCTCTGACTACTGTAGCCACTTGGGGAGTGAATTAGCTGATAGAAGATCTTTCTCACTCCTTCTCTGTGTAAATATGACTTTCCAATAAAAATAGGTAAATCCTGTAAGGGGAGGGGGAGCCTCTATGGCAATAGTTACCATGTAACTTGCAATTAGTGTGTGCCAGGCATTGTTGTAAGTATTTTATATATATTCACTCATTTAGGCTGTATAATGACACTATGGGGGGACATTATGATCTCTATTTTGGAGATGAACAAATTGAGTTTTAGACACAAAGTAACTTACTTATGGCCAAATAACCAGTGAATAGCAATGCCCAGAACTGTTCTGTTCTGAACCACAACTGGCCCTCCTCTCATGGGAGGCGTGTCTACTACCACGTCATCACGTCAATCAGAACAAACCCATCTTGGTCGTGTCCTACCAAGTGTCCTTGCTGTCTCCTACAACCCTACTTTTGTTGTACACTAACATTTGTACCAACATACTATGGACAAGTATTTAGAATTTTTTTCTTTTTAAAATAAAACAAACAAAAACACCTAGATTTAGGTTCACCGTGCAGGGTCTCGGTCTTGGTGTGTGCCTGATAAATCAATTTTTTTTCTTTTTGCTGAGTGAGTTCTAATATGGCAAAAGAAGACTTTCGTAGAAACTAAGTAGGGAAGTAAAACTGTATGCTTTGGTTTGGACTAATACCTTGGGAAGCTTGGCATCAGCTTGAGCTATCATTTCCCAACACTGATTAGTGCAATGGAGACATCAAGATGGCGGTAAAGATTGTAAAAGCGTGTGACTTTTTTTTTTTTATCTAAGTAGTACAGGTAGAAGATTATGTCGAAAATGTCAGCTCAGAAGATGGTGCGTCTCTGCACCTGTACCAGCAGCTGCCGCGGCTTACTCAGCTGTTAGGAAATGGATCCCTGTAGCAAGGGTTGCCCTGGAAGCCCGAGTGACCCTTGGTAGCCAACGTATTCATCAATCTGGTCACATACGCTTTAGGGAAGTCATTTCTGTAGCTCGGGTCCTTCTGCTCCCACAAGATTCCTCAGTTGAAACCTATGCCTGATGTGATGGTGTTTGGAGGTGTGGCCCGTGGGAGACGGTCTTCATGGCTGGGGCCAGTGCCCTTACGCGAGAGACCCGGGAGCCCTCTTGTACCACGGGCCCTTACAGCAAGAGAAGGAAGCTGTTTCTGAATCAGGAAGCTGGCCCGCATCAGACACTGAATATGCCAGCACCTTGATCCTTGTACCCCAGCCTCTAGAACTGGAGCAGTAAACGCCAGCCATTCCTAAGCGGCCTGTTTTAGGAAATCTCTAAGCATCTCTACAGGGGTTAAGACAACCACAAGGCTCTGTTTGCAAAAGCAAACAAGATGATCAGATCAATGATTCCACACGGGTTCTTGTCCAAGCGCAAGCAGTTGAGCGGCACAAGGAAGCCCAGAGCTGGGTGTTCCTGACTTCCGCCCCCACATTTGAATCTCACACAGGAGCTCTTTTTTGTGCCTCCCTCTTTGCAGCAAAAATCCAAGTTGGGGTCACCAGTCAAACCCCGGATGTTTACTCTTCATCTTCTCTGTTTAAGCAGATTCATAGTCGTCTGTGAATCAGGAAGTCAAGTTTTTCCTCTCTTCACGACACCATGATTGTTTGTTTTCTGAGCTATATCCTGGTTTATAGAATAAAGCCTGTGATGTTTTTGGAACAGAGCAAGTGATCAGTAAAGATTTAAAATGTACTAGTAAGGCCCCGGCGGCATGGGCTAGCAGCTAAAGTCCTCGCCTTGAACACGCCAGGATCCCATATGGGCGCCGGTTTTAATCCTGGCAGCTCCACTTCCCATCCAGCTCCCTGCTTGTGACCTGGGAAAGCAGTCGAGGACGGCCCAAAGCCTTGGGACCCTGCACCCACATGGGAGACCTGGAGGAGTTTCCTGGCTCCTGGTTCCTGGCTCCAGATCGGCACAGCACCGGCCGTTGTGCTCACTTTGGGAGTGAACCATCAGGCGGAAGATCTTTCTCTCTTTCTCTCCTCCTCTCTGTATATCTGACTTTGTAATAAAAATAAATAAATCTTTTAAAAAATGTACTAGTAAGTAAATTGTACACTGTTTCTTATGATCAGCATTGTGACTACAAAAGCAATGAAAGCCACACCAGCAAACAAAAACAAGGAATAAACCAAAAAGCAAGGAATGTATAACAAGGAATAAACATAGACTTCCCTTGACTCCCTGCCATCTCCGGTGCCCATATTGAATTAAACTTGTGCTATATGTAGAGGTAAAAATATGCTAATAATAGAGCTATTTGGAATACCAACCAATTATTAACGGAAGGGTCAGAATCAAACTGAATCTAACAGGCATCCTAACACCTAGAAAAAGAATGCTTGGAGACGGGATCTTCTTTTCATTGCTTTTCTACCACTAGGCGGCTTCTGATACAATGAAACAAATGATGAAGGTTTGGGAAAATCACATTCTAATGTATGCATCATTAGTAACTCAAGCCCGAGCACTTGCTGATATGAATAAGGAATCAGGCAAACAGTCAGACATGTGGTAAATAATTTAATTAGGTGAAGACATCGCCCAGTGTTTTCTGGTTACAAAATGATATCTGGGTCATTGGTGGTATGTTCAAGATGGAGGATTTGTTCTGAATTTGGACATTCGAGTCACTAAACACTGCATTTCAAGTATGACCTTCAAGAAAAGACACACCTCTCTGAAGACAGTGAGATGGTGCACTTCATTGTTTTTTTGTTAATACAGATAACTATGGGGGCTTTTTCTTAATGTTTTGGGGTTTCTGAGACAATACAGAATTCATACTAAATAGACAAAAAGTTGCTGTTCCAGTTCATTCTATGTTTATTAAAAGACTGATGTTTAAGATAGTTAATGCTTGAGGAAGGCGCGCATCCAAATTCTCTTAGCAAGAGAACTTTTTCTTTAATGGGGTCAGGGTGGGCAGGTGCAGGGGAAACTTACAAGTGCCTTTGACCAAGGCCACCCTAAAAGATGAGTGAGACAAAGGTGAACGCTGAAAAACTCAAACAGAACAGAATAGAGACAGAAGGTGAGGAAGGTGCAAAGTGGCTCAGAAATTTGTGGCCCAGGAAGTGGCAGTTGAGGGAGGAGCTAGGAAGAGGGGCTCCCTGGCTGTGCAAAAACAGCAACAGGAAGGGATCCCTAAGACCTGAGCTGCCCCAAGTGAGACTGCCCCCTGGTAGGACCAGGAAGAAGAGCCTGCACTTGAGTGGATTGTTAGAAAGTACTAACATGCCATACTCCTCCCTTGCCATTTGGGAAATTGCCACCTGCTGTATTCCGGCTTGGGAAGTAAAGAAGTCTCTTACCACTTGGGTTTGGTATGGAAATGCAAGGATGAGACAGATGTGGGCCTCACAGCTCAGGAAACCCAGTTACTCTGAGGGAGATGCAGAAATGGAGGGGCCGCAGTGCATTGAGGTTTGAGCTAGTGCAGACAGGTTCAAGAAAAAATCTTGTCGAAACTGGGTTTGGGGCCCTCGAGAAGGTCAAAGAAGTTAAAGCTGCCATGTGATGCTTCAGACCTCCCTCTGTCCTCCTCCCTCCAACTTCCTTCCTCTCCTTCAGTATCTCCCCCTCTTTCCCCTTCTCTTTCCTTCAACCTGTCTATCTGCTGACATGGCTGATGTTGCATACTATTCTTAATGCTATTTTCTTTTTTTTTTAAGATTTATTTATTTTTATTGGAAAGGCAAATATACAGAGAAGAGGAGAGACAGAGAGGAAGATCTTCCATTTGCTGATTCACTCTCCAAGTGGCCAGCTGGAGCTGAGCCAATCCGAAGCCAGGAGCCTGGAGCTTCTTCTAGGTTTCCCACAAGGGTGGTTCAGGGTCATCCTCGACTGCTTTCCCAGGCCACAAGCAGGGAGCTGGATGGGAAGTGGGGCTGCTGGGATTAGAACCAGCATGCACATGGGATCCCAGCATGTACAAGATGAGAACCTCAGCTGCTAGGCTACTGTGCCAGGACCATCTCAATGCTGTTTCCATTCAGGTTATCTGCTTCCTCTTGTTGTCTTGCTCCAAGTTCTTTAATTTTCATTGTGCAGAGATGATGCTGTTGTAATAGTACAGCCAGCCACATACACTCACTTGCCATCTGCCTATTCACCATAGATGGCAGGTCAATCAAGTATACCCTTTAGAATGCATTCCTTTTTTAAAAACAAGGCATGTACTTATTACTGATTGACACATAATAATTGTACACGTTCATGGAATAGGATATGGTTTTCCATACATATGTACTATCCATCTCCTTACACATTAAGATACACTCTTTGGGAGTTCAATTCACGCCTAATAATTGAAAATTAGTTTCTCTTTTCTCTCTGATCCCACTGGCACAGCCCTGATGTTGCCAGCACATTGGTCACGCACAGTGATATTTAACTAACACTGGAGTGAATACACTAATTCACTTTGCCATGCTTCACAGGGAGATTGCTGAGCGGGGCGCGGAGTGCTTCTGCTCCCCGTCTGCCTTAGGAATGAATGGAGGGGGCATGGACAGGTGGAGACCACAGTATCATGTTTCTCACTGGGAACAGCTGAGAAGAAGGATGCAGCTTAGTGAGGGGCAAGCAGCCTGCACACTGGCCCCCAGAGCTGAGCAAATGTTTCCACCTGTGTCGCTCTGGTAGCGCTGCGGGGCAGAACTGCAGGAATCTCCCAGAGAGAAGAGCAGGGAGAAGCGAACACGCATCTCTCTGGGGGAGTGAGGAGGCCCGCTGAACAGAGACAGGAAAGAAGCCGTTTCCCCTGCCATTTAATGTGTGACTGTTTAGTTCAGGAAAAACAATGCTTGTTAAAGCCCCACTTAGTATTAGAATGCCAAATTAAGTATTTTCTTTTTCTGACTTTCTTCTGTTCTTTTATTGAAATAGTCAATCCTTATGGTGATGGGAAGATTTAAGATTTTTCACACCCGGGCCCATCGCGGAAGCTTAGCAGCTGAAGTCCTCGCCTGGAAGAAGTTCCTAACTGCTGGCTTTGGATTGGCACAGCTCCGGCTATTGCAGTCACTTGGGCAGTGAATCAGCAGAGGATCTTCGTCTCTGTCTCTCCTCTGTATATCTGACTTTTTAATAAAAAATAAAATAAATCTTAAAAAAAAAGATTTTAACATCCATTGACACAAATTTTAGTGAATTTTTTCCATAAGCTAGGATCCGTTGGTGGCAAATATCATCATCTACACTAAAAAAAAAATTCTGTTTTCCTCAAAATACTCATCCCTCATCTATGCACTGTGCAGAATTACACAATAAAAGAGTCAAAATGCTAAAAAAAAACCCAAGACAATATTGACATTGGAACAAAAATAATGTAAAAGTAGCACAAGCATAACATTGATTCAATATTAAATATAATTACATACTGCCTTTAAATGTATATTGAGTCACGTAGCAAATATAGAAATCAGAATGATATATGATGGTCATTTTCCATTTTGATGGTCTAGCATGCAGTATTCGCTATGTTCAACGTGGTTTAACACTCTTTTCTTATGAATAAGTTATTGATTTAAAATGTGCATGCTACTTTAATTTATAAAGGAATAATATGTGGAAACAATATGGCATTTTATATTTCCAAAGTAATTCACAAACTTTAAATAAATAATGTAGATAGCACCCCTGGGAGTAGGTCAAAGAGTACCTTCTTTGCATGAGAGCTGGTAGGGAATATATAAATCACTATGCTTAGAAATCATACAAAAGTGGACCAAAAAAACTTGTATAGGTAGGTGTGAGAGCTATCTTAGATTCACTTCAAATGGCAATGGCTGCGTTAGAGCCAAGCTGAAGCCAGGAGCCAGGGCCTTCTTCCAGGTCTGCCATGTGGGCACAGGGCCCAGACACTTGGGCCATCTTTTGTTGCTTTCCCAGAATCAGCAGAGAGCTGGAGCAGAAGTGGAGCATCCAGGACTTGGAACTGGTGCCTACATGGGATGCCTGTATTACAGGCAGCAGCTTAACGCACTATGCCACAGTGCCAGCCTCATGGTTTCACATTTTCTTCTCAACCCAAGTAACTTATGTTTTAATTGCATCTTCCATGAACTCTTTGAAGCAGCCTAGGAACTCTTGTTGGCCCTAATGAGTCTTCTGTTACGCCTCTGGCTCTCTTGTGTTCTTTTCATGCGTCTCTTTCCTTCTGGTGTGCATTTTAAGGAATCTTTTATGAATAAGGCCGTTGTATGTGTCTGAATAGCTCAACGTCAAGGTTTTAAGCAGAAGCACTTCATCAAGGATTGTCACAGCTGTTTCTGTTGTCCCATTTTTCAGGGGAGAGTCTCCGCTCTACAGCCTGCTGCCGATAATGCCCGGATGAAGGGTGCTGCCGCCTCTACTGACTTAAGAATGATACTGCCACAGGCATATCTACCTCATTGGCCCTAACATCTCCCTGCCGTGTGATGGATCCATTTTGACATGATCTTGACTGTCAGCAGCTAGTGTGCCCAGTCCAGCAGGTAAGTACAGCAACCCCCACGGTAAGGACTATGTGTCTCACCTATGACCAGCCTCATGGAGATGTTGAGGAATTAGACTTTTGACTGTTTTTCTCCATTGTGCTTAGTGTGTTGGCCTCTGCCCACGTGCCTGCCAACAGGTGGTTGAGAGCTGTATACTTGGTCACAGTCCTCTTACAGGCATTCTCAGAAGATAACGGATGTGTGAAGGTGTCGGGATCTTTCCTGGGTAAGGTCTGGACTGAGAAATGGAGATTTTAGCTTTCACTGTTCCTATAAAAGAAAAATATATATATATATATATAATACTAGCCAGACTATCATGTTTGTCACAAAGATGGAGAAGCCCCTTTCCAACTTCCCAGTGGCTGAAAGTGATTGATTCTATGATCTTTCCTATTTTTCACTGTCATATTCCCTTCCTAACTTCTCATAGCAATCCCATTTATTTAAAAATTAAGCATCCACTCTATAAAGTATACCAGAACAAGGAAAATCACCACAATGATACTGATTTGTTTATCAAATGGCCCAAGTAATGTTCAGTTATTGATTATCTACTCCTTCCTGTCAAGCCCTGAGATATTAGGCTAACGTACATGTGTGTCGTCATAGTCATGGAGTATACATCTTATCCGTAGACTGTGTTACAATTAGGAATGTTTTCAGCTACTAAAAGAAAATTCAATTCACAGTGCTGTAAACTATATTAAGACTCTAAAATTTTGAACAACAGGTGAATGTTAGGGTCGTGGGATTAGGGTCCTGTGATTCCCGTCATGCTTACAAAGCTGTCCCACCATTCCAAACATCTCATCGTCTAAGAACATATCCAAAGACAGCCTGGACAGTGATGGCATTGTTCTCCCGTGCCTCTGTCAGAGAACATAGCTGTCTCCTGAGGCTTTGCAGACTCAGTGGCTACGATAAGGTCAAGTGGCCACTAGTAGTCTTAAAGTATGGTGAGCTAGGGTTAGAAGGTTGTGAATTAATATTGGGTAGCCTAGCGAGAGGGTTTCACAAACACCTTATGGTTTACCACACGCTTTCACATTCATGATCTCATGTTATGACTCAGTGAGACTGCTATGCAAACACACTGCGAAGCCAAACCCAGCAAGGAATATATAAGCAGTAGTTATGTGGGAACTTGAGGTTGGGAAGTAACTTAAAGATCCTTTGAGGAAGCAAATTCAATGCAAGGGTTTTAAAGATCTTATAAAGCATTCTGCTTATAAAATTTTCTTACAGGAACCCTGAAAAAGAATTCAAGATCCATAGATTGTAAAATCTGGCTTTGAATTGGCTTTTGGCTTTGAATCAATAATAAAATATTTAACTTCAGGGTCAGCTTAAGCTAGAAGACGCTTGGAAGATGCTAAACTTCTGTTTGCTCATCTGTAAAGTCATGCCTTTGACAAGGATTAGATGTTCCCTAAACTCCTCCTCCTCAAATATCAGGGTACCTACGTAATCCTGTTGGTGGAAGCCTTGAGCTAAAAGACTATCAGGAAAGATCTTGCCCAGACCATGCCACAACCGGGACAGTGAAGGCTCAGATAGATCATTTGCCTAAATCATTTAAGTGAGAATTGTGAGTCCCAGTATATCAGACTTTGCTTTTACAAATAATTTTGCATCCTGACAGAATTTTAAATATTTGGACTCTTACTTTTTCATTGTGGGCAGAATCTCTCTGGCAGCAGTTACGCTAATACAATGCAGGAAACACAATTTGAGCTGTTAAGTTTTTGAACAAATTAATCTTTCCATAAAATAATGGTTCCATCATTACATCCTTTTTTCTTTCTTCAGGACTATATGAAGTATTCTACTAACAGATCTTAGAGTACCGGCTGACAAGACTAGCAGTCTGTCCGTGGTTACCACCATCACCATTCAAGTGCTCAGAGCTCCCAGCCCGAGAAAGTGTCCAGGACTAGTTTCCCCTGCAGGTTGTGTGGGGGCGAGTCTGAATCTCCCTGTTATTATTTTGGCTCCTGCCTCCACATGAGGTAGCTGTGAACCTCTGTGCAATGGCGAAGGGTGTGGCAGCCTGGGGATTTAACAGCCACCATGAGTATGCCTTCCTTGTATTCCGTGACTGCTGATCTGTACACAAACTATTACAACCAATTAAAGAAAACAAACAAACAAATCAAGTCCCAAATGCTGAAACCAGGGATCTAAAGCTGGGATTCATGCGTGACCCGGGAATGGGGAACCATCTGACACCTCACTGAAACAGGTTTCGCAAGGTCATTACAATTGATGTTGGATAATTCCAGGGTCTGTCCTGTGTGTTACACATAGCAGGATCCCAGCCATTATCCAAACACATCTCCAGACCTCACCTTGTGTCTCTGGTGGGCAGTGTTCCTTCTTTCCTTGTTGCTTTGAAGACATCTCTGTATCTCCCCACCCCTGGGGGAGGAGCATCAGTGTCACCATGCTTTTATTTATTTATTTTATCATGCTCTTAAAAAGATCTTTGATCTCAAAAGAATTGGGTTTAAAGTGACTTGAAGTCTCACTTAAAGCCTTTCACGATAATACTGAAACACACACACACACTTTCAGCTGTAAATGTGTGTGTGGGGGGGAGGGACTTGCACAACATTATGGCTAATAAAAATGGCCCAGTTTGACCATTTGCTATGAAATATGTATCTATCCATGTATTACTTAGACCTATTTGGAAAAGGCACATCACAAACAATCTGGGGCAGTGTCTACTTTGAAAACTGCTATTCCCAGATGGTGTGCTTCTTAAAACATCCGCAGCAGACTCCCACACTCATCTACCCTATCTGGCTTTCCCAAGGGGCTAGTGCTCTCGCCTAGGAAAAAAGGGGCTTCAAGCTCAAGGGGCGGGGGGAGTTCCAAAAGAGTTCTTTTCTCAGAAAAGAAATCCAGTGGTGATATGGACTGCAAGGTCTATTAGAAAGAAGAATGGAGAGAGGATGGGAGGAGGGAAGGAGGGGGAGATACAGGGAGGGAGGAGAGAGAGAAAGAGAGAGAGAAAGAATGCTTTTGGGAGAAAGCCCAAGGAGGGCTTGCTCTGCCTTTCTCCCGCCTTGTCTGGGAAGCCGGCTGTCCCCACAGATTCCTTGGCCTCTGATTCTGGTCTCATTTCCACGTTCCGACCGCTAAGTGACCACAAGGAGTGGCCACGTCCTCCAAGCGCTAAAAGGTTCCTTTACCCATTCTTTACTCTGAACCCTGCATCCCCGCCCCATCCCTCCCCGGGCCCCACGCGTCTCAAGCACGGCAAGGAAATCAGCCTACAGCACCACACACTTGGCCCGGAAAAGCGAGCGAGGACGGTGTGTCGGCCTTCCGCGGCGCCCTCGGGCGCGTGGACTCTTCCCCAAACCAACTTTTCTTCGCTACTTCTTTCCTCAGCCCCGGAAGCGGAGGCAGTGCGACGCGGGCGGCCTGGCGAGCCGGGGGCCGCTGGCTGTCCGCACCGAGGCCCGGCGCCCGCGCCCCTCCCGCGCGCTGGGGGCGTCCCGGGCGGCGGCCGAGTCCTCCGGTCGGTGTGCGCTGGCCCCGCGGGGCGCGAGGGGAGGGGACAGGCGAAGGAGGAGGGCCGGCCGCCGCCGGGAGGAGGCGGTGCGTGCCTCGCCTGCCAAAGGGAACGCGGTTCCTGCGCGTGCGAGCCCCGGCGCCCCGCGCGCGGCCACAGCGCTCCGCCCGAGCCGCCGCCGAGCCGCGCCACGCCGCCGCGCCGCCCTGGGGTCCCCGCGGGTCCGGCCGCCGCTCTCTCAAGCCTCGGACAGGGCCCCCCGCGAGCTGTTAGGGAGGGAAGCACGGGCTTCTCCGCCGTGGATGTTCCCGCAAGTTGTGTGCGCGCCCGGGACGCAGAGAGAAGGTGGCCGCCGCCCCGCCGGCTATGTAAGTGAAGCGCCCAGCAGCTCCGCCACCACCCGCGGGGCTGCCCGCGCCCCTCACGCCGGAGCTAGGGTGCTCCCCGGCGCCGGACTTGGCCAGCCGCACCGGCTGTGCGCACCGCCTGCGAGGGGTGCCGCCTCACCACCCTCATCCTCCTCTCTCCGTCAGGAGCCGGCTGGAAAACGCATGGCTCTGTGTCCCCCGCTTGGGGAATTGCGGGACGTTTACACAAGGGTCGGGTGGGTGAGAGAGGCAGCTGCGGGGCTGAAAGTGCCTTGTCCACAGCGCCTCACCTGGGCTGGAGCTGAGGGGGGCTTTGCCCGCCAATACCACCCCTGCGGTCTTCCCCCAGCTTCCAGGTGGGGATAGACTAACTTAAACTGTCCAGAGCAAGATTGGGCGGGGGGGGGGGGGTTGTGTTAGGGAAGGGAGGAGATTGGGAAGCAGAAAGAATAAAGTAGCTGGAGTTCCAAGTAAATTGGAGCACCAGAGTAAGGGCAGGGCGGGGGATGGCGGTAGTTACTGAACGTTGGATTCTCTGGGGTGCATGGGTTCCGGCCTGTGTGTTTCTTTGTGGACACTGTACACGGGTGGAAGCCAGTGTGCCTGGAACCAGTTGAATGACTGGGGTTTGATAGTTACCAGTTATCTTCTGGTGAGAAAGTCATATGATGGGGAGGAGGAATGCTTCGTGTAAAATGATTGGGGCCAATGAATCAAAGTAGCAGAGAAGACTGCGAGCCACGCACAGGCTTCGTGTTGCCAGCAGGAGTTGAGACGGAGGGAAGTGTTGCACCCGCGGGACCACCAGTGGGCTGTGACACAGTAGTGCTGTCTGGTCTGTGTGACCGCACGATACATAGTGTTGGTTAAGTTGATGGCATTCTGCCATGGTGAAAGGTTTTCCTGATTATTTTGTTGGGGCTCATGCCGAGGGTTAAGACCTCTCCACAACCCCCAAAAGAAGAGACGGGGAGGAGTTGTGACAGTCTGCTAGCATGAACTTGGAAGCCAAATAAACAAACCGCGGTGAGCTTCATTTTATTTTAATGTCCTGAATCATGTTTACTGCCAGTACAGCTGCTACATTACTGCTAATGTGAGTGTAGGAGATGAATCCACTGGCTTGGCAAATAGAAGTCATGCATTTCTTTAAGTAAATAGCTGTCAGAGTTAATTTGGGATCATTTACAGGCGATAAAGGCAGGGAAAAGCCTGGAATGAGTTGGATCAAACTTCAAATACAGAAAAGCCGGTCAAGAGAACGAGTTCTTCCCAGTTTTGAAGTGTTGAGGCACATCTCAATGCTTGTTCATGGGACCTGTGGGCTAACGTGATTGAGGTTGTGACATCCCGGCAAGTGTTTAACTTTAGGGTTTCCTGTTGCTGTTTTCCCAGGGATCAGCCTCCTTGCTGCAGAGGATGGGAAGTTGATGCCCAGTGAGACTGAAGATCAGCTCTTTCCTTAGACTCAGCTTCCTCCCAGGACCGCGGATTACGGGCAAGCTTCCGGGGTCCTGCACCTGCCCTCACAGCGGCAGTCCCTAACATTGGCTCCCCCGTCCTGGTTGCCCCCATCTGGTGAAAGATGGCATCCAGTTTGACTTGTACCGGGGTGATCTGGGCTTTGCTGTCTTTTCTTTGTGCCGCCACCTCTTGCGTGGGGTTCTTCATGCCTTACTGGCTCTGGGGATCCCAGCTGGGCAAGCCTGTTTCTTTCGGTACTTTCCGGAGGTGCTCATATCCTGTGCATGATGAGAGTCGGCAGATGATGGTGATGGTGGAGGAGTGTGGGCGCTATGCCTCCTTCCAGGGCATCCCCAGTGCGGAGTGGAGGATCTGTACCGTGGTGACCGGCCTGGGCTGTGGCCTGCTCCTTCTGGTGGCGCTCACTGCCCTCATGGGTTGCTGTGTGTCCGAGCTCATCTCCAGGACAGTGGGAAGAGTGGCTGGAGGAATTCAGTTCCTGGGAGGTAAGTGACTTGCTAAACTTGGAATTGTTTGCGAGCATCTCAGTGCACTGTGAAAAGGTTGTTTCAGCTGTCTGCAAAGGTTACTGTGATGGACACTTGGGATGCGATTAACTGCCAAAATCGAAGTTTTTTTTTTTTGGTCATAATTACTTTATAGTTTCAGGAGGTCTTAGTTTTTTCACATCCATATAAATGTATTGTTGTTGGCCTACTAAGTACCACTGAGACAGTGGCATTTTGATTGTTCACTCTGTAAGAACGAAGACAGTTTGGATGTTGAGGCTTCTTCTTTGTGTTCAACCATAGGCGATTAGATTATCTTTGTCTTTCTGGAAGACTCAGGTGTTCAGAGCCAAAAGATTTCATAGAAAACTACAAAAGGATTTCGATTTAACATTATTGTCCTAAGTCTGTGTTGCTCTTTGGTGGATGTGGCCAATCTTAAACATTTTGTAGTAAGTATTGCTGTTTTAAATGAGGGTTGAGCTTTGTAGTAGCAAGGCCAGATGAGCTGTGCTGCTGAGATAACTGGGGACGGAGCACCATGTAAGGACGTCTCTGGCTGCGCTGTGCACGAGGCAGGGGACAGTATAGTATTCAGTGGAGATTGTGACTGTGCCACAGGTTCTGCAGAGTTTCACTAACACCAAAGATAGTCTGATTTTTTTTTTTTGGCTTGGATTTGTTCCAGCATATATTGCTTCCATATCTCAGGTCATATGGCTTTAATTGTACTTTCTATATTTTCCACTGTGCTTTTCACCTCCATTCTTCAATCTGACTGGCTAGACTTGTCTGATTTACAATCTGCCCTGGTGTCTGTAGATAGCGCAGGGTGGAAGGAAATAGGAAACCTGGAACACTTAGAAAATGGATTTGTAACTTCTTTGCAAAGTAAAAGTCTACTGCTCTTCCTTAGTGTTGTCTCTCAGCCTTTTGCGATGTCTCAGAAAAAGACGACGACATTAAAAAAGGAGAGTTGTGAGCTAGCTTCTGCTTGTTAGACAATCCGATGGATCGTTTCCGCTTGTTGAGAGTTCAACTTCCCAGTAATGGCTGAAGTCTTGTGCTCGTCTGCTGAAAATGAGAGTGGCAGAAAGTTTTGTGTTTCAAAACATGAGATCGACTTCATTGCAGTTCTTGATCTCTTGAGCCAGTATCACCTTTTCTTCCTCTGTGTTGGCCCCTGTGAGTTTTGGCATCTCATTCTGTCCTGGGAAGCAGTTTGGGGGACAGCCCTTCCCCACTTCACTTTGTCAGTGTACAACCCTGACACCATTCAAGCATGGAGATTGTGTTAGGAAACAGAAGGTTGTTTCGGAAAGTAGAAACAGAAATCCAGAGCTTGGAAACTTGTTGCCATCACAGCCTTGGAGCGCAGCACTAAAGCAGGAGCATCTGCCTGTTTGTTTGTTTTTTTTTTTTTCCTTTAAGAATAAACTTTGGTTCACTGTTTGTTTCACTTGGCTTGGGAAAAATGCTTAGGCAGTTTTATTTTCTCCTCTTATGGTAAACACTACTTACCAGTTTTTCTTCATTTTAGGGCAGAGGCTGCTGTTATTTCTGGCAGAATGGGAAAATGCTTACAAAGAGAAATCAGCTTTTATTGATTATCTCTAAATGTGTAGTGAAGGAAGGGAACAGGAAGTGAATGTGAGGCCCAAGAGAGTTATGCTCACCTCTCTAAGCTATGTATAGATTTTTTTGAATTGCATAGAGCTAAATGCTCTACTTTACAGAATACCCAAGGGGACAAACAAATTGGGGGAAGTTATATATAGCTTTAAAAGAGCTGCTTTTTTTTTTTTTAAATGTATGTTCTTCATGAACTCCAGCTTGGGAAGAATTATTGACATGAGGTAAATGATATAATTTGTCATTAGCAGTTGCTTTTCTCTTAGTCCTCATAAGTATTTTTCATATCTGGCAAAACTAATTCTGAAAATAAAACTGAGAGATTTTTCTAATTCTAACTTCTTGAGGGCACAACTAACTACATATGCCTGTCTCCAAAGTTAAGAGTAAATTTGGAATTTTAAAAAAAAAGCTTGAAATATGGAAAAGGTTTTGATAATTTGCTGGGAGTCACTCATTCAGTGAAAGATAAGAACAAAATATGCTTTAAGAAAAATTCCTTTGGTTCACTTGAGGATTGTTTGGGGTTTTATCTGTAAAAATTAAAAAAAAACATACTTTATAGGTCATTTTATTGTATTAAATTCATAGAACGGATGGGTTTCATAAAGATGCTGTAAAAATGTCCCGCCAGTGAGTTCTGTGACCCGTAGAGACTGTGGTGCGTTGGAAATGTAATCAACACACAACATGCTGTGCTGCGAGGCAGATTCTCTTACTAAAAATGATTTGCCCAGAGGGTTCTGTTTAGCTAAAGTTAGAGTTGCTCCAAAAACAACAGGATGCAGGAGCGTGGCAGAGGACAGAGGCCTCCTGCTTCACCCCGCCTGCTGTGCCTCGAGTTTGCACATATGGTGTCACATCAGGCAGCAAAGCCCCTGCAGTACTTTGGAACAAATTAAAGGACAAAATGTCAGCCTTCATTTTGAATCTTCTTGGCTCTGGTTAGTTCGAGGTCACGGTGTCACCTGGAAGCTGATAGAACAACACTAGGTGGACGTTGTGCGTGGACGCTTGCTGCCCCTTGGAGGAACAGCTTGTTTTCCTGTGGAAAATTGTAAACTTTTTTTTTAAGTTCTATTTTATTTTTATTGCAAAGTCAAATATACAAAGAGGAGGAGAGACAAAGAGGAAGATCTTCTGTCCGATGATTCACTCCCCAAGTGACCACAGTGGCTGGAGCTGAGTTGTTCCAGAGCCAGGAGCCTCCTTCAGGGCTCCCACGTGGGTGCAGGTTCCCAAGGCTTTGGGCTGATCTGAACTGCTTTCCCAGGCCACAAGCAGGGAGCTGGATGGGAAGTGGAGCTGCCAGGATTAGAACCGGCGCCCATATGGGATCCTGGCACTTTCAAGGTGAGGACTTTAGCCGCTAGGCTACTGCTCCAGGCACTTGTCTGTGAACTTTTAATTGCTTCCATCTCTATTTCATGTTTTAAAGTGGGCTTAAAATAAAAAGAAAATGGTGTTGATTGAGTTTCGTCTTCCATTGATTTGTTAAAGAGCATGCAGGAAGTCATTGGAAAACAGAATGTATAATGAGAATGTTAACACTGTGAAATATGTGAAGGAAGCTCAGAAAATAGAGGTTTGGATGTTGGTCACGTGTGCTGAGTATAATGTTGTGTGCTTTCAGCCTCTGTTGTGACCGCTAAGGACTGTAAAGGAACTTCTGAGAACTGGTGTCAGACCTTTGTTTGCAGGTATTAGCAGGAAAATGTTGCATGTGTGGTCTCTGTATGACACATGTAGGAACACTGTGAAGGTTACCAAGTCCAAGGCCTGTCAACTGCGGCTTGCCAACGTCAGGATCTGGTTTTGCAGACTTCATGTTAAGAAACTGCTGATGCTGACCCGGGGCAGTTCCGCAGAGGGTCCCTGTAAGGGTGGAGGTCGTGTTCAGAACCGGAAATCCACACAGAAAACAGTTCAGCTTCAAACAAGCTGTAGTTGGAGCGCTCCCAGGCAAGCTTCACTGGTCCGGTACAGGCAGCAGGCCAGGGAAGTTGCGTCCAGGGGACCTGAGAGGTTGTTTTCATTAGGGGGCTGTGGAGATGGGGTTTGGGAGACAAAGGAATGTGCCTGCTAGAGTGCCACAGGCTCCCTTCAACCTTGGTGGATCCCTGTGTCCATGCTGGACTGCTGGCTGGGGAGGAGGCTGCTGTGTGCTGGTGTGGCCTTATCAGCCACCCTGCCCAGCCCTCCCCCAGGCCATCCCTCACTCACCCACCCCCACTGGGCCTGACTGTCCTGAACTTACCTGAGTTTTCATTCAGTTTGAGTGTGAGTCACATGGATGTGCAAAATGCGTGTGGAATGCTAACCATCCACAAACTTCTTCTACCTTTCCAGTTTAGTTGCTGCTGTGTGCTGAGGCTGGGCGAGATTGTGTCTGCAATGAATAGATAGTTAAGTGCTGCTGGAGAGGGTGGTGGTGATACGCTGCTTCTTTGATCAACCCCTGTGTGTGTGTTTGTGTGTCACACCAAAGGAGTCAGTTCGTCTTTGGATTTCCCATCTGTGGGCCTGGTGGATGACTGCTGGCCACTCTCCCCACTTGGCTCTATCTTAAGCCCAACATTTCACCTGATAGGCCACCTTACACCTTTCTTGATACCTAGACTTTTTGCCAGGTGATAGTTGAGTAACGAGATCGATGTGTTTCTGTATTCATGGTAGAGTGACTTTTTAGTGACAGTATCTTTACTGAAAGCAGTTGCTCTAATTTTTAGAAATCCCAAAAGATTCATAGACCAGATAAGAGGAGCAGGCCAGGCTGTTTTTGCTGTTTTATATTATACCTTATAGGTCACTAATTTTTCTTGTTTCCTCTCTTTTTTTTTTAAGTTTTATTTATTTTTATTGGAAAGGCAGATATACAGAGAAGAGGAGAGACAGAAAGGAAGATCTTCCATCTGCTGGTTCACTCCCCAAGTGACTGCAATGGCTGGAGCTGCGTCAATCCGAAGCCAGGAGCCAGGAGCTCTTCTGGGTCCCAAGGCTTTGGGCCATTCTCAACTGCTGTCCCAGGCCACAAGCAGGGAGCTGGATGGGAAGCAGGGCTGCCAGGATTAGAACTGACGACCATATGGGATCCCGGGCATGCAAGGACTTTAGCTGTAAGGCTACTGTACTGGGGCCCATTTTTCTTGTTTCAAACAGCTTGCTCTAACCTATAATGTACAGGAGAGACATTCTGTGTCCAAGTTTTTCAAACTTCAGTGTACATCAGAATTATCTGCAAGACTTTGTATAACACTGGTTGCTGGGCCTACCCAAGAACTTGTGAGTCAGTGGGGTTTGATGGGGTAACTGTAACCTGCATTTCTAGGAGGTTTCCGGGTGATGCTGATGCTTGCTAGTTTGAGGCCACACTTCGATAGCCCTGTTCTATATTAATTTCTTCATAATTAAGAGAACTTCTTTCAAGTAGTTGGTTTACTTTGAGAATTTATTGTTGAGATGTGTCATCATCTGATACATCTCGTGTTATTTGAGAGCACATTTCTATTCCATTCCTCCTTGTTCTTGTTGCAGAAAGTTGTGTTTCAGGAAGATTCTATATATATCCTATATGTATTATAAAACATATGTTGTATTCCTTTAACCACTTAGCATTCCCATTTAGCCGGATAGCAGATTTTACAACTGGAGAACTCAAAGTGAGGCTTGCCACATCCTCTGCAGTCTGCATGCAGCAAATTTTCAATAAGGAATGGCTAACTGAAGGATCCAAAGACTGCATTACGGGTCACAGAGATGGGCCCTGACAGGCCTTGGCCAACCCTGTTCCCACCATGTAGATCTTAGAAAAGCACAATAATTAGGCCAGGAGGGAAATTTAGGAACCAGCCAGACTGAGCTTCTGTTGCTAGGCAGGCTGGTACTTACATCGGTTTTGAGTAATCACAGGGTTTTTGGGTCCTAAACACCTCAAGGGAAAATGATATACCACTGCTCAGTGGTGATGTTTTCTGGGGCCGGAGACCATGCTGTCATCACGGCCATGTACATGCTGATCAAGGGCAACAAGCTTGAGAAGACTGCCCGAGTGCAGCAGTGGGTGAGCTGGGGAGCTTGGCCATCCAGGACGGAGGGGGAGGCAAATGACTGTGGACAACCCACTGTGACTATCCCCAGGGAGCTTCTCCTAAGCTCGGGAATTGTCAAAGCCAGGGATATTGAGGAATAAATTCATCTTTCCTGGAATCTAGAACATCAAATTTTATGTATGTACTGTTTTTATGTAATGGTTTGTTTTAAATAGTCATTGTCACCAGTTTTATCTTTTTACTTTTTTTTTCCAGAAAATATTTTTATAGGTTTTAGCTTAAGAAGTTTCTCTTTATTGTGATACTTTCCTTTGACATTTTATGCTAAGATTCAGGGCAGTATTCTGCTAGCTCTCTTTTGGGTCTCAGAATCACGGAGGAGCTAGATGGAGAGTACGTTGTCCTGCTTCGGAGAGGGCACGTGGCAGAGTGTAGTCCTTTGGACTGGAATAAATTCCTAGGGATTCTCGAAAATGGGTCCACAGGCCAAATTTTGAGAAACACAAACTAATTTTATTGGCCCAAAAGCTTCCTGTTATGCCTACTTTGGCAAATAGAGTTGTGGTTTCTTCGACTTCTTTCCTCTGTGCTTGCCATTTGGGGAGTGATGTGATTTGAGATGGGAAACATCTGTATTGGTGCAAGTGCAGACCAGTCTTTATCGTAGTTGGTTTGTGCTCTGTATAAACATGGCTGACTTTGGGTCACGGCCATCCTAGTACAAACAGAAGAACCACAGCTTTTCTGTGGGATCCATCAGGGAGAATGGGCTTTCCCTTGTGACTCCAGCAGCAAACAGGAGACTTGCTCTCGCTTGCCAGTGCTGGTCTTCATCCTTCACTCCAGGATGACAGTGCGGGTTCATGTTGTTTAGAGGGTGCTCAGCTTCCCAGCTTCTCTTCTGCCATGTGTACTCATTTTCCCCCTATCTTCCAATTGCTGTCTTTTACTGCCAAACATTGTATCTCTGAGATAATATATAATAACGACAGTAACAATGCTAGCATGATCATTCTTAAAAATGGTGGCATATAGTTATACGTTGCTCTTGGACTTATCATATTGGTGTTTTTTTTTTCCCCCAGAATTATTTAGATGCTTTCAACGTGGTCCAAGCCACCAGTTACTGCTAACAGAGTAGAGTCTAAGCATCATTTTTTTTTTTTTTTTTTTACACAACTTCCATTTGTTATCTCTGCCTAATACAGCTGTAGCTGGAATCTCCTCCGCCCAGTAGCCACCTGGGTTAGTTAGCCCCACCAACACAGACTGCAGCTTGGTTAGTGGGCCCAGAAAAAAACGTGTTGTTACAAAGAATCCCAACTGAGGAAATGTGAATTCATGCTATTCCTGCACAAGGAACTGAGATCACACATGTAAAAGGCCTTCACAAGCTGCTGTGCGGTGTCATGAGATGTTTTGCTCTCCACACAAAGGTACCATTGCTGCCCTATCAGTGCTTCAGTATGGCAAGGCTGTCCCATGGTGGGCATTAGTGACGATAAAAGTGTCGCCTTAGAATGGGTCTTGTTGCTCTCTGAAGGTATCGCCTTTAGGTGTATTTTGACAAATGTGAATTCCTGAATACATCAGTGGGTGTTAACAGGGAAAAGCAAACATAATTTCAGGGACAAGTAGATTTGAAAAAT
Source organism: Ochotona curzoniae (assembly GCF_017591425.1). Taxonomy (NCBI): domain Eukaryota; kingdom Metazoa; phylum Chordata; class Mammalia; order Lagomorpha; family Ochotonidae; genus Ochotona; species Ochotona curzoniae. The sequence goes on from NW_024467025.1 coordinate 1,479,950, forward strand.
ACTTGGTTATGGAGAGTTAGTAGATTTCATATCAACTAGATTTCTCAGAGCCTTTGGTGTGTTGGCATATTGCCAGTTTCCTGGGAGGAATGGGGAGAGATAGAGATTGTTTCCTTAATGTACTTAGATGGACTCATGATCTGTGGAATGTGTTCAGCTTTCCTTTCACTTCATTGAAGTAGGTGACTTTTTTTCTGGGTGAGAACAATGTATTTTAGACATCTAGAGTCAACATTGGATGTTGACTGAACTGTGAGTGCTTCCATAATATAAAAATACTAATTAAAATCCATCTTCTATGTGGAGCCCAGAGTTTTTGATCATTATGGATGGTGAGTCTTGATGTAACTATATTGCCTGCTTGATCCTTAGCTTTTACCTCTGGATGATACAAATTCTTGTACTGGTGGGATAAAACAACATTTTGCCAATTTTCAAAAAAATTATTATGGAGTAATAATACTAGGAGGGAGACTTCCAAAACACCTGACTGAAGCAAACATGCTGTCGTTTAAAAACCATTTGAAAGAACAGTATGTGCTTGCTAAATTTTTTTAGTATAAATACTGCTGTAGAAGACCAGTTCAGGGCTCAGCACAATGGTTCAATTGGCTAATCCTCCCTTTGCAAGTGCTGGGATCCCATGTGGGTGCCAGTTCATGTCTTGGCTATTCCACTTCCCATCCAGCTCCCCGCTTGCGACCTGGGAAAGCAGTTGAGGATGACTGAAAGTGTTAGGACCCTGGAACCACATGGGAGATCCTGGAAGAAGCTCATTAATTCTGGCTTTGGGCTGGCTCATCTCTGGCTGTTGTATCTACTTTTGCAATTGAAACATTTGGAAACCAGAACATCTAATTGCTTTCCAAATGATCATACTCTAAATAAGACGTCCAATATTTTCTTTAAATTTATTCCCAGAAGTTACTTTTCATGTCTGTTCTTGGTGCTGGACTTCATCTCATCGACTAGTCTTCTAAAACAAATGGGAATGCTTGAAACTTATTGGCGCTTCTCTGGGGTAAATCAGAAAGAACTAAAAGCATATGGGAAGACATTCAAATACATTCAAACTAGAGATTCCACATAGATGACCAGTCTCAAGGTAGGAAGAAAAAGACATCACAATTAAATCATAGGTTATCAAGTGATTGTTATGCAGGTCTTAACATGGAATAATTACCTGCTCTATGAAATTGCCAGCAAGAACAGTAAAATCAGGCTTCTGCCAAAAGTGACTGTCCTAATCTATTACGATCCTAGCATCCTCTGCAGGAATCTGTCCACGGTGTAGGCAATAACTGCAGTGACATCTGAATGACTTATTTCTTAGTTCCCTCTGAACTCCATGGTGATGGTGGCCTTTGTGCTCTCTTTGAAGCTGAGAAGGTCTGTATGTTAACACGCATCTCAGCTTGGCCAGTCTTTCTCCTCAGACAGCAGTATTCTTACCCTCTCTTCCTTTTGGGCATCTGGAACACCATCTTCACCTCTCAGGCTGTTGAGGTGGAGCTTCTGATACAGCGAAAGGGAATCTGGCAGTAGGGTTGAGCATCTACCTAGTAAGGCCCTCTATTAACATTTCTGGCAGATGAGGTGAGAGACTGAATCCTCAGAATTTTCTGCTCTGGATATCCAGAAAGACCCTGAGGTCAAGGTTGGATTATGCTGCTGTTGTGGGTCCATAACAGTGCAGTTTATACCTCTCAGGCACTTGGGTCCTATATAAAGGAGTGATGGACTCTAGTTATTTCAGGGTAGCCTGAGAAGAACTAAGTTGCCCAGAAAGACCCTGGAAATGTGGCCTGCAACCCAGAGAGGTGAAACGAGCCAACTTCCGGCTTTTCTTATCATTTCAAATATTGCAGAAACTTTGACTTGTACTTTTCTTTCAATGACTGGAATAGTAAATGAAATCTTATAAATTCAACTTGGACGTGTTATATAGTTTCAGTTGCTTATTAGTGACACTTATGTCTACAAAATGTGATCTTATTTTTCCACAGCTCACAGAAATATTTCAAAATCTTTACACTTTCTCCTGCAAGTACTTTTTAGAGTTCCAGGTAATTCTGAAATAAACAACAAAACCCAGCTTTCCTGTATGTCTCACAGGCGTCGTTGGGATTGGCAAGGTCTCATTTACCTGTAATACGCATTGCCATATCTTTGAATTAGTGATCAGCCATACACATGTTGGGAAATGCCAAGTTGAATAAAATATGTGCAGATCCATAGTGCTGGTGTCTACTCACTGAGTCTCTATCAAGTGTCAAATATTGTGTTAAATGATGGAGAAGAGTGAGATATGATATCTGCTATTGTAGAATTCACTGTCTGTGTCCTTGTTAGGTGTTCACAGTGCTCAGGACTGGAGAGGCTCTGGGCGGCACTGATTGGGGAATGGTTTGATCCGGTAGCAGGGAGGAGCTGCGATTGATTTGCAGAATCAACAAAACCAAGACTGATAGTTGAGTCCAGTGTTGTTCAGAGATTGTGAGAACCTAAGTCAAACACTGCAAACAGTGGGAGACGAATTTAGAAGATGTTTCTGGGGTAGCATTTAGCAAGCTTGGCAGCCAAAGTGAATATTTATAGAGGAATACATGAATGGATGAATCTTTAACCTTGTCTGTTTAGGTGGGAAGCCAGCCTTTTTTTTTTTCTTCTGATTCCTTCAAAAGTTAAAAAATGATGACAAGCTGCAGCAGCTGCTTTTGCTTATGAAGAGTTGTTTTTTAAAAACAGTAAATATTGATGTTCTCATGCCTCCTATATTTACATATTTATTTATTTATATGGCTTTACCATGTGAGTGACTCCAATTTTAATATAATTTGCATTCTAATGTTCTCCAGAACACAAGGGGCTAACAGGGGACCTTGAAGATGGTTACAGCCACTCTCAGTGACATTGAACTTCATGGGTTTCATACCATCAGGCTCTTCTTTCACTGACATCGCTGGAGGGACTGAACGTATTGATTAGATATAAAGTTGGTTTCTACATCACGTTTTCATAAGCAGTTGCAGCATCTTAGATTATGTTTTTGCTTCTACAGATATAGTGGATATTGTTTATAAGCATGTTTATAATTGAACATTGCTGTCGATTACCAGCAGTGAATGGATCGTTTAGTTTGGCGACGTGATAGATTGCTGTCCTAGCTTATGCTGGTCGTATTACAGCTGCACACTGAAGCAAAGCAAATGAGAGTCTAGTTATCCCTTGATTATCATTTGTGAGTTAATATTCATCTGATGTTCTGAGAGCCAGTTGCATTAGAGGCTGTAAACACCAAAGGAACTTTTGTCATTCCGGTGTAATTTAGGGTTCCTGATATGTTTGTCATATCAAATTTTTGGAAAGGCATTGTGGTTAAAGCTTAAGGATTTTGAATTATTATGATTTGGAAGCTGATGTTTTGGAATATTATGACTTGGAAACTACGGTGCAGTGGATTAGGTTACCAATTGTGGTGCCGATCGCATATCAGTGTGGATTTGAATTCTGGCTGTTCTAGTTCCTATTCAGCTTCCTGCTAAAGTGCCTGAGAAGACAGTGGGAGACAGATCATATATGTGGCTCCTGCTACTCACGTGGGAGACCCCAATGAAGTTTTTTGTTCCTGGCTTCAGCCAGGCCCAGGCTTGGCTGTTGCTGCCATTTGGGGGTGGAAAGTGCAGTGGAAGATGGAAGCTCTGTTTCTCTCTGTCCCCCTCCATTTCTTTCTGTCCCTCTGCCTTGCAACTACATAAAGAAATAATAAATAATAGAAACTACGATTCCGTGATTAAGTGAAATCCCCATTTGAAGCAGTATTCCTTCGCAGAGTTCACTGTGTGTGATACATGACTCTCTCTGGGGGTTTTCTGCATCTCCCTCTGTGAATCCGGAAGTTTCACAGAAATAATAGGACCGTACTGTTACGGTGCAGTCTGCCAGGTGGTTCATTCAACACTGTAGTAATAAACTTTACATATGAGCAGTAGATTGCAGCTCAAGATGTTGGTAGAACTGGATACAATGGAAACTCGGGAGGCCTTGCAGGGCACTGACACCCCAGCATGTGTGGCTTAGCAGGGAGAGCATTGATATACTGTCAGCACTGGCATAGCTTTCCTGGCAACACTGGGCTCCCTATGACAGCCCAAGGGCTGTATGTTACTTTTCCTCCCCTGTTATGTGTGCATAATTGTCTTGCATAGAAATAAAAGATTTTCTATGCCTTCATGTGTGTGATGCCTTCATGGCTGTAAAAGCATGATTATGAAGTCATTATCTCTTTTGATGTAGTGAATTGGTGGAACACCATTTTTATTGTTTATTTTGTGGAATTCTAAAGGAAAAAAATTGTAAACTTTGGGTGTCATAAAAATTTCTTCATAGCCTTCTTTAGTCATTTTTAAGTAAGAATTAATTCTCATAACAACACTTTGAGGAAGCCTGTTAATTCTTAAGGGAAGAATATTAGTCTTAAGGGAAGATGCTCCGGTAATACTAAATGTAAAATCATAAAGAAAAATTCACTGTATTTTTTTTTAATCATACTTGTATTTGACCAACGTTTTTATGTGGAGAAAGGGTGTTGGTCTGAAAAGTGGGTCTACTTTGAATTTAAATTTACAAAGAAAGACTAAGGGCAATCAGATGCTTCCATAAATGAATGTAAATTTGTAGCTGTGATCAGTATTAGGGAAATCATGGGTTGTAGGTGAAGAAGTCAGGTTTGAGTTGAGATCTGATAAGTGGAGAGGGAGGGGAAGGACTGGTCTTCCATTGAGAGAACCGCAGGAAAAGTCCTGCTGCCGGAAGGGAGCAGGTGGCCTTTGGGGTGCTCCGGACTGGGAAGAACAGGAGCGGCCAGGTTAGGTGAGGCTGGAGGGGCCAGAGCTGGGTGCTAAGGATTTGTGCAGGATGTTCCTGAAATGAGGAGGCAATGCAGCAACCAAGAGGTTTCGGTAGGGAGTTGTGGTGCCTCCCTGTAACTTCCTCCTTGAAAAGATTCTTCACTTAAGGCAAGTTGCTGGAAAATGAAATTAAAGAATAGTTACCTGGAAACTATCTACACTTTTTTTTTTAACTTATGTAAGTCCTTTTTGAAGCAGAGGTAACGGTTATTGTGTCTTGAAAGGAAAAGTTGTTATGGAATTATGTGTATTTTGAATGCAAAAGTTGAGTAGTACAGATGTCTGGATATTTAGTTAGGAAATACAACAGTTAATGTTTTCTACCATGTACACTTTCTTCGCAATATTTTGTATGCATGTGATTATTTACGTAATTTTCTGTAATTTGCTGTGTAGTGTTTTCTTTGCTTGTCTGTAAGTCCCTGAGAACAGCAGCCTGGTCTGTGGTGTTTGCAGAACCTTGCAAAAGTACCTGAGAGAGAATAAGCAGTCATGTAATTAATTGGCTGTCTGCATTGACAAAACCCACAAAGCCAATGCCTCATGTGTGCTTTTAATCCAGCTAAACTCTGAATTGACCCCATTCCTGCTGTGAGGATTGGAAGCTGCTAGGCCTTATGTTGAGTATGGACCAGAATAGGACTGTGTCTGCCTTCAGGAGCTTCTGAATCTGCCACGAGGCGTCACACAGACAACTGTGGTGCACGTGCCAGGGGGGCTAAAGGAGATGGCCTCAGGACCCTGAGATGTCGGCTGTCAGGCAGGCCGTGGATCAAGATCAGCTTCTGCAAGCCTTGCCCACACTCCCAGCTGCAGACCTGAACCTTCAACACTGCCATTGAAGAAGCCTAAAGAGGGACAGGCAAGGGGGCTTTAGGAACCCTGGAGAGTTTTGTTGCATGTTGTGAAATGGTTACTTTATCAAATGCTTTTCTGTGCACTTGGAATTCAGAGGTTATAGTCACACAATCCTTGAATTTCTGTCCTGCCCCCACTGCCCTGATGTGTAGTGTCGGCTCCTACTGGATTTCCTACTGTGCTGCATTTACCCTCCAAGTCGCTTGGTGAGTCTCACTGGACTGCCGTCCACTCTGTGTTGGACTTTGCCGTTCTGAGGTTAGTGATTCACAGATTCAGGCGCTGGGCTCTGAGAAATTTTAAGAGACTTAAAGAAATGAAAGATGGGATGAAAATCTAATCCCTGTGACTTGGCACTCATGCTCACTGGTGCAATTCAGCATCAGAGGCACCCTCTGTTTTCCTGTTTTTCCAGTGTTTTGGCAAACATTAGGGAATCTCACTTCATTTACTCTTTTTTTTAAGATTTATTTTAGTTTTATTGGAAAAGGCGGATATACAGAGAGGAGAGACAAAGAAGATCTTCCGTCTGATGATTCACTCCCCAAGTGGCCGCAATGGCTGGAGCTGAGCCATTCCAAAGCCAGGACCCTCTTCTAGGCCTCCCATGCTGGTGCAGGTCCCAAAGCTTTGGGCCGTCCTCTACTGCTTTCCCAGGCCACAGGCAGGGAGCTGGATAGGAAGCAGGGCTGCTAGGATTAGAACCAGTGCCCATATGGGATCCCGGGCATGCAAGGCGAGGACCTTAACCACTGCGCCATCATGCTGGGCCCCATTTACTCTTTTTAAAAGAAGATTTATTTTTACTTGAAATATACTCTACTTGAAAGTCAGACGGGGGGAGAGAGAGAGAGAGAGATTGGTTTTCTGTCCACTGGTACATTTCCCTAAAGACTACAAGAGCCAGAGCTGGGTCAGTCCAAAGCTGGGTACCTTGCTTTTCTTCTGAGTCTCCAACATGAGTGCAAGGGGCCGGAGGCTTTGGGCCACCCTCTGCTGCTTTCCTAAGCTGTTCATTAGCATGGGGGTGGATTGGGAATGGAGTAGCCCGGACTCAAACTGACTCTCGCACTGGGATACAGGTACTGCAGGATGAGGATTAGTTTGCTATACCACTGCACCTGCCCCTCCTTTACTTTTTAATAGGCATATCTTTTAACTCTTGACACTTTAGTTTACTATTTGGCTAAACTGCTTTTAGCTGTGTAACTCAGTCATTAGTTTTAAGGCCAGCTGCTTAATAGCTGTTATGCTGGTGGACCAGGATTATGAAGAAGTTTATAGGAATAGCTTTTATTGTCTGCAATAGGTTGCAGTAAAACTCAAGGTGGGAAAAAAAAATCATTTTGCATGATGTTCATTAGCAAAAAGACACTTTGAAAAAGTGTCTAGAAATGACCATGTTGTAGTGGGAAAACAGGGGTGTGTGTAGGATGGAAATTTCAGCCCCCTTATTTTTCCTGTCTCATGCATAAAGATGAGATTCTATTTTGATCACCTGGTGGAAGAAAGTCAGTTCGTTTCTCTCATCCACCCACTGGTGGCTATCCTGATTACAGTTTCCTGGTAGGAACCATTTAAAATTCAATTTGACTGCTGGTGCCCTTGGTGCTCAGTAGGTTTCATTAAATTACACAGCAGTGAGCTCTTCTTCGCCGTGTGGCACCTTTTGATATACATTTGACTGCAGTGTAATTTCAGACAGTTGTGCTTTGTGTGGAATGGCTTTACCATAATAATCTTGCAGTCCAGTTAGGGCAGTTCTGGGAACCAGAATCTGATGGGATTTTAAGATGGTAGAAAATACTGGACAAGAGAGATGTTTATATTTCTCTGTACTTTCCCTGTTTTGCTTGTTAGGCTTATAGTTTTCGGCCAATTTATTTTGTAGCATTATTTACAGCATGAGATTAAGATACTATTTTTTTTTTCCTGTATGGGATACTGCAGCGTTTGACATGCAGATTCTAGAATAAAATGGCATTTAAAAAAAAAGAGATTTATTTATTTTTACAGAAAAAAAGAGGCAGAGAGAAAGATCTTCCGTCCATTGGTTCACTCCTTAAGTGGCCTCAATGGCCAGAGCTGAGCCAATCTGGAGCCAGGAGCTTCTTCCAGGTCTTCCTCATGAGTGCAGAATCTCAAGGCCTTGGGCTTTCCTCCACTGCTTTCCTTGGCACAGGCAGGGAGCTGGACGGGAAGTGGAGCAGCTGGGACAAGAACCAGCATCCATATGGGATCCTGGTGGTTGCAAGGCAAAGATTTAGCCACTAGGCCATAGTGCTGGGCCTTAAATTGGATTTCTTGATTCTGTAAGTGAAACAGATTGTCACTGTTTTTTAGGGAGAGGAACACATCCTTGCTGCCTTCTGTTCATGTGTTCGTCTTATTCTGTGGCCATCCAGTGCAAGGCCACTGAATATGGAGTCTGAAATGAGACTGAAATACTGCAACTCATCTACCTCCCTGCTCCAAGTTCTTCATTGACCACTGATGTGTGTACTAACTCACTGAATTTCTGCATATTTTACATATGTCCAGCTTGTCCAGTATGAGGTCTGATAAAGTAGATTCTCAGTGATGTCTGTTAGTAGTAGTTCTTTACATGTTCATTGATCCTGCTCTGTACTGGGCAGCATTGTAGCTATTGTGCTGAAGTAACAAGGATCAGCAGACCAAGAACTGCACAGGATTACAAACAACTACAGCTGCAGTGGAAGAATTTTGGTTATATCATACAGCTAGTTTTAGTTTTTCTGTTGCTTCATACTGTATTTGTTCAACCAGTTTGTGAGCTAGTAATATTCTTACTTCCAAGTGATTTACTATTCACTATTTAGAAAAAATGTACTTTGCTACTAGGGGATTTTGACCTCTATAGATCATAATTTTGGATGCCATATGGATTTTATGATATACCCTCAGAGTGTGTGTGTGTGCTTAAGCACCTGCCACCATATTGTGACTTTTCTCATTTTTACTAGTATTTTTTCCTTACTAGTATTTTAAAATATCATCTGTCATTACAGTGAGGCTTGTCCTTGAATACATTCTCTACTCATGCACACCTGTGATTTTATAGCCTATTACTTGTCCGTCACGTTCAGATATTCATCCGTTTTGCATAGCCACAAAGACCAATTGAAATTAAAATGAATTCTTTATAGTTCTGTATTAACTAATGTCAGATATTTTAGCACAGCCTTTTATAATACATAAAGCAGTTTTGAACACATTTTCTCATTTAATGTTGTGATTCTGCTGCAGCTTTGTGTCTGAAACTGACAGATATTATAGGAACAAAAGAGGAAAAAATAATACAGGACTATGACCCTGAGGAGCTGATCAACCCATTGCTTCAGTTACTAGATTCTTTCTCTCAAAAAAGATATTATTGCTGTTCTACCACAGCAAGCTAGAGGAGTGTGTTCTATAGATAGTCATTATTCTATCTTCACAAAATGAGCCTTGTGAGTGATATTTGCAGGTGTATGCTGAACTGCTGTTTTCTCAGATTAGAGCTCAGTTCAAGGGTTTCATTTCTGATCCTCAGGGGAATTGAGAAAAAGAAAAAAGCATCATTGGTGACTGTATGTCATTTAAAAAAACAGCAGCAAGCACGCTATAAGAGAAAGATTTTTAAAACATCTTGAAATTGAAGTGAGACTTGTAATGGAAGAATGTAGTAAAAAATTGAGTTATTTTGAGACTAGGAGCTAAATGTGGGAGAAGGACAAGGCATCCTTCTGTCATGGTTACACTGTGAAGTAGTTGCTTAGTGGAGTATGCAGTTATTTGTAGTGGAACACATTGCTTTCCCAGTGGCATGGAAGACCTGGGGTGGATGGAGAAACCTGTCCATGCTTGCACTCCCTTGCTGCTCTCCTCTCCTGTCCAGCCTTCTGGTGTGGACAGACTGTTGGCCATGGCCATTGTCCTCCATGCTGAAAATGCCTTGTTGGCTCTCTGCAGGATAAAGATGTCCCGTGCCTTTCTGCAAGCCTCCGTGGGCTACGCTACCATCCGCTGACCTCCTGCGGGCTTCTGGGACTGAACTCAGTCTTGTGTTTCCCGTGTCTTCTCTACACCACCCCACTTAGCGCCTTTGCCCCCTTCCTCTTTCTCCTCCTCAGAGGCCCAATTCTACCTACCGTTAAAGGCCTCGCTTAAATATTGACATCTCTACGGAGTCTCCTTTGGTTGCACAAAAGGAGGAAACCCACCTCTCCCTTAGCTCCTGTGGGATGTTGTCAGTGGTTTAGTAGGGAGTGGGGAAGAGCTCAGTCCACCGTGGATGCGTGCAGCCGTCTTTTAGCATACCCTTGATCTTTAGCAATTTTCACGCGTGTTTGATGACTTGCTTACAGCTGTTTTGGGAATGTTTCAATCCAGCTTTTTTCTGAGAGAAGACAGTATTTTGGGGCTACCCTGTGCTTGAGCTGTGTTCTTTTACATGTTTAACTCTCTCCTCTCTTTAGGTTATATCTTCTGTTATTTTCAAAACTGATGTCCAGATGCAGACCCTATGGAATATCTGCTTTACATGTCAATAAACACACACTTAAAATAAAAGTCTGATTAAATGTGCATATCTCTGACCAGGCTGATTCCAAAAAATGGACTTCTTTTATCTGTCCTACTTACTTGCATCCGTCTTGATAGATGCCACCGAAATCATCCACAGTTGACAGTGTCGTTGAGATGCAGTTTACTGTTATTGCCTCACTCTCATTTGATCGTTTTTCTGAGGGGTCTCCACTAGGGTGCTCCTCTCCTATCACTGCATGATGATTGATTCAGCCATTTGCTTTGTGCTGAAACTAACTTGGCTGCTCTTTTTCCTGAAAGGAAGGAGAGAAATTGCCAGTGATCTAGGTTGAGGCATGGGCTGCCCGTGTGTGCTTCAAAGGAGATGAATGTAGTAAGAAATCTCTTCAGTTTTGTTTTCTTAAAGGATAGCATGTATTTTATTTTTTAAAAAAGATTTATTTTTATTTATTTGAAATAGTTACAGAGGAGAACGAGAGATAGAATCTTTCATTGGCTGGTTCACGCCTCAAAAGGCCACACTGGCCTAGTCTGGGCCAAGCCATCAGGAGCTTCTGCTGGGTCTGTCACGTAGGTGTAGGGCTGCAGGCATTTTTCCTAGATGCCTCAGCAAGTAACTGGAGTGGAAGAGGGTCAGCTGAGACTTGAGCTGGCATCCATATGGAATGCTGGTGCTGCAGGCACAGGTGTAACTTGCTCTGTCTCAATGCATGATTTTTCCAGCAAGCTGCAGGAAGTCAACCAAGTCTTGCTTTTGTTTTAGTAAAACTTCCTACTTCAAAATATTGTGACATCCAAGGGTTAATGTTAGGTTGTTGGAAACACAAATTACTGGGATATATGCAATTCTTAGGGCCACTGTACAGACTACCTGTGGAAAATAACCCGAGTACATCTAACAGGATAGTAGCCCGTGGGGTTACTTGGAACTTAGTTTTCTCGAAACCAATAGAGCTCTTGAGCTGCATTCTTTTAACTCATCCTCGGAAATGCTTAATGCTCTCTTGCCAGATGCTTTTCTTTCCAAATTTTATAGTTTTCTGAAATTGGTCTATAGTTGGCCCTCAAGTATTTGCTACGTCAAATACTTGAAGGTTTGCTTGAAGAGCATTGCTCTGTCACCCCAGTGTGCAGCTCGGTGGAGGGAAAGGCTGAGCACTTGGGAGAGTTAAAGGGAGCAGCACAGTTGTGTATATTTGCTCATTGTAGGGACACCCTTTTAAACTGCCAAGTGGAATTTTTGTTCTAGTCTTAATGATCAGTTTAGCTCTTACATGTTTTTTCTCCCTAAAGGTTGCAGTTTTTCACTATTTTGACTTCTCTTTTGACTGTTAAGTGTGGAGATAGTGAGTATATCTGTCTTACTGTGATTTCTTTGTGGCATACAGGAGTTCTCAACAAAGGATTATTGCACGAAGGAACTCATGAACAAATGAGTTCCCTTCTAGTAATAAGCAGTTAAGGATAGTGGAGCAATTGTGTTCATACCTCTAATACAGGAATGGTAACACCAAAGAGGGAGGCCAGGGCAAAATGTCAGTGCAGGCCATCCCAAAAGGTGACAGCAGAGCACTCAATGTGATGCCATGGGGCTACCCAAATCAGAGACCAAGAAGCTGATCTGCACGTATGTGAAAAGGATCCAGAGGTTTGAATTCCCACACTTTATTCTTCCTTGTGAAGTAGACATACTTTATTCTTTTACTGCTAGTTAATAGAATGCAGTTCTGGCTTGCTTGATTCCTGGTGAAATAGGGAGTACAAGTACTTGATCCTAGTGCCTGTCAGAACACAAATTGGAACTAATGTGTAATTGATGATCTTTGAAGGCAGCCTTTGCCAGTTTTCTTAGCACAAAATTTAAAGCAGTGAATGCCACCAACCTAAGCAATCTATTCTTACCCAGCGCTTCAGTATTTTTACTGACTTTAGCTGTGCTGCAGTAGTAAATAATTTTGACCCAGATCTGGTCTGTATGAACTCTGGCAAAATGATTATAAAATTAGAGCAATGGAAAAAGACAAAACCAAACAGGCTTACTTCCTCTTTTCCTCTGGGATTCTGGAGATGTGGGAACAAGTCCAAAATGAAATTGCGAAGGAGTTACTGGGCCCCAGGAAGAGGTAAGAGAGCTTTACATTTAAGAAATCCCTTGGGGTAGGTTTAGTAGACAAGCAAAATTGAACTGTAATAAGGCGGAAGGAAGAGATACTTCCTCGAGGGCTGCTTGCACAGTACATAAACCCTGCATGGAAAGTTAATGTTGGCCTCTGTGGTCTCCATATATTTGAAAGTAATCTGGTGATTTCTGACTTGTCAGCACCTATTATCCGTCAGCCACTGAAAATAATTGTGAATTTTGGGATCTGGCTGCAGTCTCTAGTAGGACTGTCCCCATGGATAGGACTGTCCCCATGGCTGGACTGAGCCCTAGGAATGATACTCACCTGGGCAGGGGACACTGGCCCCACTGGGGAAGGAGCTGCCCACTCCTCAGCTGTCCTCTTGTGCTAGCTCAGAACTCTGAACTTTCCAAATGGTGACGGAGTACCAGAGTTTTTTGCTGCCTCTTTACCTTTACCTGACTGCCTTCATGTCCTATTGCTTGTTGCTAGAAAGTAGGTCTTTTTAAATTAATATTAAACTAAACATAAAGGTGGCCTTGAAGGTCTTTTTCCTATACACGGAGACTTTGTAATGAATTGTATACTAACATCTGAAAGCCAAGTTGGAATACTGATAGCTTCAGACATTTTTATTCTGGGAACATTAGCATAATCACAAACCAAGGTTTGCAAGATATTTTCCAAAACTTTATAGTACATGCATATTATGAAGAAACTATGTATGGATTTCAAAAGCCTTTTTTTTTTTTTTTTAAGATTTCGGCCTTTTGGCTAAGATCAAGTGAAGATTTATTTATTTTTATTGGAAAGACAGATTTACAGAGAGAAGCAGAGACAGAAATATCTATCTGCTGGTTCACTCCCCCAAATAGCCACAATGGCCAGAGCTGCGCCGATCTGAATCCAGGAGCCAGGAGCTTCTACTGGGTCTCCCATGCAGGTGCAGGGTCCCAAGGCTTTGGGTCATCCTCGAATGAGCCATCATGCCAGGCATGCAAATGCTTTTGAGCCAAAATAAAATTTACCTTGATTCAGTTTTGCCATAGAATATGTGAAGTTTGTTTGCTTTAACACATCATCTTTCTGCCTTTGTACCTGGGCTCTCTCACTTCCGGTAATGGCCTTACAGGTCTGGTCATCTATGCTTGTGATCATCTGATGAGGTAGCCTATGGCCATGACAGAATGGAGAGGGAGAAACAGAATGAAAGTTTGTGAGACTCACCTTCCTTTTGTGTGTGGGGGATTTATTTATTTGAAAGGCTGAGTTACAGAGAGAGGGAGAGGGGATTAGACATACAGGTTCACTCCAGTAGTAGCTGCAGTGGCCAGAACTGAGCAGATCTGAAGCTAGGATCCAGAAGCTTCTTCTGGTTTTTCCACATGGGTGCAGGGTCCCAAGGCTTTGGGTTATCATCCATTGCTTTCCCAGGCCACAAGCAGGAGATTGGACGAGAAGAGGGACAGCCGGAATATGAACCAGCACCCATATGGGATTGTGGTGTGTGCAAGGTGAGGATTTAGCTACTGGGCCTTCACCTCCCTTCTTAATAAAACACAAGGTACCACACCACGTGAGTCCTGGTTGTACACTTGCTTACACCATCAGCCTCTGTGCTTCTATCTCGCAGGAATATAATCATCTTAAATACTATTGGTACTAGAACTTTCTCTGCAGTGTACCTGGGGAAAAAAATCGAAGCACACAAAAGTTGATGAGTAATCTAAATAAGATGAAGTGTAATCTATTGTGTACACATGGAAGGTGGGACACATTGACTATAATTTGTACCTCAACTCTGGGAGGTGGCGTTGGCCTGTTTTGTGGATAGGAATGCCAACGTTAGCTGAGCTGAGATTCAAACCAGATCAGAACGTCTCTTCCCGCTGATACTTGCTCCTCACCTCTGAAACACAGATGAATTGTGGCAAAGCTGTGAGCATCTATCAAGTGTTTACTGTCTCTGGAATGATCTGACAGTCATGTGGATCCATGTGTAGGCCTGCGGACATGTGGTTTGAGAAAGCAGGAAGCACGGTGAAAATATTTAAGGCTTTCCTATTTTATATTTTATTTGTATTTCCTATAAAGTTTCACAAAGATTAACTGTTAACCTAGTCATAAATGTTAATATTACAAAGCGTTTACTAGAAGCATAATTACTTCTAGTACTTTCGTTATGGCACAAAATATAGTAAAAAGGTACTGTTCCTCTAAAAACTTACATAGTTAAAGAGAAAATATTTTGTAAAAATGTATATTATATATAGCACAAGCTTACACAGTTCTAACCTTCAAGCTCAGACATTTGTATTCATAATTATGATGCAGATATGCATTCATAAATTTTAATCTGTTTTGAGGGTTGCTTATCCCTTAAAATGCTATTCTTTGTTCTGTATTTTCCTTAAGATCCTGCATGCGTTTCTAATCCCAGAACAAACTGCTTGTGAGCAGGTCTTGTTTAAAACATACATGAGTAAAGGTCTCTTTTTGAAAACTAACACCTATTGACTTATACTCAGATTTAAATTGTGAAGCAATGTATTCCAGGAATTAGTTTCACCTAGTATTTTCCTTGATGGAAATAAAAATATCTAAGTGAAAATGAACTTCTACTTTCCATTTTCACATAATTTGAAAGGAGAGAATATCGAATTTATTTTATATTCAAAATACTGTTAATTTGGAATTGTATACAATTTATTAAAAAAAAATCTGCAAACTGTAGGAAGCTATCCCTTCCTCTAGTTTGAAAGACCATGTGCAATACATTAGTTTTAATCCTGGTTTTTTTTTTCTTTACTTGAATGTAAGCTAGGAAATTTGTAGTCATCGGACCCATTAAAGGTTGATCTCACCTTTAACCTCAATAAGGTGATTCATTATTTTCTGGTGAATTTTGATCCTCTTGACCTAGTTGATCAAAGGCCATGTGACTCTGGGTGATTTGGAAATAAAGAAACCAATGATCATTGATTTAAACATTGTTGGGGTTCAATGAATCTGAGCGAGACTCCAAGGCGAGTGAGATGATTTTAATGTCTAGTCCAAGGGGCAACCTCTTGCCATAAGCAAGAAGCGCCCCGAACGAAATAATCATGGGGTTTTTATAGTAAAAGAATCAAAAGCTATGTGACAGTGAGCAAGTACATGATTAGGGGTAACTAACACAAAGCAGAAAGCATGTGATAGGAATTTACAATGTATAGGCTTGGGGGTCCTGATCATATCACTTCAATGCAGACAGTAATGAAATAGCATGCCTTGAAGGTAGCTGTCTTTCCCATAAATCCAAAAACTCCAAGGTTATCCCTATCTCCTGCCTGCCTCCTGGTCTTTCAGGAAGCAGGAGCTTTGCTCGTAACAGGATGCAGGTGTCTCTTTGGAGATTCCAGACTTCCAGGAGTACAGTCACCTTTACAATTAGCCCTTACAAACATCCTAGAAATCCTTCTTAGGGGAGAGATGGCTTTTTGTAATGGTTGTATGTGTGACAACGGAGGATTATAAGGGAGGATGATGATCAAAGCAAAGAGATGCTAGGGCCGTTCAACAAAGAGAGAGTGAGGAGATAGAGGATAGCTAGACACTTCAGATGGGAACAAGTGATGTGCTTTCAGAAGGCATAGAATGAGTGGTACGGCTTTCATTTCTTGAGGGTGAGTTTGGAGACAGGGAATGTACATACATAGTATCTCTAACTTTTTACTGAACACAAGACTTGATCCTCTAAATTAGGGCTATTATTTCATGTAGTCCTATACGCCTGTGTCAGGGCTCCATCTTGGAATAAGTAAACACATTTTTAGGGTGAAGTCTCAGATTTCCTTAAATTTCCAACTGGGGACCATGACACACAAACATACAAAATTAACACACACATACAACTATAATGCTGAGCCTTGGAGAATGAACAGTTTAGATTGGCTTGTGTCATGTATTACTTTATTTTATTTTTGTTCGATTCCGTGTGTCTTTAAGTATTTTGATAAAAGCTTACTAGGTTATTTTCTGTTTACTACTTAGGTAGGACACAGTATGAAGCAGGAGTTCTTTCTCTGTGGCGCAGTATCCTTGTTGGGTTCTCATACTTTGCCTAGTATTTAATGTTTGTATTTATAGCTGTTTACATGTGTGGTTGCAAACATTGATTGAAATAATTATTTGTTTCATGTAGCTTCTTTTGTGATTTGCTGAAAAGAAAAAGCTTTCCAAAATTTGTACTTCAAGAAAGGGTTAGATTTTTTTGTTGTTTACACTGCCAGAGGAATAGTTTATATTCATGGGAATTAAGTCTTCTTGTTTACTAAATCCATTTGGATGAGGAGATCAGGAATGTAAATTGTAACTAAAAAAAATTACAGGGTTCTTCCTACTTTGAGAGTTCCTCTTTCAGAGGTAGCTTTATTTACTATAGGTTATTGTTTTGCTTACTTTAGAAGGAAACACCATTACATATGCACATGTACCACACTATTCCTTCCAGAATGATAGCTGGTCATCTTTAAAATGGGCTGTCTTACAGCTGTCATATTGTCAATCCTAACTGACTCACTGTAGTTCACAGATGTGAATCGATGGCTATTGTCTGACATAGCTCTTTGATTAGTATTCTGTTATATAAGGTTATACTCCCACCTTTTTGAAGGAATACCACTGGATAGTTCAGATTTGTGTAAATACTTCCAGGAGTTTGAAGTAAAATCTCAATGATATTATCTATATGAATCTGTGGTCTGGAATATAAAGAGAATTGTTGAAGAAAGTCTGAACTTCCTTTGAGTAAATCCTTCTCAGGATGGTGTAGAAACAAGGTGGCAAAAAGAAGAAATATCTGCTTCTGCTCATTGCTGGTGGATCCTGATCACACTGTCTTCTTTTTTCAGTTCCCAAAGAAAATCGATAAACCCTGTGAGCTACACAGAATTTTGGTTCAGGAGGTTCTTGACATCAGAGAGCCTTCAGGTTGCAGACTTTTCCCTGTACTGTTTAACCCAGTGACCTTAACCTGATAGACCAGGTCCTCCTTAGGCTGTTTAGAGGCATTTGGACTTCATTTTCATGTAATGGAAGGTGTTACAGGGTTTCAGCATTCTACATTTGTGGTTTAGGTAGATCACCTCCTGTAGAATAAATTTACAAGGAGCCATGATTCAGGGTACAGGATTGTTAGGAGGCTAATGCCTCACTTGACTGAGACATGATAAGGCTGTGAACCCAAGTAGCATTTAAAGTGGAGAGGAGAGCTTGGGGTTGACTCCCAAGGAGCTAGAATCATGAGGATCTGGATTTGGGAACAGGCTCTTTGGCTGTGTCACTAAGAGAGTTCCTGGGTAGAGGTATGTGGAAGGGTTTTGTTTATCTTTTTAGAACAGTTTTGGAGTTTTTGGGTGGGATTCTTACAAGCATTTGGATGCATAATAATCATATCTGAAGGAGACATCATAATAAGCTGTAAATTTTGTACTTGGCCATATATGGTAATGTTAAAATTATGACAGTAAATGATATAATTAAGAAAGCATGTAGAAGCCAGTAGACCATTAAGCATAATATATGCCAAGTAAAATACATTCCTTGTAATATATACAGGCATGATGTTACAAGCACTCAGAAAAGGTTAAGAGAGAAAACATTTTTTGAAGGGTAGAGGGAATGAGGAAAAAATTAAAGGCAATTTATGAGATGGGCCTTTAGAATGAGAACAATTTTAATTATGGAAGAAAAGTAAAACTGGTCCTACTCAGTGGAAAAGATGGAGCAGTGGATGGCAGGCCCTGATGCACATGGAGGATATCGTAGCCCATTGGGACCTGCAAAGGACGTTTGGTACCATAGCAGAGAATGGAAAACAGAACATATGGACAACTACCCAAGCCTTTGAATGACAGCAAATACCTGGGCGAACGGGGATTCTAAGTTCGACTATGTCAACCAGTGGTCCTTGGAAGGAATTCCTCATTCATAGATTGGTGAGATCCACAGCATTTAGGAGCTATTGCATCCACTTGGGCAGAACCCTCAGAGCGTGTACCACATTGGGACTCTGGGTTGATATCAGGAGGCTGTTCCCCATCCTCGGTACTGAAGAGGTTGGGAGACTGGGTATGGCTTCACCCCTTCTCTTCCCCCTTCCCTCCAAAACAGGAAGAAGAAATAGAAAATTGGAAACAATGATCACACCCACTTTTCCTTAACCCTTGATCCTTCTCACCCTGATCAACTATGTAAACATCATCTAAAATAAAAAAATAAGAAATTGAAAAAGATAATATTAAAATATGTTTTGCAAAAGAGAAAAGCATAAGGCAAAGTAGGACATCATAGGGTGCACTGGGAAACTATGCCTAATGCAGTGTTGCAGGAATGATGGTAATAATTTTAAAATGAGATTTGAGAATCCATTGTAATAGGGCAGAAGGCTAAATCCTCCTTCTGTTTCCCATATGGACACCAATTTTAGTCCTGGCAGCTCTACTTTTTGTTTGCTTTTTTGAAGATTTATTTATTTTTATTGGAAAGGCGGATTTACAGAGAGGAGAGACAGAGAAAAGATCTTCTGTCCGCTGTTTCACTCCCCAAGTGGCTGCAATTGCCAGAGCTGAGCTGATCAGAAGCAAGGAGCCAGGAGCTTCTTCCAGGTCTCCCACACCGATGCAAGGTCCCAAGGCTTTGGGCCGTCCTTGACTGCCTTCCCAGGGCACAAGCAGGGAGCTGGATGGGAAGTGGAGCAGCTGGAATTAGAACTGGAACGCATATGGGATCATGTTGCATGCAAGGCAAGGACTTTAGGCTATTGTGTCTGGCCCCCATGGATCCGTCTTCTGCTAGTTCACTCCCCAAGTGGCTGTAATGGCCAAAACAGAGGATTAGCCAATCTAGCCATTGCGCTATTCCTTCCTACTTCTAATTCAGCTTTCTGGTATTAGCCTAGGAAAGCAGCAGAGGGTGGCCCGTTTCCTTGGACCCTGCACTAATGTTGGAGACCAGGAAGGTGCTCCTTGCTCCTGGCTTCAGGTCAGCTAAGCTCTGGCCATTGCGGCCATTTGGGGAGTGAATGAGTTGTGAAGAGACGTGTCTCATTGTCTTTTTTCTCTCTGTAAAAATCTACCTTTCAAATATCAAATAGTAATAAAAATAAAAATAGCAATAAAAATAAATATTGCAAAATCAATTTCTATCTGCCTTGTTGTTCTGCTGTACAATCTACGTATTTTCCACTTTGACCATAAGGAACATAAATATTGCCAAATATCTTGAAAACTCAAGATATATGATATTGGTAGCATTTTCTTAAGTCATTAAAACTAAAGTTAAAGTGAATTTAATGGCATGTTTGTAGTTATATGTTACTGCTTTTGTGGTGGTTATCCCTTTTTCCACCCTTTCATGCCATCTGGGTTAATAATTAACTTGTAAATTTTTTTCAGTCTCCCCATATAAAACTATTCATCTGTGTTTCCAAAAACTGGAGTTTTCTCCTTTTGAAAATGACAGTCACAGTTTGAAGGGTTCTAAGACTTGGCTGTATAGTGTATTTATGTGTGCGCCTGTCCTCAGTTTATTGCTATTTAGTCTCTTATATTTAGAAACTCCAAAATCGTCATGCTTTGCAGTTACTCAGAAGATTTATAAATACTTATCTTGGGATAAACACTACATAGTTTAAGAAATGAAGTACAATCCAATGTTTCCAGTTTGACTCCACCTATCCTGTCTTTGCGTTAGTCCGTCTTTCCATCCGTCTGTCCATCCATCCATCCATCCATCCATCCATCCATCCTTGTTACTGAACCTCTATTGTGTGCCAGGCACTGACCTAAAGACTAGAGGCAGACTGATGTGAGAGTACATCAGGATATTGACATGCTCTGTGCCCCAGGGGATCGTGTGTTGGGATTTTCAGTTTTCAAGCAGTAATGAAGCAAGTGTAGAAGATGGTTTTAAACATTAGTGCCAATGGATAACTGCTCAGATTAGAGGAAGACTGACTGTAGAGGGGGGGGTGAGGGATCCCAGGAAAGCCTAAGGATGAGTTGAACCCTCTTTCTTACTCTTCCCTCTAGGATTGAGGTCCCTGGATACAGTCAATTCAAATACTGATTCACTGCTGGACAGAAAAGTGTGTACCTTTCTCTGGAGGCTGCATTGGCCTCCAACTAAACTGGACAAGGTGGGCATTACAGAAAATAGAGTAAGTGGAGCCAGAGCTTAGAGTATCTGAAATAGGCCAAGAGTTTTGACTTAGGCATTGGAAGAAAAGTGAAATACATGCTGGTATAAAGAGAATTTCATAGTACTTTGCAAATTTAATTTTGATATTAGCTATTCTGTTTATGGAATTGAGAGAAAGCTGACTAAGCTGAGCAATACAGCTTTTGGAAATGATTTGATTTGGGTTGGATTTCTGTGCTCATGTACCTAGATATTTATGCTGTTTTGTTCTATTTACATGGTTTTATGCTTTTTATAAACTGGATTGAAATTGATAGATAGAGGCAGTGTTTTCAAAATGGAATAGGTCACTCACTCACTGTCCCAAATAAAATGAGAAACTGGGTTCCCCAGGGCACTGTGTAGCCTGACCCGGAATTTATCCTGCCTGCATTTCTGTTGTGTGTATTCCCATATTGCGGTGGTAGACACACTATTGCACTTTCATATTAACTCTTTCAACATTTTTAGAGGAATTATTTCCTATTCTCTGCTGTAACAAAAACCATGGAAATGCATGCCTGCTTTTGAAAGAAACAAATGGATTTCTGGAAGTTTTCTCCACCTAGCACTTCATTATGCTTTGGCTTTTATGATATTGAACACTGACCATGCAGAAATAGCTCTCAACAAAGTCACTAAGACGGTTGGTTCCATTTCTGCCTATTGTGTAAAAGGATAGAAAAAAAATAGTGATAGTAATGAAGCCCTCTCATTCTGAGCAGAAACAGGCCAATGTTTTCCTATAAAGGGCCAGAAAAGAAGTGTTTTTGCTTTATGGGTCATAGTGTCTGTTAAAACTGCTCAGCTCTGTGGTACAAAGGCAGTTAAAAGTGCTTTGTAAGTGAATAGGAGTGACTGTGTCGTATCAAAACTTTATTGAAAAGAACAGGCTACAGGTGGCAATTGTCCTCTGCTCTGTAGGGTGCTAATTCTTGTCATGGAGTAGGGATTAGAAAACCATGACATTTTGGCCAGATCTAGCTGGAGATTTGTTTTGGTATGGTCAGAGACAAGTTGTTAAAAGTGTTTAATGAAAGAGGAAAGGGGGGCCCGACACGATAGCCTAGTGGCTAAAGTCCTCGCCTTGTGTGCATCCCGATCCCATATGGACACCTGTTCCTGTCCTGGCTGCTCTACTTCCCATCCAGTTCCCTGCTTGTGGCCTGGGAGGGCCCTGTGTGGGAGACTGGGAAGAAGCTTCTGGTTTCAGATCTGCTCTGCTCTGGCTGTGGTGGCCATTTGGAGAGTGAATCAGCTGACAGAAGATTTCCCTCTCTCTCCTCCTCCTGTCTGTATATCTGACTTTCGAATAAAAATTAAAAGAAGAAAAGAAAAAGGAGAAAAGGGGCTGGTGCAATGGCTCAACTGGCTAATCCTCTACCTCCGAGCAGCAACATTTTATATTGCTGCTCCACTTTCCATCCAGCTGGGGTCGGTCTCTGCACCCCTGTGGAGGATGCAGGAGAAGCTCCTGGCTTCTGATTTCAGATCGGTTCAGCTTCGGCTGCTGCAGCCACTTTGGGCGTGAACCAGTGGATGGATGATCTTTGTCTCTGTCTCTGCTCTCTGTAAATCTGCCTTTCCAGTAAAAATAAATAAATCTTAAGGAAAAAAAAAGAGGAAGAAAGAGAAGCGAAATAAAGAGGCAAAAGTGGAAGAGAGAGAGGAAGAGGAGGAGGACGATGGCGCTCAGAGCCAAGAGAACCTGTTTGAATTATGATTCTCATGAAATTTGCTCTCAAGGATTGTTTACTTCTCCCTTGATAGTCTTAAGTTATGGGTTTGATGCTGTCTGTGCTTATTTTCTCTTTTCCTGTGCTTCACAGTCTTAATAATATGGAATAAGAAAACTTAGCCA
The DNA here is from genome assembly GCF_017591425.1 of Ochotona curzoniae. Lineage (NCBI taxonomy): Eukaryota > Metazoa > Chordata > Mammalia > Lagomorpha > Ochotonidae > Ochotona > Ochotona curzoniae. The sequence continues at coordinate 1,502,470 of NW_024467025.1, forward strand.
GTGAAAAGCAGAATTAAAATTTTAATATATTGGTTTTAAGAAAAACAACACTGAGAATTTACCTTCTTCACTTCATTGTTTTGAAATACAAAATTATATAAGAAATTTAAAGCCTTATGTGTTATTCTATTATCTTGAAAATGTTTTTAGTGGTAATACAGGGAACCATGACCTATTTCTTTGTCTGAAATACAGTGTCTTCTGACCTTTATTTGGGACAGCACATTTTCTGTCAACACCAAGACCTTTTTAGAAATAATTTTGCAATGTTCCTTGATATTACATAAAAAAGCATTAGTTGACATTTATTCAAGGCTTGCTACATGAAAGTCACCCCCCAAAGTGTTTAACACATATTTTACCATGATTCTAGGGTCGGGATCACATGTGATTATAAAGACCAATTTTAAGACTGACAGAGCATGATTCAGTTAATTTGTCCAAGATAATAGCAAGGTAATGGCAGAGATGGGGTTTAACCCAGGTTTTGACAAGTTTGCCAAGTAGTGTCACTTTGCCTTTTCCTTCACTGCCTTTCAAAGTGACTTCTTATTACTCCAACAGTCTTAGTTTTTCAAAGTGATGCTAAAGCAGATTATGTACATTAAAAGCCATTGAGGGGGCGGGGGCGAGGTACAGCAGGTTAAACTGCCTCCTGCAGCACTGGCATTCCATACAGGGACAGCAGCATGCCATAAATATATATTGGTTTGAGTCCTGGTTGCTCCTCTTCTGATCCAGCTTCCTGCTAGTGGCCTGGGGAAGCAATAGATGATCAGAATGAGTGGATTCCTGGTACCTAATGGAAGACCTGGACGAAGTTTCTGGCTTCTGTCTGGCCCAGCCTTGGCCATTGTGGCCATTTGGGGAGTGAGCCAATGGATAGAAAGGTTCTTCCTTCTCTTCTCTCTATCCACCCCTGTTTTTCTGCCCCATTGACATAATTTGTGTATTCTAAGGATTTATTCATATTTTCAGTATTACTCATTATTGCTTGAAATTTAGCCAGTAGAAAAATTCAGTTGTGTTAACAGAATTTAACAAAATCTAGAAAACCAGCAATCTTGTGTTCCTTTGTTCTTTTGTAGAATTCAGTTTCCATCCTTTTAAAGAAGGAGTGTGCATTGAGTTTGGAAACTTTAGTTTTTTTTCCCTGTATCAGGGTAAAGTCATGCTTTTTGCAGTTTGAACCTGAGTGACACATATTTGATGTAAAACAGCTGCTCAGGTTTCCAGAAGTCTCTGTTTTAAGTATGCCTTAGGGCACACACTTTTTTTTTAAATGAGTTAAAATAGAAATAAAATGGACTTGGTGGTTTTCTGTTTATCTGAAATCTTTTTGGTATGTAAGCTTCCTCATTCTGCCCTAGTCCCCACAAGTCTGCAGTGACGGGGTTTGGTCCTGCCATCCCTTGGGACAGTGGGTGGGAACTCGGCCTGCCCTGGAGCTCCAGTGGAGGAGGCTGACTCAGTGAGTCAACAAGCCTGGAATTTGCTCCATTCAGAGTGATGATTCTCATGCAAATAATTCTCAGATTTTCAACAGCAGAGCTTGTCAACCTCATACTTTCCAACTGACTCTGCCAGGAATCTGCAGTTTTAGTAGATTATACACAGAATGCTCTTTTATCATCATCAAATGTTCATTCACAAAATAACCTGATTAATGCAGTCTTTTTAAAAATGCAACATTTCCACCAAAATCTCTCTCACATGATCAGTCCCTTCTGTTTCTCTTTGGGCCTTTCGTCTTCGTTCAGTGGCCTTTCTACTTGTAGTTCTTACTAGCATTCCCTCTTATTTTAACAACTGTGCAAATATTAAAACTATGCCCAACTGTAGTTGGAGCTTTATTTTGCAGTATTTAAGAACTAGGCAGCTAGTTCAGGGTCACAAGCTTGGAAGTCACTCCCCCACCTACCTCCCTACCTGTGACTCTCACCTATCATCTGAGAGGGGGCAGTATTGCATTGTTGTGTAACCACTCCCCTCACAAGCCCCTATAAAGGCTCATGATAGGGAGGGGCTCACTCTCTTGGTCCTGTGCCTCCATTGCTCTGGCACTCTGACTCTTGGCCCCCTCAGCACCTCCACGCTCTCTGGCTTCCCATAGATGCTGAAGACAGGCATCTGCTGAGCGTGGCTCCTGTGTATCTGTATTCCTCATCTCTGTTCACTGATTGGGCCAATGGCCATGAAAATAGCTATAGTAAGATGCTTTAGATTTCTGGTTTGTGTGTACTATTGGGAGTTCCTAGGAGAGTTGAGGCCTAGCAGTAGTGACACGTGGGCAGAGAAGCCAGGGAAAGGTGAATGTCAGCTGTATTGGAAGTGTGTCCAGGTTATTCACTGCATGTTTCTTAGGATAACTTACATTGTTGGGGAAGCTGGGACATAGGTCTTCAGTTTAACGGATGGACTTCAGGGTAATGACCATTTGTTCCTCTTGGGGTTATGATTGACTGGATTGCCATATGGACTTGTGATTTGCTATTTCTAGTGGATCCTGTTATCACCAAGTTTGGTTAGTGAAGACTTCTTAATAAACTCATTTGTGGCATGATCTTACTTGCACCCTACAACATATTGTCACATGTGATTTATAGTAAACTACAATACAAAAAGAAATTTTAGAAAATCTTTTGGCTGTAGTGTTTAGAAATGATTGTTTTGACAAGTTTTTTTTTTTTTTTTTTTTTTTTGCATCTCAAAAATACTGCTTCAGCTTATGACAGAATAGATTGTGATTTAATTGTCTCTACTTTTTCTTTCTTGCCTAATCTTCTCTTTGGATATGGGATCGGATGACAGAGTGACAGGAGGAAAGAAAGAAAAAAAATCCCGGGTTAATGATGGAGATGATGTCTTCTATACCCTGTTCCAAAGGAATTTCTCCAAAGACAAAGGAAAGAATTTGTTTTCAATGGCACCTGGCTCTGAGACCAAAAGTCTCAGAAGGGTGGGATTGGTTAACCTTCTCATCCTCCTTATAATGATAAACTAATCTTTCAGGTACCATCTCCTTGACAGTGGCCTGAAGATGAGATCAGGTGGGCCACAACCCTTGCTTTTGTTACAACTCTGAGATGGTGAATTCCTATGTTAATCCTTCCCCCTGTGTTTGAAGCCTCCTGAGAAACCTGCTTTGGTGAAATCGAGTCATGGGGGAGAGAACACAATTTTATGTTTAAAAAGTAACCTGGGAACCAGAAAAACCTAGCTGCCTACTGTCCCGTCTGACTCCTCACACAGAAGGAGATTTGTCATCTACTGGTTTATACCCCAAATGCCACTGGGAGCCAGGAAAATGATCTCCCATGTGGATTGTGGGGATCCAGTTATTTGGTCAGCATAGACCTTAACAGGGAGCTGGAATGGGAAAAACTGAGTCGAAACTTGAACCCTGCACTCTGATATGTGATGTGTTTGCTAACCAGGGAGCCTTAGCCACTAGGCCAAATGCCTGCCTTCACCTCCTCCCGGGTTTAGCACCGAAATGTTAGGTTCAGGGGTGACTGAGAGGGAGAGAAAGAGACTGTTAGCTCAGGCCAAGGGTTTTATTAGGGAAGAAAGTCTGATGGATTACTCCCTCGTGGGAGACTGCCCGGGACCACTTCCACATGGCAGGGTGACCCATGAGAGAAATGGCCACCAAGGTATACAGCACTAGGCTTTTTTAGGAGTGGGGAATGGGAGAAAATGGCAGCTCCTTAGCTTGCACATGCATGTGACTTGTAACACAAGATACTCTCTATCATGGAGGGTACCGACGTTTTGCACAGAGGAGGTTAGAATGATTTGACACCAAACATTCCTAAATGGGAGTATCCACTTGACTTCTGCAAGGTGGTGGAGTCCCTTGTGGTCTGCTCAGCCAAACATAGAGTAATTTATTATTACTGTTTTTATTGGAAAGGTAAATAGACAGAAGAAGAGACAGAGAAGAAGGTCTTCCATCTGTTGATTCACTCCTCAAGTGGCTGCAATTGCCAGAGCTGAGCCCATCAGGACCCAGGAGCCAAGAGCTTCTTCTTTGGGCCATCCTCGACTGCTTTTCCAGGCAACAAGCAGGGAGCTGGATGGGAAGCAGAGCTGCTGGGATTAGAACTGGTGCTCAAATGGGATCCAGGCACTTACAAGGCAAGGACTTTAGCCACTAGGCTGCTTTGCTGGACCCAGAGTAGTTTATTCTTAACAGAATAGTATCTTTTAAGCAACACTTGTGATTGTTATCTTTGTAGCATTCTTGGAATGTTGAGATAACCGAGCTTGGTGATAAGGACCCACTAAAAATGGCAAATCACAAGTCAGTATGACAATCCAGTGGATCGTAATCCAACTGAACATAACCCCAAGAGAAACAAGTGGTCACTACCCCGAAGTCCATCTGTTAAGCTGAAGACCTATGTCCCAGCCTCCCCAACAATGTAAGTATCCTAAGAAACATGTAGTGAATAACCTGGACACACTTAACAAAGCTGCAGACATTCACCCCTCTCTGGGCTTTCTGCCCACGTTGTACTACTGCTAGGCCTCAGACTCTCCTGGAACTCCTACACAAAGCAGAAATAACATTGCTATTTCCATTGCCCCACCTAAGCAGTACACAGGAGTCAAGCTCAGGGGATTACTTGTCCTGGTGAGACCAGAACAAGGGAGAAAGCCCCTCATGAACCAATATAGGGGCTTGTAAGGGGAGTGGTTTCACAACAAAGCAATGCCGCCCCGTCTCAGATGATAAGTGAGAGTCACAGGTGGGCAGGGGGATACGCTAGGTGGTGTAGCGGGGGGTGGGAGTAGCTGAAGGTGGCATTAACATTCCATTGTTGTTAGGCTCCACCTTCAGGACACTGGGTTGGGGTCACAGCCACATTCCATTCGCCCACTGTCAAGGGGTGCTGTATGATGTTAAGATATAAACGGTACATGGAATGGTTTTATAGAACCTTGCCTCATCAGCTTTAAAAAGTTTGGTTGCATTAAAGGTGGTGTAATGCCCCAGTTTCCACATGGGTAATGTGCTTAGCTAGAAGATGGAATCGGACTTCATAATTTTTCATACAAAAGAGCAAAGTCCAGTAACCAAAAATAAACATAGCCTAGTTAAACAGAGAACACTTTTCTGGTAGCCTCACCAGTTTCCAAAATCCAAAGTCAACTCACTTACCCGTGGTTCGTTGTTTCTGTCTTGTGTACTCATATTTCCCAACGGCAATATCGCAGTGCAGTTTTATGAGAGTCTCATTTCGTGCACAGTTATTCTTTTTGATATATAGTTCTGCTCTGGGAAGGGTGGTTACAGGTGATGTATTACAAGCAGAATCAAAGGCTATTATTTAATGCTCTTGAGCTTTGTACTGCATGAGCCACTTATCAATGTGTAAAAACTTGAAGATACCTAGATATTTGTTGATCTGGTGTAATATATGTATCATAGCCTAGATGGGTATGATATAGGTAAATATGTAATTTGATTTTTAATATTTGTTTTGTCCTCTGTTGCTTCCTTTTGGAAGGGATCCAGTGCAAGTCACCTCGTTTAATTCTGGCGGTAGACTTGACCATTTTTTTTAAACCAAGTATTTCTTATTAAACATGTTATATTTATAATGTTTTGCTGGATGTTATATTCAGAATATAATAAATAGAATTTATCCTGGCCTTGGCAATTGATATCCTAATTTGTCTAAATATGTTCAGTGTTTCTTCAAAAAATAAAGTCTCCAAAGTAATAAAACCTGTAATCCCTTGGACTTAATATCTTCATCATCAGGGCCTGGTGCCGTGGCCTAGCAGCTAAAGTCCTCGCCTTGAACATACAAGGATCCCATATGGGCACCAGTTCTAATCCCAGCAGCTCCACTTCCCATCCAGCTCCCTGCTTATGGCCTGAGAAGGCACAAGGATGGCCCAAAATTTGGGACCCTGCACCCGCATGGGAGACCTGGAGGAACTTCCTGGCTTCTGGCTTCAAATCGACGCAGCACTGACCATTGCAGTAACTTGGGGAGTGAATCATTGGACGGAAGATGTTCCTCTGTGTCCTCCTCTCTGTATATCTGACTTTGCAATAAAAATAAAATAAATTTTTTAAAAAATAACTTCATCATAAGTCTTCTACCATGATAACAGTAAGTCATGTTTACTCAGTTTGGCACAGCGGTAGGAGACCTAACTTACATATGACATGATTTTGATTGATTTCAGAAAACAAAAAAACAACGAAACAACAACTCATGTCTATTCCGTTTCACAACCACCCCAAGAGATAGTGTCTGTTAAAATAATTTTAACAGACAAATGCTTTAATAAGAGAAGAGAAAGAACCTGCAATACCTCTTAATTTTGTTTCTAATCCCATGATTTATCTCTTATACTTTATGACCTGAAATTATGAGTATAATCTGTTACCCTGACAGGAATCATATAATACAGATACAGGACAGTGGGTTAATAAAGGTCTGATGAGTAAAAACCTCTAATCACGCGAAGAATTGCTGCCCCCAGGAAAGTAGAAATTCTACCGCAAGTCCCACTCCTCCTCTTTGCCTGTCCCTCTGACTCTTCTGAGCCAGGAAGGTATTAAAACCTGCCCTGCTCTTGTGAGTATCCTATAGTGCTGACTGGAGACCTTGTCTCTCTCAGAATATGTTTGGTCCCTTGTCTCATTATCTTACACCTTATCAGCTCATTATCAACACCTTACCAGCCTGCTGAACTCATTCTTTCTAGTCACTTAGGGACACCTTTTTCCTCTGTATGAATTATTTCTTGTTTTGTTTCTGTCACCAGCTGGTAAGTTGACTTGGTAAGGAAGAATTTCTCATTTCATCTCATTTCGCTTCTCTGATCTTTTTGTGATATTTGTAATGAAAAATTATTAGGATTTCAGGTACCTTTTATTTTGCTCACATCCTGATTTTTATTTTCAAATTACTTAACTGGGAACATTTCAGAAGCCACTCCATCGCCATTGTCTTGCTGCATCATTCATAGATGCATAATGATGACTAGTTTATTGAAGATTTTTTTAATTGCTGTTTCTCCTATTGCATTCATTATCTGTTAACACTCAGCAGCTTTATGCATCATTTTTTTCTTTGAATACCCTCTATTTCCCCTCTGTGAGGAATTTATTCTGCCCCCTTGGTGTGTGGGGACAAATTACTTCATAACAGCCATTAATGATAATGGAAAAAAATATATAAATCTTTGTTGCATTGAAAACTGAGTGGTCCCCTGGTGGGTCTTTATCTGTATCTTAGGTTCCCAGGTTTTGCCAGCTCCAGCTTGTGTAAAGTACATTTCTTCCTGGTTTCCTCTTGGTACTTGCTGCACGCACATAGCCTGGTACTTCTCACCCTGGCTTCGGATGATGCTTTTTGTGCTGGTGGTAGGAATTGATCTATCTCATTCTCTGCTCCTACAGAACTGGGAACATGCTGAGCACTCAGTAAGATTTCACCACTTGGCCCAGCGCGATAGTGTAGCAGCTAAAATCCTTGCCTTGCATGCGCCGGGATCCCATGTGACAGACCTGGAGGAAGTTCCTAGTTCTTGGCTTCGAATTGGTGTAGCATTGGCCATTGCAGCTGCTTGGAGAGTAAACCATCAGACAGAAGATCTTCCTCTCTGTCTCTCCTCCTCTCTGTATATCTGACTTTCCAATAAAAACAAATAAATCTTTAAAAAGATTTCACCACCTTAAGAATGAAAGAACGTGTGAACGTGAATGAAAAGTGGTTAATCTGCCTGCATGATATTTTAATGCTACTTTAATGCAACTTCATTCTGCCCATCACTGGTTTGGTGGATGTTTGGAAACAGCAATCTTTAACCTCAGTTTGCTTCTGTGTAACACAGACCTTTTTCTAACGTAGATGGTCATTGTGAGAATCAAATGAAAGCACATGGTCACTTACATGCAACAAATCGGTGCAGAGTCCTTCTTAGTGCTGGATTTGGGCCTGAATTCTGAGACTAAGATACAGTCTCCTGTCAGCAATGTCGGTTCTGATACTCAAGGCTTGGGGAGGGACCAAGATAGCCCAAAGGTGCCCTGTGCAACTGATCCATGGCCCAGACTGGACTGGAAAGGCTTGTGAAGAGGTTGGCAAGCACTGCAGGGTGGGAAGCACCCTTCAAAAGGGGTGTGACCCTAAAGAGGGAGCTGGAGAGAGAGGAGGTGGCTGGCAAACTTCGTAGAAGCAGTTATCTAGTTCTAAACTGAGTTGACTTTCCGGGCAGAGAAGTGGGGAAAGCCTTCAGCCAGAGGGAGTGACAAGGATATGGTCATTAACTGGCTGCAGCTTGAAGGATAAGAAAAGCAGGGAAAAGGGAAGGATGAGAAGAAGAGAGGAGGGTGAAGCTTATCTGGGACCAGCTAAACAATCATCAGTCTGTTGGAGTCAACTGGGAGCCAGGCGGTTACAAGCTGCAGTCATGGCCACATGCAGGATCACGATAGAATACTCCTAACTTAAAAGTAGTCTTTGGTACTTGCCAATGATGAATATTCTTCAGCGGAGTGACTAGGCAGGGTTTTAGACATTCCTAGATTTTAGAGATAAACAGTAGGAATTAAATGCTGGATGTATCCTTTCCTAGCCCCATAACCTTGAGAAAAGTAGTGAACTTTCTGAGTTGCAGTTATTCCACCATGGTGGAGTGACAGTAATGAACATTATTTCAGAGAAGATGTGAATATGAAATGATGTTATTCATTTAATTGGTTGACATGCCATCTTTTTGAATAAAGCATATAGGAAATATTGGCTACTACAATGAGTGATAACACTGGCTTTCTGCATGTATGAACATGAGTCTGCTATGCCAACTCTTGGATTTGTACAGTGATCACATTGATAGATTGCCATGTGCTTTTCTACCTTGTGGTTTTCTGATACCTTTGTGCACTAGAAACTTGTTGGTCTTGTGGGTTGCGCATAGCGTCATTTGTCTGATTCAGCAATGCTGAGACAATTTAGGGGCTGGCTTTGGGGCACAGCTGATAAATCTACCTCCCATGATACTGGGATCCCATCCAGGTGTTGTTTTGAGTTGTGTTTGCATTGCTTTTAAAAAACTAACTATTATTATTATTTTGTTTTGAAGACAGAATCACAGAGGGAATGAAAGAAAGAGACAGGTCTTTCATGTGCTGGTTTAAGATGACCGCAGTGGCTGGAGCTGAGCTGATTCAGTGCCACAAGCTAGGAACTTGCACTGGCTCTTCTGATTGGGCAGGGACTCGAGGATCTGAGTCACCTTTCGCTACCTTCCGTAGCCATCATCTGGGAACTAGATTAGCAGTGAAGCAAGCAGCTGGGATGCAAAGCAGTGTACATCTGAGATGCTAGAACCACAAGCAGAAGTTCAAAGTACTATGCCACAGTGCTGGTCCTCTGGCTGTTCCTCTGTCAGTCCATCTCCCTGTTGATCACCTGGGAAGGCATCATAGGATGTCCCAACTGCTCAGGCTTCCGCACCCACCTGGGAGACCTGGATGAAGCTCTTGGCTCTTAGCTTTTGCCAGGCCCAGCGCTGGCCACTGTAGCCATTTAGGGAGCGAACCATTGGATGGAAGACTTTTCTGTTTCTGCGCTTCCCTTTCTCTCTATAACTTTGCTTTTCAAATAAGTAAAGTACCTCTTTTTTTTTTTTTAAATAGTGTTCAGTAAAGATAGGAGCTTCTCGTAAATATTTGAGAATAAAATTAAAGAAATTCTTTCTCTGTGGATTGCTCCAGCACTGCCAAAGGATTTAAGTCGACAGAATATATTAAATGTAGCTGAAGAAGTTTTCCTCACTCAACCTACTGTGGCTAGGCTAGGGGCCCTTTTCTGTGCTTCTCTGTGTGCAGTGAGCTATGACAGCACAGTACTCACCATACTCAACATGCCAAGGATTGTCTCCTCTGCTCAGCTTTGAACCTCTTACGTAAGAGATGGCTGAGTCCCCAGTGCCTGGGGAGGGAGCATAGTGCCATATAAGTAGTCTTATGGTGTCCAATGGAGACTGTTTCATGGATGCCCTGATAATCTCCAAAGAGATTATGCTCCAGTCCCTTCTATAAAGTGGCCCAGTGTTTTCATATAAGCTCTGGATATCCTCTTGTTTATATTACGTCTAGATTACTTGTAATACCCATGCAAGGTAATTCTATGAAAATAGTCCTTATACTGTATTGTGTAAGGAATATTAATAAGAAAGAAAAATTCTGCATGTTCAGTACAGATGCATTTGTTTTCTCCCTGTGTGTTTCTGTTGTGCGGCTGGCTGACTCCCCAGCTGTGGGACCTGCACACCTGGTAGGCTGACTGTCCTTGAGTTGCAGTCGGTGTTTTCATGCTCACAACTCATTGTCTGAGATTTTATCATTGCTAGGAAGGAACGACACTGTAGGAGATGGGATTTAAGGCGCTCATCCCGTGCCTCTGGTGATCTGTGCCCTTGTCACTGAGGCTGATTCTGTGCCGTGTTTTGGATGCTGTTCTTGAGAAGGAAGGGCCCCTCTGGAACCTTTTCTGCACCTGCATCTCATTTGCTAGTCTCTATACCAGTCCTGTTAAAAGGACTGTTGCCTGCTTAGTTCCCATTCTCTGAAACCAGGCTCTATCTCTCCAAGCCTGGATGAAGGAACACTGTGAGCTGCTCCCAGCCAGTTGGACCTGGCCTTCTGGAATGACATCTCTACCTGTCCCTTGAGGAATTCCCTTGGCCTCCAACCTAGGGTCTCTTCAGTTGCTAATGGTTGCTGAGACTTCTTTGCACCAGCTGCCTCGGATGTGACATTGGATCTGACTGGTCCCATCCTACCATCTGCAGTAGCACCTGGCTATCACCTCCTTTTGTTGGGTGCTCTGATGCCAGGCTCTGGCCCTCTCTTCTTAGTTTTGTCCAGCTAAATCTGACTGGTTCTAGACTCAAGAGCATGCTCACATTGAATGAGAATTTCACAGAATAGGGGTAAACCTCTGCCTGCAGCACCAGCATCCAAGATGGGTGCCAGTGTCCAAGGTGAGTCCCAGCTGTTCCACATTCAATCCAGGTTCCTGTTAATGGCCTGGGAAAGCAGTCATGCAAGAGCTTGGGCCCATCCACCTGTTGTAGGAGACCCACAAGAAGCTCCTGGCTTGCTGGTTCAGATTGGCTCAGCTCTAGCCATTGTAGCCATCTGAGGAGTGAACCAGTGGATAAAAGATCTCTCTGTGTCATTCCTTCTCTCTCTGTAACTGTGCCTTTCACATACAAATAATCTCTTAAAAAATATTTGAAAGTAAAAAGGAATTTGACAGAATGGAATGATTGTTTACTTCTAGCAAGGATTTTAAAAATGTGCAGCAAGAATGGCATTTAGAGATTGGAAAGTGTTGTTTAAGCAAATGATAGTTTCTTTTCTTCCTAAAATAGAGTGTCTGCCCAGGGCTGGGCAGAGAGGAGGCAGGTGAAGGGCTTCTGCTCCCTGTGCTGCTTGCATTACTCAGTTACTATGAAGTATTTCCTCACCTTGTTTCAAGTGCTAGGATATAATAAAAGCCAAAACTTGTACTAGACCTGTTTTTATGAATACATTTATTGTAGCTGTTTGTGGTGGTTATTATTTTTTTTTTTTTACTTAGTAAGTAAAGGAAGTGAATGACTTTGAAGCAAGTGCTATGAGTTCTGAAAGTAAAACATGTCATCATTGCAAGAGAATACCAAATGATAAAAAAATTTACAGTTGAGAGATAATTTCTAATTATGCCTTGTTAGCAGTGCTCTATTGATCTTTCTTGGAAATGACAGAGAAAAGGAAATTAACATTTACTTATTATCTGCTTTATTCTGGTCAATGCCTGTGCATTATCTAATTGAAGCTTTACAACTTCCAGTGAGACAGGAATTATTATCCCTATTTAAAAACAATTTATTTGAGAATTAGAAAAAATGAAATGGAGAGGCTGAGGGAGGGAAGGAAGAACAAAGAGTGAAAATGAACAAGCTACCATCTGTTATTTCATTCCCTACATGCCAGATATGGGTGGGTTGGGCTAGGAATGAAGCCTGGAGCTGGGAACTCAGTTCAGTTTTGCCCCATTGATGGCCGGCACGTCATCAGTGTGCCTTCCCAGCGTTTGTATTAACAGGAAGTTGGAATCAGGCATCAGAGAATAGAACCAAATTCAGATATGGGACACAGGTATCTTAATGAACTAAACCGTTGTTCCTACTATTCCAATTTTTAATACAAAAGGGTAGAGATTAGATAACTTGTCCAAGGCTCCATGAACTGTTTGTACAGCCTGACATTATGCTATATAAAACCAGTATTTTAATATTGATAATAGTAACTTGACTAACTAGACTGTATGATGGAAATACAGCATTCTTTTTAGGAAAACTTTCCGGGGCCAGCATTGTGGTACGGTGGCTTAGGCTGCTGCCTGCTGAACCTGAAGCTCATATGGGCTGCTCCACTTTGAATCCAACTCAATGCTGTCGTATCTGGGAAAGCAGCAGACACTTAAGTGGGGAGATCGTAAAGAGGCTCCTGGCTTCAAGCTGGCACAGCCATAGTCATTGTAGCCATTTGTGGAGTGAACTAGCGTGTAGAATATCTGTCTTCCTCCGTCTCTTTCTCTGTATCTCTGCATTTCATATAAATAAGTAAAATCTTTAAAAAAAAAAAAAAAGAAATTTTAATTGAATGAAATAAACTATTCCTATTTTTCACTTTTGTTAAAAATCTTTCAAAATCGTGTTGGTGTTTTGGCTATCTTTATAAGTGTTTTTATTTATTTATTTAATTTATTTGGTTATTTCCCATAAGTGTTTTTTACTACATAAAATTTAACACTTAATTGTTGTTACTAAAAATCATAATTCATACTCATTGCATCAGTAACCTAATGTTCAATAAACACTCTGAAGCAGAGTGCTGCTTTAATCTCAGCCACTCATTTTATAGGTGAGGAAATAGTGAAAGAGAAAAATTCTGAGATTCTCAGGGTCACTTTGTCAGAGGAATAGTAATGTCCACATGACCACTGAATGTCCTTCTGCATACAGTAATATATGAGTAAATATGTCTGAAAGTAGCTGTTGTATGAGTCTTTGATTGTCGCAGGGTACAAGCGAGATCATGCCAGACATGTCTAAGGTTTATTAAGGAGTCTTTATTAACCAAGCTTGGTGATAACAGGGCCCACTAGAAATAGCAAATCACAAGTCCATATGGCAATCCAGTCAATCATAACCCCAAGAGGAACAAATGGTCATTACCCTGAAGTCCATCCGTTTAACTGAAGACCTAGCTATCTTTCTGTTATAACTAATTTTCCATTTTTGATCACAGAGAAAGAGTATTCATTGGCCCCACCTTTGGCATTGGCCCCACTTCTGGCATTGGTCCTTGGCCAAGAAAACTAAATTTCTTCTGAACATTTCCTCTGGAACCCTATAGCAGTATGTTGCATTTGGCTTATTAAGCATCATGCTGGATGCATGAGGGATGCAAAAAGCCATATGCACACTCTCTGAGCATTTATAAGCTTGATGCATGCAATTAAATGGATATTAAGAATCTATTATGAAAAATTACCAAGATGTTGGTATTGGAGGTGCTAAGTGCTTGAAAGGACAAGTCCACCCAAAGCATGGGGTAGGGGAGGTGAGGAGTAGGGAAGGCCATGTGCCTGACAGAGGGAGAAGAGTGGTCAGTATTGGAATCAGTGATAAGTTCATTATGTGAGGAAGATGATATTTCAAAGAGAAGCTGAGAGGTTATGGTCTGCTTGTGTGCAGATTCTAGTTTGGTGTGACAAGTGTATGGGTGAAGCAGGCAGTACTTGGAAGGGGGAATTAGGATCAGATGATGAAGAATATTCTGTAGGAGAATGGGAGCTGTTAAAATAGCCAACTTGCATTGGTGTAAGAATTTGTCCTGACATGAAAAAAAAAAAATCCTGACATGAGTTTAGTTAAATAAGGATTTTGATTGCATGTGAAAATGACTCTACTTTAGTCATTAAGGAATGAATTAAAGGGCAAAAGAAAGAGGAGAAGTGACCTTTTAAGAGATAAATGCTGGAGACCTTTACCGGTGGAGGAGCAGAAAGTATGGAGATTAGTGGGGAACTCAGAAATCCGTCTCCTTGTAGAAGTTACAAGATTGTGTGGCTATGTGAAGAACGGAACACATAGAGAGCAAGGATGATGATGCTGGGATATTGATAACTGGAAAGGTGCAAAGGGAAGAAAAAAAGCTACAGGATGAATTCCAAGAAGCAACATTTACAGCTTATTTGATCAATTACTGTGTAACTGACCACCTCGGAAGTTTGTATCTTAAAGATATTACACCTGTGCGTTTGAGAGTAGACTGATTCATCAGCTCTGCACTGGCCTGGATGCTGTCGCCTGCTTTGATTTACGCGTCTTCGGTGCGTAAAGATTAGCTGGCAGCCAGTGTAGGATGTCTCAGCCAGAAAGCTTCTCTCTCAGCTTCCTATTTTCCAGGAGGCTAACTTTCATCACAGCTGTGCAGGATTCTAAGAGCATGGCGTTTTGAGATCTGGTCTCGTACTGGCATGGTAGCAGTTTCATTGCAGTCTTCTAGCCAAAGCAGATTACAAAGCCAGTTCAACTCCAGAGGGTGAGGCTGTAAATTTACATTTGAAGGTGTGTGGCTATAGGACAAAGGAGACTATTGCAATAATCAGTCTATTACAGTGACTCATAACTAGTTGATTATCAAAATGGTTTTAAAATTGTATTCCATTAATTGTCTTCATCTGTTTCACAGTGACGAATAAAATGATTTTTTAAAGTGAAAGAACAACCATTGCAGTTGTTGCAATCTGGCTTTCCTTTATTTGCTTCCTAATGTTTTACATTCCTATATGTTAGCACATTCAAAGTACTGCAACAGACTCAGACAAAACAGCAACAAAATAGTGTATGAGTGTACAGCCAATCCTGGAAATAAAGTACGCTTTGGGGTGGCCATTTGTCACTCACCCGGGACGCCCACATCCCACATGAGAACCCAAGTTCAAGGTCAGCTTTGCTTCCAGTTTCAGCGTTCATGTGCTTGCTGGGAGTCAGCAGCTGCTGCATTTTGTGCTATCCATGTAGAGAACTTGCACTGAGTTTCCGGTCCCATCCCAGCTTTGACTTCTGTAGGCATTTGGGGACCGAACAAGTAGAAGGAAAAGTCTCTGTGTTTCAAATATAGTGAAAATAAATTTTAAAATGTTATATTTTAAAAATCCCTTCTTTGAATAAAATGATGAATGAAGAAATAAATGTGCAGTCATTGCCTCTGGATGGAGACCTTCATTTTACACCTTTCAAAAGCTGCTTGTAATCGTGTGTGTGTGTGTGTGTGTGTGTGTGTGAGTGTTATAAGATACCACCATTATCAAGGTGTTCTTTGTCTCCATAATATGTCACCATTCTTACTAATGATGGTTTGCCAGCCCCATGCAGAGCCTTTGAATAGCTTTCCCAGGAAGGACCACCCATGGGGAAAAAATTAAGCCTATCCAGTGGACTTGTCTGTCCCTTATGAAGCGGAATCTCACATGATAAAGACTCTCGGGAAGCAATTATTATTAATTGCAGACACTGTCATCACAGTTTTTGATCCTTTGTATGCACCAGTACTCACTGTGGCTGTTCATGACAGTGACAATGTTACAGCTCAACAGAGACATCTGTGCTATTAGGAACAAAGCAACTTCCTGGAAAAACATTCAGTTTACCAGTTACTCTCACATTCAGTCTTTGAATGTGGCCCTGTGTGTTCCTCTCAATTGTTGGAGTCTCCTTACGTTAATGCTTGCCTCTGCCTTTGTGATAGGCTTTAAGAATGCATGATCTTTTGCTATTGAGCTAGGCCACTCTTGTAAACAGTTGATTTTGATCAAAAAGACTTTGGAAATGAGATAAATGAATGTCTAATTCTAATTCTATGAAGAGAATGAAATCTGATTTTTGAGACTTGATGTTCTCATGATTATTACCCGAGGTTTGAATAATTGTCCTCATCTAAAAAATCATAGGTCAGGGGCCCGGCGCCAGGATCCCATAGTGGCACCAGTTCATGTTCCCACTGCTCCAGTTCCTATCCAGCTCCCTGCTTGTGGCCTGGGAAAGCAGTCAAGGATGGCCCAAAGCCTTGGGACTTTGCACCCAATGTGGGACACTTGCAAGAAACTCCTGTCTCCTGTGTTTGGATTGGCTTAGTCCTGGCTGTTGCAGCTACTTGGGGAGTGAACCAGTGGATGGAAGATCTTTCTGTCTTTCCTTCTCTCTGTAAATCCACCTTCCCAATAAAAATTTTTTAAAAGGCCAATTATATTTATTCATACATACTTATAGAAGTTGCCACGATATTGTGGGTCATTATTAAGTAGAAATTTTTAAATCCAGAATGTGAATCTTTATGGATCTCTCACATGGGTGCAGCATCCCAGGGAGTGGGAAGGGAAGTGCAGCAGCTGAGTAACAAACTGGTGCCCATAGGCGATGCTGGTGCTTGCACGGTGAGGCTTGAGCCATTGAGCCTGGCCCAGATGGGTAGCTTTTTAACCCATGTTAAATACATTCTTGAGATAAAGTCCACAGTAAAAAAAAAATAGACTAGAAATAAACACTAAATTTTCTCTTAGGAAAAACAAAATCAAATGATTGAATGAATGTAGAAATATTCTGTGTCCTTGTGTGGAAAGGGTCTGCAGTGTTCAGTTGGTAATTCTTTCCCAATTAATATTTTGGTTCAGTGCATTCTCAACCAGATTCCCAGCTGGACTTCTTGTAGATGTTGACTAAAACAAGTTAGAGGGGAAGGTAATGGATCTGAAATATCTGAAGCAGTTTTGGAAAGAGAGGGACAGCATTTAAAGATTCATGCTACCTAATTTAAAGATTCATTGAAAAGATACATTAATCCAGGTCAAGTGGTATTTGGGAAAGGGTAGATACATAGATCAATGGAATGGACTAGACAGCCCAGATCTAGAGCTGTGTGCAGATGGGAGATTAATGCCTGCACATGCAGTAAAAGGTGGACAATAGGTAAAACTAGATAGGCAACATGTAAATGCTTTTTGTTCTGTTCTTTTGCTTAACATGAGTTTGACAGTTCAGTAAAAATTATGCTCCAACACTATAAACTACTAAATACAAAAATGAAAATAGACATGAGACAGCAGAATAGTAGCCTATAGCCATTTTAAAGTATATAGCAGCCAGTTGTATATAAACTAAAATTGAAAGGTAAATGAAGTATTCACATGATGTGGTTAAGAACTTGCATTTTCTAACACATGGGTCACTCAATACGATGTCATTTAACTCCATAATGTTGCAAACTGTTGTTGATGTTATGTTATGGCTTTTAATTGGTCGGGATGATATTCAACCAGCTCTGCCTTCAGACCAGAGGTGGTCTCCCCAAGAAACCGTTGAATTTATCTGGAGAATAAGATGTTGGATACTATGTAAACTACACGCTTGCAATGAAAGAATTATGATTGGATTTGAACTATAATACTGCAACAAGGTGGAGGAATCTACCATGGGGGGAGGGCACAGGGAAGGGTTGGGGGAATCCCAGAGCCTATGAAACTGTGTTATAAAATCAAATGTAATTAAAAAAAAACTTGATCAGTTAAAAAAACATTTTAAAAAAGTATCCATGACTGAAATAGTTCAAGTTTGAAATATTTCTTTTCACCAGGCAATTGAGTTTTTTTCTGCAATCATTTTCAGGAATATAAAACCACTGTTAACTTAATAAGCACATGTAAACTGAATTTATATTATTCATAAAACCATAATAAATAGATTCAGGCCTGGTTAATAGCTTTATAATTGTGACTGGAAATACATATTGCTGCATTACCTCATATCTACTTAAGAAAATGAAAAAGTGGAATGAAACATCTCCATTATAAAAGTGCAACAACACACTGTCTATTCTGAAGTAGCATGTACCAGTTGTGACAGCCGTCTGACTTGTCCATTGTGACAGTGTCTGCAGGTAGGTGAATGGTCTTGTCACTCCAACTTAGAAAGTATAAGGGTAAAGATTTCTGAAGGAAAATATAGCTGCCTTTTAAAAAATACTCACATGTATTGAGGTATTGTTTACTTGGCAGTAAAGTTTTTCCTGTTTCTTAACAGTTCACAAACATGTACAGTTGTGTCACCCCAATAAAATCAAGATACACACAGGACTGTCACCCCAGATAGGTCACTCAAGCCCATTGTGATTGAACCCTCCATAGTCGGTACTACCAGTGGTCTGTGTTTTGCCTGTAGCTTTGGCTTTTTTCAGAATGCCATATAAATGGGATCATATAGTATTCAAATATTCAAATTGAGAAAATTCACGTCCCATGCAATTTGCCCCTTTAAAGATAAATTACCTTTTAAAAGGCAAATCACTTCAAAAGAAACCCAATGCCACATATTGATATTTGCATTTCCCTATTTCTGCCTAACTTCAGCTTAGGAAACCAGTAATTTCTGATTTCTGTGTCTGAAGGAACCATATGCATCTGGCTTCTTTCATATGATTCCTATGATTTGAGATTAAATTGTGTAGTTGCATAAAGGAATAGCTACTGTCTTTTGTTATTGAGTATTTTAAAGCAACTCTGTGGATGTATCAAATAGTGTCATAATCTGATACTATACATGCCAGCAAATGGACATTTATTTTATTTTTGTTTCAGTTTTTAGTTGATTATGTAAGAGGCAAAAGATTCATTTGAGCTGAAGAGAAACCAGATTACGAATAAAGCACTTTATGTTTTGTGTGAATGTATTCTCGTTTCTGGGACAGCTGGTGAATATATAGATGCTGAACTGTTTTTCTTTTTTTATTGCTAATGATACAATTCCTTAGGCTCAGGGACCTCCCATTCCACCCTTCCTGTTTTCCCTAAATTATTACAATAGTATAGTTCCTTCAACAACTGTCCCAAGTCCATCATTCTTCTACTTAAGTGTATTGTAGGTATAGATGATGGTAGAAAGTCCAGCATTCTATTTTCAAGATATATTTAACAGTTTCCATGGTAGTCCATCTTCTATTCCAAAGTAGAGATGCATACTGTGAAATGTCTCCACTACATGCTATACTTGTCTCCATTATACAGTTCCTCTAGGTAAATATTGTGTATATATGTTTACCTATGTATCTGTTGATCTTGTATTTTGCATGAAAGTTGCCTTATATCAGAGAGAACACATGATATTTGTTTCTTTGGGATTGGCTTATTTCACTGAGCATAATGGTGTCTAGGTAAGACCATTTTGTTGCAAATGCTTGAATTTCAGTATTTTTTAACGATTTATTTAATTTATCTTATTAGAAAGTCAGATGTACAGAAAGGAGGAGAGACAGAAAGATCTTCCATCTGATGATTCACTCCCCAAGCGGCTGCAACAGCTGGATGCAAGGCGAGGCCTTCAGCCACCAGGCTACCACGCTGGGCCTGAATTTCATAATTTTTAGTGGCTGAGTTTTTCACAGTAACGGTATCATTTTTCATTGCCAGCAACAGTGCATGATCAATCCAGTTGCTTAGCATCTTTGCTGATACTTTGTGTTATCTTTTTAGTTTCAGCTATTTTTATGTGAGTATAATTGCATCTCATTGTGATTTTTTTGTATTATATCTAAGAAATTTCAGTGAACCCAAGATCACAATGATCTCTTTCATGTTTTCTTCTAGAATTGTTTTAAATTTTACATTGAGTTTTTTCCTTTTTTGCATATAGTGGAAATCAAGTTTTTTGAAATGAGTACATGCGTGTCTTATCATTATTATTGTAAAGATTATCCTTTCTTCATTTGTCTTACTTTTGCACTTTGGTTGAAAATCAATTGATTTTAAATATTATTGCAATTCGCACTTTTCCTAATGGCCAATAAACGTTATTTCATATGTCTGTCTACATCTCTCTATCTTTTTTCATGAGACAGCTTAAAATCTTTTTTCTTTTATTTTGTGCTGCAATTGTATTCATAGGATTGGTTTGAGAGTTTCTTCTGTTTTTATCTTGGATACAGTGCCTTCATCAACTGTGCATTTTGCAAGTGTTTTCTGGGATGTGTCTTCATTTACTTCTGGACAATATTCTTCAGAGCATAATTTGTTGTTTTATTCAGTTCTAGGTTGTTGATTTTTACCTTTGTGGATTGTATTTTTGGTGCTGTCAGATTAGTTTTTTGCACTTTTGATGACATATCCTCTCCTTTTTCCCAAACATTTTTTCTCATCTGTAGCCCAGAATGCCCCAGGTCTGACTTTGTGTTTCCCTTGCATCCTGCCGCCAGCAATTGCTTTGGATGGATCCTTTGCTATGTCAGTTGAAACCATTTGGAAACTTGTCATCTAAATAATGGAAATGCAATAGAAAATATCAGCACTCCCCTTATATTTTAAGAACATTCATATCATCCTTTACTTTGATGAAGTTTGTTGTTTTGGAGTTTTTTCCTTGACTTCAAACCAATGACAAGTAGTTCTTAAGAGTACACCATCACGAATTTCTAGATTTGTCCATTGGTTTGTGGTTGGAGAGGAATGTCTGCTTCAGTTCCTCATGTATATGCTGTTTCTGAATATGGAAATGGGGGCTTTTCTAGGTAATGTTTTTCATATTATTTAATTTAATTGCCTAGATGTAATCTTTGCAAGTATCTTATTTGTGAGTATCTATTACCCCTTCTCATCTTATCTTGGTATTTATTTATCTGTGACATATAGAGTATGTACCCACTGAATTTTGTATTTTTAAAAATTCTATATTTTTCATGGTAGCAGTCCTTAGGCTCAGGGATTGTAACTTTTACATTTGGTTGATTTTCCTGAAAGAGTAGAATATTCTGTGTGTGTATATATATATATAATTTTGTTTAGAAGATGCATATGTTTTTATTTTAAAGGCAGATATACAGATAGAGAGGAGAGACAGAGAAAGATCTTCCATGCACTGGTTCACTCCACAGATGGCTGCAGTGGCCTGAGCTGGGCCAGTCCATAGCCAGGAGCCTGAAGCTTCTTCCAGGCCTCTCAAAGGGATGCAGCGGTCGAAGGACCTAGGCTCTCTTCTGCTGCTTGCTCCAGACACATCTGGAGCTAGATCAGAGGCGGAGCAACTGGGGCTTGAATCATTACCCATGAGAGACTTGGGTAATTCAGGTGAAGGTCTAAGCGATGACACTACAGCTCCTGCCCCAAATGTCACCAGGGGCGGCTGAACATCTGTACTGGACTGATGGCCTGCTGACCCCAGAGCTGCTGCTTCACTAGATCAGGTGGATTCATGTGTGTGCGTTTCTAACAAATTCTCAGGCGACACAGATTTTATTTCAACTTTTGAGTAACACTGGATTATTGTCTCTCAAAGTAAAATGTGAGTCAGAATTTGTGTGTTCATTTTAAAATGAATATCCCTATGCTTCTGTCTCTAACAATATGTTCAGGCATCCACATTTTTATTAAGGATACAAAATGAATTCTGATGCCACTTGAGACAGACCACGGTTGAAGAAGCAGTAGCATGGATCAAGAGCTAGTCTTAATCAGTGAGGTGTGTATTACCAGCAGGGTCATCTGTCCTCGGCTTCCTAGAATGGCATTAGGAGATTTCTCAGCTCGTAATTAACCCTGATGGAGGGCTTTCCAGGAGCTGGGCTCTCTGATCACTTTACAATATATTATTTCATTACAGACTGGACAAACATTGCCAAGGAGGCATGTTATCGCTTCTAGCATTAGGGTGATGAAATAGGAGGTTGCCCGAAATCTCAGGGGAAATGTTTTGTCTGTGATCACATATCTTGCTCATACCTTGCAGCCAGTAGTAGAAGATGGTGTGGCTGCAATGAAGTGGTAAAGCAGATGGAAAATGATGGAGGAGGTGCCCAGCACCACACAGCTCCCCTCCCTCTGTGCTCGTTCTGTTAGATATCTGTTTTCTCCTGGTTGTTTTTACTCCTTAATAATGGTATGGAAATGAAGTTGATATTAATTTGCCTGTTTGTTGGTCTGTTCTATATTAAGTGACTCCTCAGATAATTAATAAGATAAATAATGCAAATTTAATGGAGGAATGCTACTTGAAACTTTTGTACTGTATTTTTGTCGTTAACTCAGTCCTTAGGACTTTTCCTATTAATAGTTTCACTTTTTATGTAATTTGTCTTAATTTCTTGGTTTCTTCATGTTTCTCAGGCAAGCTTTCAGTATATTTATTGTTTGTTTATTTTTATTGAAAAGTCAGATTTACAAAGAGGAGAGACAGAGAAAGATCTTAGTCCACTGGTTCACTCCCCAAGTGTTCACAACAACCAGAGCTGAGTTAATGTAAAGCTAGGAGCCAGGAACTTCTTCCTGGTGTCCCACATGGGCTCAAGGTTCCAAGGCCTTGGACCATCTTCCATTGCTTTCCCAGGCCACAATCAGGGAGCTAGATGGGAAGTGGAGCAGCTGGGACACAAATCAGCAGCCACATCAGATCCCTGTGGTTGCAAGGCGAGGATTTAGCTGCTAGGCCATTGCACCAGGTCTAGTATATTTATTATATTGTTAAGAACGAATAATTCACATTCAATATAGTCTGAGAGAGTTTCTCTTTTGGATTACTCTTTTCATTGGCAGTCGTTATTCCCCAATCATGTATCACCTAAGCAGAATCGGGGCATCCAGGAATTGGGAAATTGTGGTTGTAGGCTCCTTGAATTCTTGAAAGGCAAAGCTCTGTACTACTGGGAGGGCACCTTCCATTTCTTTACCTTCCAGTATCTCTCTCTGCTTTTAGGTTTCACTGGCTCATTTTTTGTCACTTGCATTTAGGTGAAATAGCATTTGATAAACTAATACATTCACCAATGTTTAATTCTTTGCTCATGCACTCAGAAAAGTTTCTAAAGCCATGAAAGACTGTAGAGTGGCAAAATGTACTGGCCAAAGCTGACCACAGAATAAATTTTTGGTTAGGGAGCTGGATCAGTTTTTCTCCAGATTTTATTTGTTATGCTTTTTCCTTTCTCTCAATGATATATTCATTTCTTTAAGTTTTAGGCAAAAATCAGTGTTACTTCCCTCATTTTCTGCAGCTTTCCAGTGGCGGCGATTAAGTAGTCTAGTTCCAGCTGGAAATGATTCCTCCCATGCTCACAGAAATAGCATTCTGAGATGGTTTGCCAATTGGTTGAAATATAAAAGAAGTAGCACAATGGACTTGCTAAAGAAGCTGTAAACAATGCTTTTGTAGATCACAAGACTTTTCAGGAATCTTTTTTGACATGATCCAGATGTGGCTGAGGCATTTCCTCAAGGTTTTATGCTGCTTTTTTGCTAACTAGCTTCACACAGTGTTGGAACTGAACAAGATTAGGTCCACTCCTTTGCTTTAGATTATAACCATAGGACCTTGAGATCTGAGGAGCTTGTAGTTTGGCATAATTATGTCACAGTGAAGCTGGAACTAAAATAGAAATCTCCTGACTCCCAAACCAGAGTCTTTTATATTTTTACAGCCTTCCTTTCATGTCCATAAATTGCACACTCACAGATTCAGTATGAAAGGAAACCTTTTTGAAAAAATTGCATCAATACTGAACATGTATATGCAATTTCACCGTCATTATCTCCTTTAACAGTACAGTATCACTAGTCATATAAAGTTATATTGCATCAGATATTGTCATTCATCTCACAATGATTTAAACTGTATGAAAGGATGTGCAAAGGTTATATGCAAGCACTGTGTCATTTTTTAGAAAAGACTTGAGTATCCAGGGATTTTAGTATCCATGGAGGTTGGGGTAGAGGACCAGGGTGGTCATTGTCATCCTGGAACCAATATTGCCTGAGTACAAAGAAACAATTGTAATTTCTTGTATGTAGTTTTTCCTCTGGATTGAGGATATGGTTCAGTAAATATGTTTACAGGGTCTAGATGCTACTAGTCTTAGGCACTAGAAATGAGAGGCAGACAGAGGCAGCGGCTGCATCTCAGTGAGAGAACACTCAGAGTCTTCACCTAAGAGACCTCAGAAAAAGTTAATAAGCAATTGTTCATTAGGAATAGACATGGAATAGAGAGGGAGGAGAGATGTGTGTTCTCTGCAGAGGCAGATCACAAAGCACAATGGGATGAAAGGTTTGAGGATGAGAATATGAACATTGGACAAAAATGGACAAACCAGTGCTCAAGAACTGACACGCAGGCCCTGTGTAGGAGAAACTCCCTCAGCACGTGAAATGTTGAATATATAAAAATATGTAAAGTGGAATATTTTTTAGCCTAAAGAAGTAATGAAGTTCTTAAATATGATATGGCATAGGTTACCATGACTGAAAATATTATGCAAAGTAAAGTGAAATAATCTGACACAGAAGGACTAATATTACATGCTCACAGTTCTGTGCAGGCCCTTCAAAAGACAGCAGACAGCTTTACAGAGCCGGAAAATGGAATGGTGGATCCGGGTGAAGCAAAAGATGAGGAGTTACTGTGTTAGAGGGGACAGTGTCTGGGAAGTACATAGTAGTGATGGTTGTACAGCTTTGTGGATCTACTTCATGCTATTGAATTGTGCACTTCAGGTGATTCAAATGCAAATTTTATGTTTTCTATTTTTTGGCTTTGTACACAACTACCTAAGAACATGTCCTTTTAATCACTGTAACCCATTCCCTGCTACTTAGGCTTGGTACGTATTTGTTGAGTTGAATTGAACCTGGTGCCAAAGAAAATGGAAATAAAAAAGAAGCTTATGATGTATATTAGTTTGGGGATTGCAAAGAATTGGGAATCTCCACTCACTTGGGCAGTGTGGCTTCCTACATTCTTCACTTAGGTTTGTCATCAAGACAGTGGAGTGATAACAGTCGTAAACAGTTGGGGGACAGTCTTCATAGAGGGTCTGAGCTGCTGGCAGGTGCACAGGAAGCCCAGCAGGAAAGAGATTCTGTGGGATGCGGGTGTGTGTGTGTGTGATTTTCAGTGGACTATTTCAGGTTTACTAACTAGTAAAGCAACACATTATGCTTCTTGAAAGAACAAAGAACACGATAACCACATTTTCATAGCAGAGCATCCTCTATTCTTTTGGGTATTTTCTGCTGCTCATTTAGTGTTTTCATTTCTTGCTTGCCTTTTCTTTATTCTTCTTCTTTTTGAACAATTGGAAGATTTTACTCTGGACACACCCATCTAACTGGTATTCAGGTGAAGGTACAGGATATTGTCAGTGCCCTAGAGGTCTCCCTGCTCCCTCCATCCAACCATCATTTTTATACCTGCCCTCTGTGATAACCTGTTTTATCTGTTTTAAATAAGCATCCACAACTGTATCAGGCAGTGTTCTAGGCATTGGTTGGATTCAAAGATGAACAAGGGGATGCTTGTTTTGTAACAGATCACCACTGGAAATAAACATGTAGGTAAATAATGTGGTAAATTCTGCATCAGATTACCCAAAGATCAATGAGATTGAAGAAGGACAAGCCACGGAGCAGAACTGGTTGGAACGCTGTACCTAAAAGGTGGGCGTTTAGTTGTCTTAAAGGTCAGTAGTGATAATTTAAAGAGACTGGGCTGGAAGATGGGGCCTCCTGGGAAGGAATGACGCCTCAAGGCAGGAATCATCCCAGCATTGGGTTATGTAAGGCAGCAAATCATGGATAACTGGGGAGTTGATGACAAAAGTCACACTGGTAGAGGAAGGCACTGCTGAGGTGGCACAGCCGGAGCGGAGAGGTGTGGGATGCTCTGAGAACAGCATTGGACTGCCCAGAGCCAAACATGTTCTAGTGCTGTGTAAGTACCAAAGCTCCCAGATTATAGTAGTTGTTGTCAAACTTTCTTACATATACAATTTATGCATTGAGTAGGATTGTTTATTTGGTGAGAGAGTTTTTGCTATTAGCTGTAGCTTTAACTTAAATTTATACTCAAAACCGAGATATGCATTTTAGGGATTTCCCTTCTTAATTTGAGTTACAAATGTTATAGAGAAAACATATTCCTAAGTGCATTTTTCTTTTCTACTAAACTATATCCAGCTTAGTAAGAAGATAGGTAATCCCACATTAGCTAAATGCAGTTTGGAAATTTAAAATACTTTCAAGGGAGTGATTTTATTATTTTCTCCTTAAAAGAGTTGTTTCAACTCTTAGGTTAGTATTGTCCAGTGGAAGCCTGTCTTCCAGAAATATAAAACTATTTTATCGTTATAATGTTAATTACTAATCTTAACGCCTTCCACAATGGATCAAAGTTTATATGTAGTAAGCAAATGACATACAAGTTCCTTTAAAAAGTTAATGGAAAAATAGAATTAAAAGTTATAAATTTTGGTGCAGAAAAATTAAGTTCATTCAAAAGTTTTTCATTATACACATTTTCAGTGGATATTTTGAGGACCACTAATGTATCCCAGATGTCCTTATTTTTTCATAAAATGGAATCTTTCTGGTGGATCAGAGCAGCGATAAATCTGTTTTCTCCCTCCACTCACATAAAGTTAAGGCATTAATTATTATAGAAGTGCAACATTATTTCTAATGCTGCAATGCCTATGTCCCACATGGCTAGGATACTGAAAGCATGAATGTTTAAAATATATGATGCTTTGTATAATCAACTTTTACGCAAGGCTTAAAAAGTAGTAATTTCTTTCTTCTATTACCTCTGGGCAATTTAAATTAAGGACTCCAAAATAATATCTAGAATTAAGACTTTAATGTATATTTTTCATGAATCATCTGCTTTATGGCCCAATTCAAACTATGAAGTATACTCCATGAAAAATATGGTCCTGTACATACAGAGCTTCATGTTCCAGTTTAACTACTTTTAAAACCTTGAAGCCTGGCAGGAATTCCTCCTCTCCTACCCAACCCCCATTTTCAAAGAATTTATAGGATATCTTAACACCTGGGTTTTATTTTTAAATTTGAAACATGATTTAGCTTTCTCTTATTAATAGAGGATCTATATAATTTGAATTTCTTCTGTTCTTATCCATCATTAGCATGAAAATCTTTTGGGAACTAAGTCTATTTAAATCTCATGATATAGCATATTCTATAAAAGTTTATGACATGCACTTTTATTGGCAGAGCACAGAGCTGAATTGACTGAGGCTTCCTACGATAGGTAAACGTTTAACAGGCAGTATGAACCAGTGGTGCAGTTTAATTAATCCTTTAAATATTGAGTACTGACTTCTGTGTCTCTGATGTCATCTTGAAGAGCAGTCTGAGTTACGAGGTTCGTTCTTGAAGGACTGCTCGTTTGTGAGCATCCAGAAGGACAGACAGTGTATTTTTTATATTGTACTTGAATCTGAGCCTACTTAGTAAGCACCCTTGACCATACCTGTTCCTCATGCAGATGAAGTCCCATCTCCACAGCGGCCTGTCCACTGGACATGTGTGGTGCCTTGTGCAGGAAAATACTTATTTGCTGTGCAGTCAGGGTAAAGGGATGGAGCAGGTAAAAGCTCAATGACTTTTACATGTGTCTTCAAAAGCTGTTCAGGTGCTAACCAGCTCCAGGACCAGAGAGCCATAGGGCATTTGACCCATGGCGTAGAAGGGTTTTCTTAGAATTGAATGCCCTTCTGACATGGTTATTTCATTTCCTAGGCACACTATTTTTCCTTCTTAAAACAAAATCTCTTAGTTGCAAAATAGAGAAAAGACTAAGTTGTAGGAAAACACTGAGCAGATAATATAAATAGCAAAATAAATGGGAACCATGTGTTGCTCTTGTTTCAAATGCAAAAAAAAAGGGAAGAAAGAAGAAGAAAAAAGAAAAGGGAAGGAGAGGAAAAGAAAAGAGAAGAGAAAAAAAAAAGGAAGAAAAGGAAAGAACTAGAAATCTGGGTTAATACCATGTTGTATACTGGGGCTAAAAGTACCTGCTATGAACCCAACATCTGTTGGTACATAGCAGCACTGTACCTGCTATGAGCCCAACATCTGTTTTTAAATGAAGGAATATATCAAGAATTTGCAAATTATGATCTGTGAGTCCCTGTTTTCATAACAAGTTATTGAAATACAGCCATACATACTCATTTGTGCACTGCCTATGTTTGCTTTCATGCTGTAATTGTGAAGTTAAGTAATAGCAAGAGGATCCATACAGCCTATGAAACCTAAAATATTTACTAGTTTGCCCTTCACAGAAAAATATTTGCCGATTCCTAGGTGGATGAATGATCCTTTTGCCAGATAAATAAGTCATATTTCTCATAGACACATTTTAATGTATATAACAGATACACTTGCATTCCATCTGGGATTTCTTTACTGAATATTTAAAATATTTCAACATGAAAAAATTTCAACTATTATATATGAAACAGTAAATATTTAATCTCAATCTATTACAGATTTCCAAATTGATTCCAAAATATCATTTGCAACTGATTTTTCCAAGTAGGATCCAATCTAGGACCATACCATGTATCTTGTGTCTGTTTTTTAGTCTCATTCAATCAAAGCATGTCCTGCTTTTCATGATGGCCACGAAAAGGCAAAGTCATTTGTTCTATAGAATATGTTTTGAATATCTAGTGTGATGTAGTATGCGCCTCTCTGTCTCAGATTTACTTAAAATGAAAATTAGAACTTATTTGAATTGAAGTTAAACGTGATTGTAGGAAATCCTGCGGAGTGACCTCATGTCTGTGTCAAATCTGAAGGTGTGTGTTGATGTGACACTAAGCTTGGCCAGTAGCTTCATCAGTCAGTTATTTTAAGGTAAGGAAAACGATATCCAAGGTGCAAGAAGAGATCTAGGGTGACACCGATGTCCTGCTGTGTGCTGACCTAGGCTGCCTGTGTGGTCGTCTAATCATGGCTCTCACCTTTTCAATGGTTTTATCTCTGGATTAAATCCTAACTCTAATCCTTCTGTAATGGATTTGTACAGTGGACCCAAGGCTTTTTTTTGTTTGGATTATGAGTTATTGAGAGTGGTGTTTTCATGGTATTTCTGTGAAGGAATATTAAAGAAAATCAACAGTGATATAAGATGGCCACATTTGATCCTGAGATGTGAAAATATCTAAAAGAGCTATGAAAGATTGGATGTTAAAGCAAGAAACTCAAGCTTTAATTTAAGTATCATAACCATTAAACAATGTGAACGTAATTTTAAAGCACTGAAACTTCCTAGCGTGGAATGCTGTGCAATCCACTTCCCTGGCATGAAATATACTAGAAATGTGATAATAAATCTGCCTTAGGTAGGCACACTTCCAAAATGGACTTTTGTTGTGTTAGTCTAAGCTTCCTATTCTGCTTTATATCTGTTATTTTCTCGGCTAATAAACTTGTGTTTTACAGCTTAGGTCTAGCTTCTGAAGCATCTTCCTCGAAATTGTGTGAAATTGATGTGTGTGTGTGTGTGTGTGTGTGTATGACTGCGGATTTAGAACTAGCAGGAACCTAACTTGTCCCTTTATTTTCAGGCAGGAATTCATTTAAGGATTTTTGCAAGAGGAGGATTAAAGTGAGGGGTGGGAAGACCCTGTAAACAGAAAAGAGTGAGTGAACTTTGAAAAAATTCCCTCAAGGCTCAAAGGGCTTCCATCAGCAGGAATGCAGTTAATTGAAGGGGCAGGTGGAAAGGTACAGGTCCCTTGGAGGAAACATACTCCACAGCCCACACTAACCTGAGGGAAGGGCTTGAACTCCTTTTGGGTGCAGATGGATAGGTTCAGAGAGAATATAACCAGTGTTCAGTAGTTGACGCTTAGAGAATCAGCCTTCCTTGCTTTTGGAAAAGTGTCTGCCTAGAAACAGACCTGCCTGTGAGATCATAGTTGATGTGATAGAAATCAGGTTGACGTTCATTGCTGACTGACGCACTGTCATACAAGTGCAAGTAGATTGTAACTGAATCATAGAGGTCAGGTACGTACAGAGGTTTGGCTATGGAGTGACAGACAGTGGTGAAAGATGGAAGGGATCAGGAAAAGGGGAAGGATGCTACAATGGTAGATCTGAGACTGGTGTAATTAAAGAAGGAAAGATGGAAGTGCAGGGTTGCAAGGGCTTTAGACTTCTGTGTTATTATGAAGACAAAAGCAGTTGCTTAGAAGTTCTGAGTAGATCCGGAAAGCCTGGACCTCATGCCCTTCAGTGCTCATGCCTTCACTGCCTGCAAGGATCTTGGGGGAGTCGTAGCCTGACCTGAGAGCAGAACACTTGAAGATGGTGTAGCTGATGTACACTCTGTCCAATCTGCTCCCCTGGTGCAGAGAGGTCTGTGTGTGGCTGCATGACTGCCACGAGTGGTCCATGCAAACTACCCATGTCACGTCCCCTCCTGTCATTTTGGGTCTCCATGTTCCCATAGTAACCGTCTGGTTGTATACTAATATTGAATAAGAGTGTCCAAGACTGGTACAAGCTATCTATAATTTGGTAACACTTCAGAATTTGTTCCCTGGGTGGGAAAAATGTTTTGGTGATGAAACTTTACTTAGTTGCTGACTGTGCATTTAGGTCTGTGACCTGACAAAACTGGAAAATCTTTTGTCGAATAGGTGATTAAAAGATGCTTACTGTATAAGACAAGCGGGATGAGGTTCATTTTTCTTTTCTTTTAGTGTCTACATAGTATCAAGTAGAGAGATGAAGCAAGCAATCAGGTAGGCTTCATGAGCGATTGAGCAAATTGAGCTATTTGTTTTGTGTGCTCATGGTTTCTGGCAGAGCCCATGCCCTTTCTTTCTTCTGTTTTATACTTGCTTCTTTATTCACTTTCAGAACCAGGAGAGAGATCCTCAAAAGAGGAATTGAAATCGCAGCAGCAGAAGGATGTTTTTATCTCTGATGAATCTTTAATTTCTTACTTGCTCTAATTCATTTATGAAATTTAGCAGTATATATATCCGTATAGGTCAACTTTAATCAGTATACATTGATAGCTGGGAAAGCAGAATTTGCAGACTAGCCCTAAATTTACAGAGGATCTTGGTTAAGTGCCTGATATTCTCACTTGGCAATATGTGTCTAATGACCTTGATTACGTACACACATGGCTTAAAAATATTCACTTTCTTGTCTTTTTGGATTTTTATCTAAATTTTTTCTATTAAGAAGTGCTTTTGCGTTTTTCTCAGTGACAGCCAAATCGTTAAAGGATGATGGATGGTCATTGGGATCACCTAGCTGCTTTGTTGTATGCAGTCAGACCAAATAGAAGGGACAGAGAATTGAGGTCGATCAAATGCCATGCAATGATATGGATATGGCAGTATTGCAGGTTGAGATGTTTAAACCAGGTTCCTGTGAATTTGACCTTGTTTGGAAATGGAGTCTACAAACAGTATCAAGTTAAGATGAAGTTAGAGTGGGCACTTAATCTAGCTTGACTAAAGTTCTTGTAAGAGGAGGGATATTTGTCAGAGAATGCCACATAAAGGTACAATTTAGCTCATTTGACTGTCATTAATAAGAAACGCCTGGGTCTGTGGGAAGCTGAGGGAGACAAAGGAGGAATCTCCCAGAAGCTTGGCACAAAGTGTGGCCTTACAACACTGTGATTTCAGATGGCTAACCCCCTAAACTGTGAGAGACAAAATTTCTGTGCTGCTGGTCACCTTGTTTGCAGTCCTTTGTAATGACAGCCCTTGGAGAACAATGCAGGTGGTGTTCTAGTAGTGAAGGCTATGGAAGTAACAATGAGAAAAAAACTAGGTAATTGTGACATTTAATTGACTGGAATTGGTAATGTACAGATATGGACCACATTTTTCAAGCGACAAATCATAAAAACCACCAGCTTTCCTCCTTAGGACTCCATGGTTGCATGGCCATCTTAAGCAAACCCTCGAGGAGTTGGTATTGTAGTGCAGTGAGCTGAACTGCTGCCATCAATGCTGCCATTCCATGTTGAAGTGCCAGTTCAAGTCCCAGCTCCCTGCTGATGTGGGGAGGAAGATGACGTGAAAGAACATGACCAAGTACTTGGGTTCCTACCACCCCTGTGAGAGGCCTGGATGGATTCCTTTGCACCTGGCTTCACTTTGTCCCCAGCATCACACCTGGGCAGTGAATCAGTGAAAGAAAAGTATCTGTTTCTCTGTTTCTATTTCTTTCTCTGTGTAACTACCTTCAAAATAAATAAATAAACATTTACTTAATAAAATAATTTACAAGGGTTAAGATATCCACGTTTTCATCTACTTTGAATAAGTGGAAGAATGCTACTTGCACATTTTGGACCTTCAGTTTATTTCTTACCATATATATTAGCATCTTTAAAGATTAATGCTTCAAGTAACGAGGGAATCTTTAATTTTACCTCTAAATGAAACCCAGCGCCAATTGCTGTTTTTCTGTTTTCTGTTGCTGTCACTGTTTTAGGATGCTGCCCAATCGTGTATAGAATGGATAGTACTACCATGTTTTGGAAACTGCTGTGTTTGCCTGATGTGTGAAGCAGTTTACCTATTCTGTTTAACATGTTCTTGCGTGACGATGGGAGACCGCACAAGAAAGCTTCATTTTCCTTAACCTGAAACACATACAGGAGTATTTACTATTGGAAGAGGATCAAGTTTCACTCATGCTGACGGCGCTCAAAAAAGAATAAAACGGAATATTTTTACAGGCAGTACTGTTCACTGCCAAATTGCCTCAAGGTTAGTTTCATGTTAAAATATGAAATATCTTGTCTTTGACTTGTCATTTCTGAAAAACATTATTTTGTTTGATATTATACATCGATTTTCCTATTACAGAATTTATGTTCAGCAAGGCAGAACTTGGGTTTGCTATTTCTGAGTGCTCCTGAGTATAATCAAAACAAGTTATCACACAGAGAGAGAGAGAGAGACACACACATAGTTAAATTTTCTACTGTGTATATGAGCTGTACTTCTGAATGGGCTGCCCTAACATGATCATCATTGTTGTGCTCACTTGCTTTTCATGAGATTTAACATCTGGGCACTGGAAGGATGGGGATGACTGTGTGTGTTGACTAAGGTGCAGGGCAGTAATTATGGTGCCAGTGTCCTGCTTCAAGCACGGAAACACACCAGTTCACATGTGTTCCAGTCTGCATTGAATAGAAAGCAAATAGGCCAGTGCTCAAGGGCTACACCAGAAAGACCTCTGATCAAGGCCTGAACTGCAAGGGTGGGAAAACTGTCCTGTTAGTCATGGTTCTACCTTTGTTAGAGACCTAACATGAGCCTCTGTGGTGGAAAAGGCTGTTGGATTTCTGTTGAGGTCCCAGTGATGGATGCTACAAAGAAGTGTGGCATATAACTAAGCCCTGGTCAGTACAGATGAAAGTGATGGAGGCTATTTCCAGAGCACACCATTAAAAGGATTGCACCGGGGCCTGGCATGATGGCTCAGTGGCTAAATCCTCAAACACTGGGATCCCATATGGGCGCTGGTTCATGTCCCAGCTGCTCCACTTCTCATCCAGCTCCCTGCTTGTGACCTGGGAAAGCAGTAGCAGATGGCCCAAATCCTTGAGTCCCTGCACTCATGTGAAAGACCTAGAAGAAGCTCCTGGTTCTTTGCTACAGATCGGCTCAATTCTGGCCATTGCAGCCACTTAAGGAGTGAGTGAACCAGTGCATGAAAGATCTTTTAGTTTTTTTTTTTTGTCTCTGTATAAAAATGTATTTTCTTAAAGGATGGTGCCTTTGTTGCTCAGAT
Organism: Ochotona curzoniae; assembly: GCF_017591425.1. Classification (NCBI taxonomy): domain Eukaryota; kingdom Metazoa; phylum Chordata; class Mammalia; order Lagomorpha; family Ochotonidae; genus Ochotona; species Ochotona curzoniae. The sequence continues at coordinate 1,536,186 of NW_024467025.1, forward strand.
ACACACAATGCTGGGAACAGTGTCTACTAATGTGGCTTCAGGGAGAAAATCGCACAAGGAGAATGGCAGATCTGTCTTCACCCTTATTCCTGAGATATTCCACAATGGAGAAAGAAGCCACAATCTCATTTAAGTTTTTGTATGTTGAGATATTTTGTTGTAACAGCTCAGAATTAAGGCATCCATGTCCCCAGATACTGCTAGGAACACACATCTTTGTACCATTTTCTGAAATCAGATATTGATCACATTGGCGGTACCAGAGCATCCTAGAATCTGAGATTGCAGTGTATTGTTGTATTTCTTTCTTTAATTTTGTGCTTTACAAATGAGATAAATGAGGCTTAAAATGAGACCGATTGGTATTTATTTATACCAGTATTTTCTAAAGTATTTTTCTTAAAACTTTCATGGAAGTGTGCGCTGTTCAAAAAGTTGTAGGTAATGATTTAAGGACTACATTTGAAAAGTAATCAGATAACTAATCTGTTTCTTTAAAGTCTGTGATGATGAAACCATGACTGTTAATTTTCAAATGGGAGGATTGTAATATGCAATGTATTCCATAATTAGTTGGCTATGGAATTCTGTCTTTGGAGCATTATTTAATATTTTGTGACAGCATTGTTCTGAAATATAGCTCATGATAGCAGAGTTATAGGCACACAAATACATTGTGTTTATTATGCTTTGTCTATTACCCACTCTGTCTTTATTGAAGATGACTTTATTTCATCAGTTGCAACTCATAGAAAACAAGCATTTTTAATTTTTCCTTTTAAATTGTTTTTACTTTTGCTTTAAAATCTGTTTATCAAGCTTTCCTGTTGTGGATCATCCTTTCTTAACAAATATTTATTGGAAAGGCACGGAGAGAGGATATAGGGAGAGAGAGAAAGAGAGAGAAAAGAGAAGAGAAGAGAAGAGAAGAGAAGAAAAGAGAAAAGAAGAGAAAACAGAAAGAGAGAGATCTTCCATCCACTTGTTCACTTCCCAAATGGATGCATCATCTAAGCTTAAGCCAAGAGTCTGGAGTCCCTTCCAGGTCTTGCATGTGGATTCAGTGGCTCACCAACCTGGGCCTTCTTTTATTACTCCTCCAGGCACATTTTTAGGGAGCTGGATTAGAAGTGAAACAACTAGAAGTTGACTTGGCACTGATGTCGCTATGAGATGCTAGCTCTGTGAGCAGTGGTTCAACACTCTGTGCCATAGTATGAACCCCTTATACTTTATTGCCAAGGTCTGGAAGAATACCTCACATTTGGTTCCACAAGCTATTTATATGGGTTAAAGAAAAATATTAGTATTTCTTCTTAGAAAGAAAATAATTTAGTATGTGCAATAACATTCTGATATGGCATCATTTCTATTACCTTTATATTTATTTGAGTTATGTGTAATGTTTCAATAAGGGAAATGAAACAACAATGAGTTGGTGTTTATAGACTGGTGGCAGTTGTTAGATTGAAAAACATTATTTGGGGTGGATTTATACCTAATTTGATAGGCACTTTATAGCCATTGGGAGTTCTTGAGCAGGAAAGGAATAGGATTAGTCTTGTTCTTTTAGATGAATACTTTAGGAACCAGCATTGTGGTTGCAGTAGTTTTTCTGCTGCTTGTCATACAGGCAGTCATCCCATAGTGAGGGCTGTTTTGAGTCCCTGCTGCTGCACTTCTGATACAACTTCCTGCTAATGTGACTGGGAAGGCAGCAGATGATGGTCCAAGGACTTGCAACCTAACGTTCATGTGGGACACCTAGGTGGAGTTTCTGGCTCATCATCTTAACCTGGCTAACCGCTGGTTGTTGAAGTCATTTAGGAGTGAATCAGCAAATTGGAAGGTCTTTTTCTCCCTCTCTCTGTTGATATACCTTAAACAAACCAAAAACCAAATAAATAAATGAAAACCTCTTTTTAGAAAACGAATACTCTGTCAGTGGAACATAATTGGCTTGGAGGAGGTAAAAGGCTGGAGGGAGGGAGAAGACTACTGAGGGCAGAAGGCCAAAGGATAGCTGGTTGGAGTAATTTCCTGAACCTCTGTGTTTCGCAGTCCTGTGGGGACATTTTACTCTGTGTGGATCTGAATGTGATGGTTAGAAACTTAGTAATATTTAGAAGAACAGAAAGTAGGAGTACTTTTGTACTTGTTGAAGGAGTACAAACTACAGTTAAAAATACTCTCTGAAAAGTTAAACAGACTTGTTCCCCTAGTTGTCCTTGACCACCCTTGATGAAGCACATGCAACAGCTGTTCAGCTCTAACTCCTGTCATGTGATCTTTTGTCCCGTGACTGTTCTTTCATGAGTGTGCTTGTGGCAGAGTGTTGAATGATGAAATGAGGTTCCGTAATATGTTATTTGTCCAGTATAAGTTGTTTGCACTCTCATTTAATTCGTCATGCTCCAATCAGGTGGGTGAACTTTTATCAGGATTCATGCAAACAGTTTGGCAATACTTTGGAGTTCAAAGCCTGATGGAGGTGGATGATTCTTACAAGAAATCTGCTGGTCTAAACAGTTTTCACCACTCAGTGTTTAGTATTTGTAAATTCCTCATTTAAATTTTTCTGTGGCTGTGCAGTTGTGTTTATTTTTTGTTTGAAGTGGTATGTCCATAAACTCTTATTTTGTATTTGACAGAGGAGAGAGAGAGAGAGAATGAGAGAGCGAGAGAGCAGCCCAAACCAGCCAGAGCTGGTCTAGGCTGAAACCAAGATCCAGTAACAATCTAGATCTTTCCCATGGGTGGCACAATACTACAGTCTCCCAGGACCTGTGTGAGCAGCACACTAACTTCAGGGCTCAAACACATGCACTCTGATTTGAGCTATTGATCATAACGAATTTGAAATGTGCAGATTTGAACCCTACAAAAATATTTTGACTTGAGTTATCTGGAATCTTAACAGAGCCTCAAGGTACATCTGTTGATTGAGAATAACCTTTTCCATTTATTTTAGTACTCCCTAAATTTTTGTTTTCAAAATTTTATATGTCCACAGGAGAACAAAATTATAAGCACAATTAATTTCCATTGAAATAAAATCCATTTCAATCAGTACAGCCCCCCCTTTTTTTATTATAAGTAACATGTACTATAGTCTAGGGGGAGAAAAAGTATTCCCTAACAGTATGTCACTAGAGTATGGTTCATATCTACATTGTTTTTATACTTGCAGTTATGTTATGCCAATAAACTTTCTTCATCCAGATAATTGGAAAAAGCTGTAGTGTGTTTGGTAGCTGTAATACATGATCCTGGCATGAGTTAACTTGCAAATAATTACTCTCTGAAAAGCTGAGCCAGTGAAGTGTATATTGCTTATATCACTGTAGATACCTCATGAATACTGCCCTTGTTACAATTTTAATTAACTGATTATCTTCCCTGTCTATAGCACACAGGAGGCAGTGATTTCAGCTGGGGTTTCTGTCTCATTTGCTAACCACTGTAGCGCTGACAGAGCATGTCTTCCAAGGAATTTCTTTCTGTGATGTTTGGATTTCAGAATTTCCTTACAAATGTTAGGCTCTTTTCCATTTGCTGCGTGTCTGGTTCAATCACAAAGAATGTAGTAGCGTTCATTTCCCTTTTCAACACGCTCAAGGTGCCCCCGTCCAAAGGGAATATAAAGTGGGAGGCGCCCTTTGGGTCTGTGGGGTGTGTTGATGTTGATCTTGAACTCCCACGTTGGAAACTTTCCAGTGACAGAATGTCTCCTTGGCCCCTGTGGGACTAAGTTCAAGCTCTTTGGTGCAGACTGACATGATGCTGTGATCTGTCCTTGCCTGTGCCCCTGGCACCTGTTTTCCTACTGTACTTCTCACTTTCATGGTTGCTGAAAGGGAGTCTGGGATTTTTTGGTGTTTTTATGTTTTAGGGATGATAAGCTCTTCTTAGTAATGCTTTTTTTTCTACTTTTTGTCCTCCTAAGTGTCCTCAGTCATTCATTTAGTAGCCAGCAATTCTCTTTTTGAACATCTACTATGCACAGCACGTTGTACCAAGTTCATAAAAAGAGCTAACAGTGTTGGAGTAGGTAAATTACTCCTTGGGTAAGTTTGAATATAAAATTACCTCTTTTGTAGGACTTTCTTGGAAATTTATGTAAAACTCCTTTGGCATTATTTCCACCTTTCCTCTACCCCCACGTTTGCATTATGCTGTGGTTGAGTATTTTATCTAGGGTCTTTTTTTCTCTTTGGATCATGTGCAGTTTGAGTTCAGGATGTTGTTTTTTGAATTCCTCTCTGTCCCCCCAGAAAACCAGTTTGTACATTGAAAAGAGCAAATGTGAGAGTGGAACATACTTTATTTCAATTCCAGCTCCAGCTCTAACTAACTGGACCAGTTAATTAACTTTTCTAAGTCCTGGATTCCCTGTCTATGTATTGAAGATAAGAACATATAGCTAAATCAATTCATCGGGGTTAGTCCTTGTTTATACTGTGCCTTGAGACCTTTAATGGGAACATGTTTATACATCTGCAGTACTGCATCTTACCCACTCTGTTGGAGCCTAGTAAGGTATTTATCCATTAGTAGTTTTATATGTTACTTTTTGGTAGTGGCATCTCTGCTAATTGGGTACTGGGACATGGTAAGCTTGCTATCCATCTGTCTTAAGAAGATGCTAACTTGCACTGCTTAGCTGTTTGTCTCTCGTATGACAAGATAAAGTAATTCTTTGGGAATCAATTCATATGCATTTTCCCCTTCCAGAGCCTAAGCAGTATGATAAATAAACTGTTCATTCTGTGCTGTGTTAATTCCTCTTGCCAAAGGGGGGAAATGAATTTATAGGGAATTCCTGGAAGACTATCTACAGCCCTAAGAATGAAAAATCATGATTTTATTTTAAGCTTGTCAACAGGGGTGACAAGTGCAAGAATTGTAGCCTGGATGTGCAGGAAGTAGCTCATATATTCTATTTCCCACTATGTTTTATCTGTCACTTTCCCTAGAATAGAAATAATTATTAATATCATAAAGAGAGATAGGAAATTTCTGCTTTTATTTGGAAAAGTGGCAGTATGATAAGTGAATGCTCACAGGGATGCTGCTCTGTTTCAGTAGCTGGGAGAGCGGGGTGCCCTGCAGCCTGCAGCCTGGCCCTACCTTTGAGCTCTGTGCAGTGCAGCGGGACCAGTAAGGATTGTTCCTACCTGAGGTCCCCAGGTTGTTTTAAGGACTCAAGGAAGTGACCATGAGACCCAGTGAGAAGGACTCTCAGTTAATTTCCCTTTTCAATGTCAGTTTGTGCAATACCCCGAGACCTAATTTTGTTTTTCAGACAGAAGGAAGAGGAACATTTTGTGTAAGTTTTAAGCATTGCTGTTAAGGTGAAGATTCAGTCTCATCTGGGGCATAGGACAGGCCTGGAGTATAGAGATGAGAGTGGAATGACCTGGACTGTGCTGAGGGTCAGCATGGAGATTGTGCCCGGAATCCACCTGTTAGAATTGGGGTTTGATTTTTAAGATAGGTTTCATATTCCTTTTTCTTACCCTTAAGAGAAGTCAAAATGGTAATTGTCCCTTTTTCTTCTGAGATTACCTATTCATTTGAAAAGGCGTAGTGACAGAGGGAAAGGAACAGACAGAGAAGGAGCAATTTTCCATTCAGAAGTTTGAAATAGGGTAAGTTCTTGTGATATCAATGAAGAGAAATATGGAAGTTTGATCCACCAATTGATAATTATTTAGAAAAGTTAGTTGCAACTACAAGTGCTTTTGTCACAAAGAAACAGAAAAATGAGCAGTGTGTAACCAGAAGGAGCCTTCCGTTTGATACCAATTTCAAGTTATTGAGTTCAGTGCAAGATTTGAAGCCCAAGAGAATCTGTTCTGACAATGGGGTGTTAGATGGTTTCTGCTTCTGGGGACACAGTGAGATCCCATGGAATCATCCTCAACTATATAGGTCCAAATGTCTGCCGCAGAAAGGAGACCTGTTGTCAGATACTCAAGTAAATCTAAGCTTCATTCGATTGCAGAGTGCACACTTGTTTTATGTTTGGAAACAGGTCATCAGGGAGGAGACAGAAATCCACCAGCATGAAGTGTGCTTGACTGAAGCCCTTTGCCTGTTTTCGTTAACCTGGAGTCAGAGCTCCCCTTGCTTGCTGTGTGATGTTACCTTGGTGTTGGTTGAAAACAGACAGCTTCAGGCAACAGCGTGGAGATCAGTGGCCTCTTTGGTGGGACATGTATGAAAGCTCAGGCGGCTGGGCCTCGTTGAGTAAAGGAAGACATTGGAGAAGGCAAGCACTATGCATCTATTTAACAGGAAATCTTGATGATTACACAAAATACAATATTCAGACCTTTAACCCAGAATCTAATTGCTAGATATTTATCCCTTAGAATATATCAAAAATTACTGAGCCAGGGAGCAGATGTTTATCCTAGAGACTAACACATCTGCAACCCACACTGAAGGATCTGCGGTTCATTTTCTGGTTCTAGCTTCTTATCCTGCCTGCCCTGAACAACAGCAGATGATGGAGCCTGGCACAATAGCTTATTGGCTAAAGTCCTCATCTTGCATGCCTGGGATCCTATATGGGCACCGGTTCTAATCCCAGCAGCCCTGCTTCTCATTCAGCTCCCTGCCTGAGGCCTGGGAAAGCAGTCGAGGATGGCCCAAAACTTTGGGAATCTGTACCCATGTGGGAGACCCGAAAGAAGCTCTTGGCTCCTGGGTTTGGATCAGCTCAGCTCCAGCCTTTGCAGCTACTTGGGAAGTAAATCATCAGATGGAAGATCTTTCTCTCTGTCTCTCCTTCTCTTTGTATATCTGCCTTTCCAATAAAAATAAAATAAATAAATCTTTAAAAGCAAACAAAAAACAGCAGATGAGATGGTGGCTCAAGTGATCTAATCTCAGCCACACATACAAGAGACCTGTGTTGAGCTCCTGGCTTTGGCCCGGCCTAGTCTCAGCGGTTGTGCTTGTTTGGAGCGGGAACCAGTGAATGATCCAATCCTATGCCTTATTCATCCCCACCCCCCACGCTTTCACCACCCCTACCCGTATACTTCAAGTTTTAATATATAAATATTTATGTTTGAAAGACAGGTTTTACAGAGAGAAGGAAAGACAGAAAGATAGTCCATCCACTAATTTGCTTCCCAAATGGTCACGGTGGTTGGAGTCGAACCTGTGTGAAGCCCGGTGCCACGAGCCGCTTCCTTGTCTCCCATGTAAGTGCAGGGGCCCAAGGGCTTGAGCCATCTTCCACTGCTCTCCTAGTCCATCAGCAGGGAGCAGGATTGGAAGTAGAGGATGGAATGCCGGTGCTACAAATGGAGGCTTGGGCTACTACACTACCACACCCACAGGCTCTCCAATAAATATTTTTTACAAAAATTACTGAGTCAATGAAATAATAACACTTGGTAAGGGGGAGTCACAATGGTTGTTGTTTAAAATGGGGGGGGGTATAAAAAGCTTACAGTACAATTGACCAGATCATTGAACTAATTTTGTCATTTGGAAATTTGAATAAATATATTAACTTGAAGCTTGTGTTTACTGTAACAAAGCATGTCAGGACAGTGTTTGTTCTAATATCCACTGTTTGAGTCTTGAAAGTATCCAGAGTCCAAGATGATATATATTCAGTGTTTCTGTTTTCCTATATAATGAGTCGTGAAAAGCCTTCAGATTACAGATTTCAAATGTGATTGCATGTAATTTCAGGGGCAATGACTACCTTCAGGTGCTGGCGTGATGGGTGTGAAGGTGAAGTGAGTTGGGGCAGAAGGAATGTGCGTCTGGCTTCATGAGCTGTTGTGGCCTCTGCCCCTGTCATGCGCAAATCAGCACATGGGTAGCTCCATGCTGACAGGAGGTGGCTGGTCAGATGCAGGGGAGCACTTTGAAGAGGGTGACAGGCAGGGGAGACTGGGGACTTACATCCAGGGAATGTTCCCTCTTGCTCATTTTGGTAGTTGTAGGTTACTTTTGTAATCAGTTGCCACTGCACTGTTTTGAAGTTTTTACTTACGAAAGTGAGAGCCCCCACATGTTTCTGAAATACTGGTACTTGCGTTGCTTCTAATGTAGCCTCATTTTTGTTTTGTTTTTGTTTTGGGTAGAATAATCAGTTTTTCTCTCCAGCTGCTATCATGTGCATTATTTATATCTTTTGCTGCATCTGCATATCTGTCTTCTGTAAATACTTACCCTTAAGTGACGTTCAATCCCTGTCAAATCAGGAGGAGTCCTGTGTATTAATGCGTGTGCTACGGGCTTAGGCTATAGCATTGAATAAGCTCCAGGGCCTTTCATTAGCTAGTATTGGGGAACTATTTTGCAAGATAAGCTTTACTTTTTTGATGGTCTGAGGGTGTGTTAAAGCATATGCTTATTTCTCAATCAGTACAGATGTAGTTTTATGAATCCTTGTTGCTTGAGGAAGATAAGGCTTTGTTCCAACTGGCAGGCCTTGGATCTTTCTAGGATGGTGCGTTTGTTAGGGGTCAGCATTTCTGAGCTATCCTCTTTTATTTTACTTTATTCTATTTTTTATAGATAGGAAATGTTGTTTTTAACTTTCCTGTATTCACTGAGTATTAGGTTAAAGAGGGAAAATCATTGTCATGTGACTGTAAGCTCCCAACTTTTGATGAGGATTGTGCTTTTCCAGTGTTGGTAATTCCAGTGAGTGACTTGTTTACACTGTTCTACCAGAGGATTGCAACTTTTTCCTGAGCTTTAAAAAGGAAAAGTGCTGTGAATGCATGGTACAGCTTTTTGTCCTGTCTTTGGCTGGTCATCTGTAATATGTATTTTTTTACTCATCCGTATTCTTCAGTGTTAAAGTGTAGACAGAAGGTTGTAGGCATCTCAGGAACATATTCCTGTCACCTTCACTTTCCAGGAGCTTTGTGCTGTTTAAAGGAACACTTATGTGGTTCATTCAGAATTAGTGGAAATCAGAATATCCATGTATTCAGTACAGCTGACATGAGGCATAAGGAAACACCAAATATAAAGAAATTCACTGTCCAGTTCTTAATGCCGTTTTGGAAATATGCTGATAAGCTATGTTATTATGAAAATTAGCTGTTCTATTATCTTTTTAATAAAATTTTTAACTGAAAATGAGAGCTATGCCTCTTGACTTTCCATTTTTGAAACCTGAGTGTTGAGAAAAACAATATCCTTTCCTGAATAGAGACCCCAGAAACAAACTGTGATCAGGATCTGAAACGACAGTGGCTCTTAAATGAATCTGAGCACAAGAAGTATGATTCAGATCTTCAAAAACAGTTACAGAACAAAAGCCAGATCACTCTGAAGATGGCATCAGATTGGACAGGAAGTCTTTGGCAGCCTCTCTTGCCTTCTGCCCCTGCCTCACAGCTCCACACTCTCTCACTCCTTCATGTAGAACTCAGATGCTCAAAGCACTTAGGGTAGGCAGCGCTCACGTATATTTCTCTTTGGTTTATGTCAGTTGACTTTCTTTTCTGGCCACTGACAATATTGTTAAGAGGGTTGTTTGCTAAGTTCAGTTTCCTTTGCTGGTTTTCATATTTTTATTATCCTCAATACCCCAGGCTTGTACAGAAGTCCCAATTCTATGTTGCAGGGGCCATTTTGTACTGCTTTAAAACCTTTATCACAGGATAAGTACTCAGCTGGGGGATAGCCCTCATCTCCTGGTGGTGGCCTCCATACTCCATGACAGCAGGTGACCTGTTCTTCTCTTTGCCACTAACTCCGCTGTGGCTTACTAGGAATGATGGGAGCCCTCAGGTATGGAGGGTCTTTATGCCATTCCTTCCAAGTGTTTTCAGTTAAGGGAAGACAGGAGGCCTAGGAAAGGTCAGGTGTTTCACTCCTTTTTGCACAATACCATATACCGATCAACATGGATAGCTGTGGAATGTTCTAGAGAGTGTTGAGTCGAGATTTTGGTCCCTTCAGTTTCAGCGCTTTTGAGCAAAGCAGTGGGTCAACTCCTAAATATTGAAATACCTATTTATTCTGTGATACACTCTTGTAACCAGTCTTGAAAGATGTGCTGATAACTTTTCTGTGGACTTACTTGGAAACACATTCTCTCTGCCCGGCTTCACTCCTGCCATCAGTCCTACCTGTGAATTGCATCTTTCCTCAACAAAACAAAACAAAAAACTGACTGATGAAGTCATGCATATATTGAGGAAGACTCGAGCATTAAAAAAATCAGTGTAGACTGACTGGCATTTCTTTAGCGCAGGTACCATGTTAATGTCAGTTGGAAACACTGGGCCCCCTATATCCAAGCTACATATCTGCAGGCTTTACTAACAATGGATAGGAAATGCCTGAGCACAAATTCGTCACATTTGTAGTGACCCTGTCTTTATTACCTATGCAGTATAAAATATGTCTGATATTTACACTGAGTAAAGCACTGTAAGCAGTTTAGAATTGAAGTAAAGGGAGGATGTGCTTAGCTTATATGTAATTGTTGCCTTTTCTATAAGGAACTGGACCATCTGGGGATTCTGGTATCCACGGTGGTCCTGGAAAGAACCTTTGCTAGATGCCTGAGGGATGCGTGTGTGCAGTCATGGAGCATGTTACCCCTCCAGATTCCCTGGCTTTTGTCTTCTCTTGAGCTAAGCTTCCCTTGCATAATTCATACCGTGATACTATCTTTACATCTGGAAAGTGTGGCTTATTTGTATTTCAGCTGTCTGTTGTGTCAGTGGTTTTTGCCTTTTCTTATGTTTTGTTTGTACTCCTGCCATCTTCTTTCTGTCTGTAATGCTTCTATTCACACAGTCCTTTCTTTTCACTGTTCAGATGATGTTAACCCTCCTTTGAAGTTGACACAGCTCACGTATAGAGTCTTTGCATTTTTAAAGGCTCTATCCCATTAAGCTCTGTTCTGTTTCACTTTTTTCATTTCCCCTAATACCAGCCTTGATGCTGGAATTTTTACTTACTTTTTCACTTTTAAGAAAAATAAATGAATATTATATTTATATTCTTACTTAGAGAACAGAATAGCTCTTACAGAAAAGCCTTGAATTTCTCAGTCTTTTTACGTTTCTTTTTGTCTGACATAGCTTTTAAATATTCTCCAGAATTCAGTCTCATAGCAAAGTTGTCTAATCGATGAAGAGTCCAGTTGGCCCATTCGCCTGGGTGATCTGGATAGATACTCAAGCCTATTAGCACAAGGTAGACTTAATTTTTAGTCACCACGTCCTACTGCTAATTTGAGTTTTCTGAAACACAACTCGTGTGTGGTAATAACAGTCATAATGATCAGTGGATGTATTACATAGAGCCACTCTGAAGTTCATTTGCCAGGATTCAGTTCAAGTTGAATTCAATTTGACTTTCAGTTAAAGTTGAAAGTCATATTGCTATTGTAACAAGCAACTCTGGGTAGTGATATAGATTAAAAATAGGGCTTCTGTATGTCAGACTTGGAAGGACTGTTGATAGAAGACGTGAACAAGGCTCACATGATTCATCTAAAAGGCAGCAGGCACCTCTGGGTTCCTTAGATTTATGGAGGTAAGACAGTTGTTAAAAGCAAAGAAGATTCACTTATGTGGATACAATTTTAGGATTACATAGAATATCGTTTTGGACCTGTGTTTTCGAACACTATGATGCCCCAGCATCTGAATTGCTTTCTCCCATGTCTAAGGTTGTGTGTGTCTTGCTTCCTCTCCCAGTTCTGCAGCCATCCTGAACCCTATTGCTCAGTGAAATCACTATGGACATTAAAAAGATCAGAGTGCCCAGGCCCCACACCCAAAGATGCGCATGTAATTAAATTGGTAGGAGGTCCTGACACCAGTGATTCCAACACTAGTCAGGTTGAGAAGCTCTGCCTTACAGGCCTCCTGCCCTTCAGGTGACAGGGGACATTCTGTGGTTGAGCATTGCCGTGATTGTCGTTTTCTGGCCCCAGCGTGGCTCCACTCTTTGATTGCCAGTTTCTTTACTGGTAGCTAAGATGCAGATCTTCCCTTGGATCTCAGTTGTGGGAAAAGAAATTCTGCTTTCTCTCCCTGTGGCTAAGTTCACAGTTTGTTGCTCTGGAAGATTAGGACTCTTCTGCTAAAATAACTAACTAACTAAATATCTATATATTTTAATTGGAAATGCAGATCAGATTTTATGGCGAGAAGGAGAAACAGAGAGAAAAATCTTCCATTCGCTGGTTCACTCCCCAAATGGCCACAATGACCAGAGCTGAGCCCACCTGAAAGCAGGAAACCAGGAGCTTCTTCCAGATCTCCTACACAGCTGCAGAGTCCAAGTACTTGGGCCATCCTCCACTGTTTTCCCAGGCCGCAGGCCAGGAGTTGGATGGGAAATGGAGCAGCTGGGACATGAACTGGCACTTGTATGGAATCCTGGTGCTTGTGAAGTGAGGATTCAGCCAATTGAGCTGTTGTGCTGGGTCCTCTGTAAAACCTTTTTTGCCTTTAGCTTATTGGAAGCCTGCTTGATGAATTGCCTGGTTTTAGGGAATGCTATTCATTAAAGTGCTGTCACTGGGGTTGGGAGTCTCTGGCGTGTGATCTGCTCTGAGCGACCACTGAGCTGCATCCAGTGATTCTAGCTGCTGGTTCCTCAGCACGGGGCACCACAGGTTTGAAGAGTGACTTGAATGTTCGTGATTTCTTTGCAGAGTTTTAACCTCATCTCCTCCCTCCATGTTAACAATACTCAGAGTAATTTGTGTGTTCACTCATTTGTCTATTAAGATTTACAAATGCTTACTCTTTAGTTACCACAAAAGGAGAAAAGTATAGGGTTTACAGAAAGGTCACAGGAAGAATAAGAATAGACCAGAAATTCTATTCTCAGCCCCAATGACATATTTCTTGCATACTGTATTTAGCTTCACAATTTTCTCTGGGTTAGGAAAAAGAAAACACTAAACTTTTAATGCTCAGTTTGTAAGGATTTTGTTTATTGTTAAAAATCACAGAAGGAGGAAATTCCTCTGGGGTAGCTGCTACCTGACCTCGGTTGTAGACTGAGGGTAAGATGGGGGGAGAGGCAAACCAATAATATTGGTAACTCTTCAGTACTCATCGCGTTCCAGCACTGTGATGTTGACTCGGTGAGTTGTGGGAGAAGTCCCAACTGGCTTCAGAAAAAAGCTGGGAAGTTCAAAAGTCAACGTGAAATCTAGCAAACCAGCAATGTTTTCAAAACGGATTTACTGTAAAATGTCTTTACAACCCCCTCAGGTGTGTTTATATTTGAATTAGACAAAAAACATTCATGATATTATATATGTGTATTATGTTCAAAGCACATATGTGTAATCTGTGGTTGAGGAAATAAAATTTGTTTAAATGGCAATCTTTTCATTATAGTGGAATCTTGCCCATCCTCTAAGATCTTATTCTTTTAGATTAAGTGGTTTTTATGTGTGAATTACTTTTGGTGGATGGGATTTGAAGATAGTAAGGCTGAGAGAGGTTATGTTCGAAAGTATTCGAAAGCCACTAAACAGCCCCAAATCCTTTTGTTTGTCATTTAACCCTTTCTGGCAGGAAGCCTCAGTTTACTGAGTGTCAATGGACTTGAGAAATCTTGATAGGTGAATTGAACTATGACTCCCAGACTTGCTTGCTTGAATCAGCAAGAATATGTCAGAGGCTAGGGTGGGATAGTAGATGGAATCAATGAGATCTGACTTAAAGGAGGGTTGACAGACTTTCATGCTTTAGTTTTTAAAATAAATGGGATTCAGTACTCGTTTGGTTTGAGTTAACTATGTTTATTTTTTTGTGATACTGAAGTGTTTATAAAAAACTATGCTTTGTGGTTGTTAATGGTTAATTTTAGTTTGCAGCTTTGACCTCTTAGGACTAACTATTTTGACCTTAATTCTTAGCCTCAAAGAAAATAGGACTATTTTTAGGATAATAATGCATTGTGATGTAATTTAGCCTGCTCCTGCAGCTTTCTTAGTTATGTTTATTGATACTATTTATTAATATTAGTGTATTGCTGATAAGTACATTATTGCCAGTCACCCTGTCACCACTGTATCATGATGAATATGTAATGAACTCAAGATAGAAAGGCAGTTTGAATTCCAGGCCCAGTTTTCTACTAACAATAGTTTGCCAACACAAATGAACATATTTACCTATACTATACGTACAATGTATAGTCACTGTTTTAGGATTTTGTGAAAATTTAACTATGTTGAACAGTATTTACAGCTTCGATGGACATATATGTGTATTTTAATTTCTCATGTACTTGGATTCTGATTTTTTCAAGCTTTTCTGGATTATTAATTTATTCTCACTTTGACATGAGTAGGTTTTGGTTTTCCTGGTCAGCCTGTACTTTGGGTGTTCCAACATGGACTGGGGTGCTGTTCAGTATTGCCAGTTTCAAGGAGCAGCTGCAAGCCTGTCTGTTTAGCCCCTGTGTCTAGAGTTTTTGATTTATTCAGTCCTGCGTTGGGTGCCTAAGCATCTGCATTTTTACAGCTCCCCAGTCTATGTTTGGTATTAAAGTAAAGCAGGAGTCTAAGGACAGTTGAATTCAACCAATCTGTAGTGGAAGATTTACTGAATGAAATGAAATACTGCACAATTTGGCACTTCACCACAGTAAAGTATTTGTACTTCGTTCTGAAAGTAGAAAAGCCACTGAAGCAGAGGCATGATTTGATTTGATTTCCACTTCTGTAAGTGTATTTTGAGGGAATGGTGTGATGATGAATTGGAGGTGCCATGGAGGTGGATAGCCTAGTCACCACATTGTCTGAACATGGGCCAAATTCCTTAATACAGAACAACACCCTCCTGCCCCAACCCCCATCTCCTGCCATTAATGCTGGGATCAGGGTTGTGGAGAAGGTGGGAGATGGGGATGTGCAGTTCATCCCCAAATCTAGAACATTGCGAGAGTGAAAGGAGGCACTATTTCTTTCTTTCTTTTTTTTTCTTTATTTTTGACACTCTTTACATAATTAGGGCACAAAGGTTCAAGGGCTACAGGAAAGTGGGTAAGACTGTTATTTCCACTCTTTTTTTTTTTGTATCTGGGGTAAACAGGGAGCTAAAGGATGAAGCCCCACCCAGTCTCCCACCCATCCCAGGTGCCTGATGTTAAGGGTAGCAGAGCTGAGGCAGGCTCCAAGGGTCTTGCTCAAGTGGCTTTGATAGTTCACCAGTTATGAATTGCTGCCAATCTCGCCATTCCAAGCATGATGAGGTCACTGAAGAATCCACTGGTTGATTTAATCCATCTTAGAATCTCCATTTGCCCAGTTTTTCACTGCCAGCATATGGCTGGGTAGTTGATTGATTTGTTCTGTCCTCTGTCTTTTCATGGTTTGGGTTCTGAGTCCAGCAGTTCGTTTGAGGAGATTCCCAAAGAAATTCCATCTAAGGTAATCCCAGACTAGGTTCTTGTGTGTACTTGGCACATACAGGGCCTGGTACAGCCCATCGCCCCAGTCAGCTGGTGGTTGCAATTGCTGGGTTGGTTCTGTTTTCACTCCCGACTTCCACTGGAACCAATGGGTGTTGCAGTCCAGCCTGGTTCTGCCCAGCACACACTTGGCCCTCACATAAACCAGTGGGAGCTGCAGCCTAGTTGGAGCAACCCACAATAACCCCCACCAGGCCTGTCCCCTGCCCTGGTTCCCGTGCTTGCCAGTATGTGCAGCAGATGTCCCACATCCCATTCAGCTCTCATACATGTCTATGGGCATTGAAGCCTAGTTCCAGCTAACCAGCTCCACTATCCAGCCCACACACATGCTGTTGGGTGCCTTTCTGTCTAGCCACCCCTGCCCCAGTCCTGGTTTTTGTGCTTTCCAGTGGGAGTGGTAACCCAAGAGGGAGGAGCCCACTGTTTCCCTTCTAGGTCACTCCCACTCCCAGATTATGCACTCTCCAGGTGGTTCTGCAGTTTAACTTGACAGAATTAGCGCCCCCCCCCTCCCCGCCCCCCCCCCCCCCCGCCAGCTTCTGCCAGCTGATGCTGCGGCAAAGCCCAACCAACCCTCATCCACTCTAATTTATGCTTGCACTGGTAGGAACAATCAGCCCAGCCTGGCTTTTCCCTGATCTAGTTCACATGAGGTCCACAGGTGTTGTAGCCCTGCCTAGTCTGGTCTGCCCCCATCCCAGCTCAAGCTCTCCAGTGGGAGTAGCTGTCCAGCAGGGGAGTCCCCACATTCCCCCTGCTGGCTCCACCCCTCTCTCCCTGGTTCTCACATGTGCTGTTGGGCACTGTGGCCACATCTGGTACAGGTCATCTCACCTTGGCATTTCATAACGTGCACTGGTTTTTGTCACGACCGAACCTGACCCAACCCACACTCTATTCTGGTGCTCGGATTCGTCAGCAGGTGATGTGAACTGATTCAGCCTGGTCTGCCCCCGACCCGTGCCAAATGTATGCCAGTGGGTAACTTTCCATGGCCTGTTCTGGGCTGTTTCCTATCATGCTTCTTGTGCTTACCTGCTGGGTCTGTGTCCTGCCAGAGGAGTTGCCCAGGCCCCTCCATCAGAACCTCTCCCAATGCCAGATTTCGCACATACCAGGAGGTCCATGAGCCAGCCCTACTCAGTTCACCTCCTGTCCTAGTAGAAACAGTGGCTTTTCCTGACTGGCCTTCGACCCAATCTGGTTCTTGCTGTTGGATGTTTCAGCCCAGCCAAGGCTCGTCCATACCCAAGTAAAGCTCACACATGGTTCAGTAGCAGCTGAGAAAGAGGCACTATTTCTAACCACCTCAGGGACTGCACAAATACATAGAAGCTGCCCCAGTGAGGGTGGGATAATTGTAGCAAGTGTCAGGAGGGCAGCAGCTAACTTCTA